>NC_065581.1:95896864-96210326 GCF_024542745.1 Macaca thibetana thibetana
CCCCCACCCCACACACACACGGAAAGAATGAACTACTGCTGTTTTTGAAAGTGTCATAAAGATACAGGTCGGTTATGCTGCTCCCCTGCACGGGTTTCCATTGGTAATAAATGGTTTTCTGAGAGGTTTGAGTTAAAGCTCTTATGTAAATAGAGAGAGGCTTACATAATGCTCTTTAAACTAGAACTTTGAAGACAATCTGCAGTAGGCATATGAAATCTGTTTGTGCTGCAAATGGCATCTGAAAACTGACAGGAAACCATCCAAGACGCGGTTTAAGAAAACAGGAAGAATAAACACCCACGGTGCAAACTTCTGATCAATCATTTAACCAAACTTCAACCACGACTACAGAATACTTAAGAAGCGTGTCCTGGGGCTTATAATAATGCCACTAGCCACAGTATGTTTTCAGGAGCGCCCAAGAACATCATTCATTGTAAATTTCTATGTAAACTATCCAGGGGCAAGGGCATTACTTTGGTCCACCCAAGAGTCAGATGGCGCGGGTTCCCTCCCTGTGAGTTTCGACAGTGCATCGTCTCACGGAAGAGGCTAAACTAGTATTGATTTTCCAATTTCTAAAAGGAGTAACCATTTGGAGCAAAGGCACGCTCTCAGGGACGCGGGGGTTGGTAGGGGGCAGGTCTGAGAAAAGGAGAAACACTTCAAACAGAGCTGCAGAAAGGAGGGGATGGAGCTGTGGGGAGCTAGCGGAGGCTTCTCTCTGCCCAAGTAGCGGGGCTGAAAAGTTCCTGCCACAACAGCTGCGACGTTTTGATTCTGTGGACCTGCCAGGAGAGGCGTTTCCCTTGCCAAAACAGTCTTCTTAGGGAGGTTTATGTATTGTTCGGGAAGGCAGGACTATCTTCTAGTCTTTTTCACTCTCCTCCACCTTTATTACCCTGAATCCTTAGGCCCTCCCCTCGGAACCCCTTCAAAGTGGAGAGGGAGCGTGGTAGGGAGAGAGCGCGCGCCAAGTTTCAAATGTCTCCAGGCTTTCCAGAAGCCCCTGGCTCTCGCAGGACTGGGTGCAGGCGCCTCTCCGGGCCTCGGAGCCCCGCCCCGCCTCCCCGTCCCCGCAATCCCAGGGCTCGAGGCTCCGCAGGGAACTGGGGCGGAAATTTTCCAGCCTCAAATACAGGGCTGACTAACTTTCAGGTCCACTCCAACCCCGAGATCGGATTCCACTTGATCTTGGAGTTCGCGAAGTAACTGCCAAGTCAGAGCGTGCGTTCCGCAGTGCGCAGTGGCCGTGCGACGCTGGCTCTTGCCGTGGGGCAGACAGCTGAGGACCAGGGGCGAGCCGGCAGCTGCAGGAGCCGTCCGGCCAGGCGCCTCGGAGAGTGTCTCCCGGTCCAGAACCCCTTCCCGTCATCCCCCGCATTCCCCCCGGGGCGACCCTCCCTCCACTTGCGGACTGCCCCAAGGAATGGAAAACCTGCACGCAGAGGCCGCCCGCCACCCTGTCTCTGTCGCATCTGCTAACTTTGCTAACACTCCCCTTTCCCTGCCTTGAAAGTCACTATTTACGAACACTTCGACTCGCGCTCACGCACGCCTGCCCTTTTCTCCAGAAGCCTGAAAGTGGCTGAATTGAAACACTGACACGTGAAAACTCTATTCTGAGTGACTTAGAATCGCCCGCTTTGAGGTTTTAATCTTGGTGCGCCGGTCCCGCCCAAAGTTCAGGGCAGCTGTCCGAAAGGTCCCCGCATTCTTTGCTGTCCCTAGGAAAGGTGAGGCTAGGAAGAAGGGGCAGGCAGCGCGGGGAATGTGAGAGAGAACTGGGGCCACACTGTATATCTAGGAGGAAACTCTGAATCCTAATCTCAAGAATATAAGTCTTTGCGCAGTTTCCAAATCGAGTCCATTTGGCAGCTTTCTTCGGAGCCCGGGTACCCCAAGTGGCAACTTAGGAAATGGGAGAAGGAAAATGCCACCACAGACCACCTATCCTGGTGGGAGGAGGTACTGCTCCTCCCTACTTCTCCCTTTTCCCTGCTCCCTCTCCATCAGCAACAGGTTTTCAAGTTGAGGAGACATCCCCTCCAACCTCTCTCACTCCCTATTGGTGGCCGAGGCCTGCCCTGTGCTCATCCCAGACAGAGTCAAGCAGATGCTGAGCTGGCCGCGCCGACATGGGCGCCTAGGGCCAGAGTATTGTGAGATTTTTAAATGTCAGGGCACTGTTGAGGAAATGGCTGACGAACCTGTAGTAAACCTCTTCACGAAGGAAATGAATACTGTTGTCTTGGCTCTTGGTTGTGTGTCCTTCATGCCCCCCAAGAAAATAATTTTTCTGTTCCAAACACACTTTGGATCAAGTTTCGTCCTTGCATTTCTAGCTTAGACGTTTCTACTGGAAACGAGTGTGTGGTGCGTTTTGGTTGGGCATTACTTGCAGGTGTCTTGCCGCTTAATTTTCCTGGACTGAGACATTGACTGGTGACCTAGGCTTTTTGGGACAGTTGTAAAAGGTCCCTCTAATGTTCCAGGTGTACCTGGAGACCACCCACCAACTCCCTGCTCTCCAGTTATCATTGTTAGTGCGAGGTGGAGAATGAGCTTAATTCTCTAATAATATGACCTCCTGTTTTGATGCAGTCAAGGAAAGAAAGGAAAACAGTGAAGACGGTGGCTAGACACCCCCAAACTCTGACTTGGGAGAAGGAAAATCCTCAACTACTGCCTCTCAGCACTTTGCATTGTATTCCTGAAACCTGGAAATAAAAATAGAAATTGTTTGATGTATGAGGAGACGTTATCTAATTAGGGCATAAGAAATTTAATCTTTCCAGCATGCAGGTCATATAATTAATGTTAATTTAACGCTCAAATTCTCAGTCATTAATTTTTATTCTCTTAAATGTAGTTTGGCATGGGCCCCTGATCCATGGCAATGGATTTTACTGGATATGAGAGCACTCTTGGTCTTAGGAGTGACTCACCACAAACCTACCCATCCCAATAACAAGATCACATCATGTATGCATTATTAAGCCACATAATTGAACGGTCCATAGTTTGCATATCAGACTATTAAAATAATGTGTTTTGCTTTTCTCTGAACACGTATTGTTCAAGCCTCTGCGAATATGTAGTGATTCTGATAATTACCTCCAAATTACTGCAAATGTTCTCTTCATTAACATGATTTCTTTCAAGCATTTTTTTAAAAATGTGGATGTCATTGTGAATTAAGAGACTTCTTACAAAGTTATAACTTTTCTAAAAAAGGAATTTGTCATTGGAAAGGAAAGCATATATTTTAAATGGAGGATGTAGAAAAATGCTTTGACTATGCCTTTCAAATGGCTTCCTAAGGTCAAATAAAAGTTTTTCTGTCTAGTTTTTCATGCTGCTTCTAGGCAAAAGATAGACAGAAAGAAACAAAGAGAGATAGTGTGGTGGGGCTTTCAAAGTCACAGGAGAGTAACAGAGAATCAATTTTTCAAGTTTCAACTATCCATGTCCTTCTGGTATAGATAACTTGTCCCTACAAATAAAATCTTAGCTCATTATCTGAGATAGAGCAGACTATATAACCTCTTTTAAAAGAACAAACTCAAAATTTTCTGAAACTAACAACTCACCATTAACTAAATATTATTGTTTTCCTCCTCACTCTTCTGAGCTATACTATTGGAGAAATTATAAGCGGCAAAAAAAAAAAAAAAAAAAAAAAAAAAAAAAAAAAAAAAAAAAAAAAAAACCTTCATTGCAACCTTCCCTTCACACACTGTTTTCAAAGTTGAATAGCAAGACATCAAAAAAAAAAAAAAAAAAAAAAAAAAAAAAGCCTACTGCAAAATAAGAGTCTCTTAAATGTGAGAAATTTGCAACTACACTTCTTTCTAGTAAGGTTTTCCTTTGACTGATTTTTAAACTCTCCTAACAGGCCGTTCCGCCGCTGGTATTGCCGCTCCTCTGTACACTGCCGGCGCCGCGCGCGGGTCCCTCTCCTCGGACCGCGCCTTCAATGCGGAATCGCTGCCATCAGCCCAGCGGAGAAGGGGTTTCAACCACTGGGAAGGCATAAGTTGGAGAAAGTTGTGGGATTTTTCCTAAACAAAATAGGGGCAGGAAAACAGTTGGGCCGGGGGACGAAAGGGGGAGAGTAGCTGGGACTTTCCGCTCGCTCCAGCAGTAAGCTGCTTGGCCGTTCCCCGCGGGGCCTGCCCCCCTTCCCTTGCTCAGTGCCCGGGTCCTCCGGGTCCTTCTCCTCGAGCCAGCAGTCGGCTCTCAGGGAAAGGGTGCCAGGCCCCAGGCGGCACTTTTATTTTGGTTGAGAGGAGGGAGGGCTGCTCCCAGGCCCCAGGGAGGAGAACTGAGCCTTTCTGTTTGGATTTCCCTCCTCGCTATAGCAACCAGCAGCATCCGGACAAAAATGCGCCCTCCCTGGACAATGGCCCGGCCTCCTGCTTCTCGCCCTCGTCTTCCTCCCCCGGATCCCAGCCAGGACCTGCCTGGGCGCTCTTCGACCACGGAACATCCCTCCCCACCACCCCCACCTTCATCCTTTCCAGAGCAGTCCCTCCCGGGGTCAGGCCAGGGCGCTGGGAAGCCTCAGCTCTTGCTTTCTACCCCCACTGATCCCCCACTCGGGCCGAGGCTAGGACACAGGACCTCACTACCGAGTTCGGGGGCTCCCGTAGGGGAGTTCCCTGCGGGCACTGTGTGGGTGTTTGGATGGCCCTGAGGAGTACAAACTCCACCTTTTTCCAGGGTTAGAAAATATATATATTAGAAAAATGCATAGAGCAGACTACTCCTCTCCCCCGCCCAACACACACACACACACACATACACACACACACATATATTAATATAAGCACCCCAGACCGAAGTACTAGGCATGATCTCTGACTTTCTTTCACTCTCCCAAGGTTAATTAAGTTCCCTTCCACGAACTGAGCTCCGTGCCTATTCATTATTCTCTCCCTCTGACCTAGGGCATTAATATGATCAGGCCTATGACTCGGCCGTGTTCTGTTTTCCTATTTTGCATTTAATGCTGGGACCCGGCTGCCCTAGATTACCATCGAAAACTCTCAGAAAAGACAAGAGGAGCCAGGAGGTCTCCCTGCTCCAATCTACCTAAGGCTTCCTCTTCCTGCCTCCTCTTCTGGCCAACTTCTGCCCCTATGTTCCCAGGACCCAAATTCTGGAAACCTGTCTTTAAAAATACAATCATCCCTAACTTTATGATATCCAAAAGCTGTCTAGAATGACAGATTCGAAACTCTGAGACCTAGCAGAAGATTCTGGCCCACAGTTATTACGGCTGTGGTTAACTGCTCTCCAGAAAAGCATCTCTCCCGCCAGTGCACCACCTGCTCTCCTTCCCGTCCCCTCTTCCCCCCTCCCCGCCCCCGTCCTCCCGGACACTAACGACACAATTGTTAAGTGCACTTGTGCACTTCAGAAGGATTTGCATTCGTGCTGTGTGCAGGCAGAATAAGAGAACTGAAGTCCAACTTCAACCAAATACAGCCTGTTTATCCCAGGGCTGGAGCAATAGCCCTAGCCCTTGGAAATGGCTTCAGTGAAATAGCTGAGTACACCCTCCTCCCACTTGCCCAGCCCGCCACTGTGCGCAGGTGTATGTTAGTGCACTCGACCGTAGCTTGCCTTCCTCTTCGAAAATTCCTCCAGAGGATGAGAGAAGCCAGGAGCTCCAGCAAGAACTTCATCTCACTACATTTCCAAATGCTTTAGAGCTAAGAAGGTTTCTGTTGAAATCACTTTAATTTATCAAAGAGTTGTCATCCCCTACTGGTGGCCAGCCATCCACCTGCTTTAAGGCTAGGGGGAGAAAACGCGAGCTAGCCTGTCTGTGCGTGTGCGCGCACACACACGCGCGCGCGCGCACACACACACACACACACAGACACCTTTAGGCTCCATTGTTAAGAGGTCATTTAACTGTTAGTCCTTTGAAAGTGAAATTGCGGGAAGCAAACTAGAAGCCACCAATTGTCTCCTGTTCTGTTTCTGAGATTTTTTGTTCTGTTTCTGAGATTTCATATAAACAAGCTATATTAACTCCTCCAAACAGAATTTATCTTACACACTGATGGAATGCTTTCTTTATGTTTTCTCCCTCCTAAGGCCTCATATTTACCACTCAGAATTTAGCAGGCTTCCTTTGATAAATTACTTAAAGTAATCCTTGAAACAGCTAGACTATCTGGGTGACATGGTGTTAGATGTCTTCAAGCCATCCCTGTCTATAAAATATTCACTTGCAGACTACAAAGGGGGGACTGTTTTTAATGATAAAATTTATAACTTGATGAAAAAGGGTAAGATAATATCTATAAATACAGATAATTTTATTTCAAATACTGAATTAAGGACATTACATTTCACTGGTTTACACAGTAATGAAGGTAAAATAGAATTTTTGTATGTGATTTGTGGCCAGAGTTGCCAAGCATATGACATAGGGGAGTTTCAACTTTCAGAAAACTTTTCATTCTTCAAGACCTTTTATGACGTAAGGACAGATGCACATTTAGGAATTTGCAAAATGTAGGTATAGATAGTAACATACAAATTCATATGGAAGCTTTATTGCTTCAGGAGAAAATGTGCTGTTGCATAATTAAAGATAATAAGTTCTGTCCCTTTTTTTTTTTTTTTTTTTTTTTTTTTTTTTTTTTTTGGTAAATGTTTATTATGTCTCTCCCAAGAACCAGCAACTTGGAAATGCATTTTCCATGTTCCTTATAAATGCATCCCCCAAGGCTGAAGTTCTTGAAGCTTTATGGCAGTTTTCATTAAAGCAGCCAGCTGCCTTTTTGTGTGGATTGGCTGTTCAAAGCTCTAGATCTGAAGCCGGAGCCTCAGTTTTGACATTCTGCAGGCCCTTAGTAAAGAAGTTCCACTCAGAGGTTGGAGGGGGGTCTCACCAAATCAAACAGCTGCTGGGGTCTAGCAGAAGAGCAGGAAGCACAGGAATGAATGACTGAGACAAGGCTTTTTAAAAAGAGGAGGAGGAGTAGGGACATTCAAATATGATCCTCCAAGGTGGATATATGAAAAAAGAAACAGTTTCTTTTTCTAGTTTTACCTAGGTTTAAACCAGCTGCCACCTCCACTCCCCCAATGGCCATCTCCTAAGAAAATTCTTACTGTTTTCTTTCGTTTCCTGATTCTTATTATCCTGGGACTACATAAATAAGAAAAAATTAAGATCGAATGAATACCGTTTCACCTCTGTTTTAGTAATTGTGTGCCTCCAGCTCAATGTATGGGAGTGGTCATGGTGGGTTTTCTGTCAACTCCTGGTATATAGAAATAAATAAATGCTATTTTATATATGGTGTGAGTGTGTTTACTAGACGGAAGAGTTAATAAATTAGAGTTCAAGTGACAGTGCATGGACTGACCCCATAACTGTTAATCAGGTGGAAATTTGGGGGGTTTTGTCAAGGTGCTAGGTGCTACTAAGACCCAGGTCGAGCTCACTATCTCGAGGAGTGTGAAAATGTGAGAGATAACATGGATGTCTTTTTGGTGTAGTTCTGTTATTCTAGGATGTTTCCCCTCCACTCAGCGCGCCCCGGCAAGAGGGAGTCGGCTCCGTTTCTCCAGACAAGTCCAGCTCAGGGTACTGACTGAGTAGAGGTTCTTCCGGACCTGGGAGAAAAAGCTGGGGTGGTGCCAGCATCTCCCCACAGGTGCCTCCATCCTGTCCTTGCGGAAGGGGCTTAGGACACCGGGCAGTCCGCGCCCGGAGGCGGCGAGGCCCGCATGAACCGCCTGCTCAGCCATTGTCCTAGCGAGTGATCTCGAGGAGCTGTGCTGGAGTGAGGGAGATATCAAGACACCTTGTCAGTTCAAAGCATTTTAGCGTTGTTTGAAATCCTCTCCACGTCAACGTAAGCAGTCTGTGTATTTGAACAGCTGCTTTGAACAGTGAAAGGGAATGAACTGAATCAAAACCTGGAGGTGTCTGCCCGAGACACCTTCAACGTGCTTTTATGCGGGCGGAGAATGGCAGGCAGACGCGCGGACTCAGCCCTGACACGGTCAGCTCAAAGAATGGGCCCCGAGAGCACGGGGCGGGGGAGGAACCAGTGGAGAGGCCCCCGACTGGACCTAAAACCTGCGGGAGCTCAGGTTTCAGGAGCCCCAAAAAGGTGCCGCGTTGGGAGGCAGACCAGGAATCCCAGGGTGCTCGGAACCCGGCATTCGCGCCAACCGGGCCCCGGGCGCCTGGAGGGGAGGCGGCGGTAGCTCGTGGGGAGGTGGTGCTCAGAGCTGTGGTGTGCGCCCAGCCTGGCCCGCCTGGCGATTGGCCGCGCTCGGGGGTGGGGGTGGGGTGCAGAGACTGAGGCCCCGGGTAGGCTATTGCTTTGTGTACTCCCGGGGATTTATTGGGTATATTAAACCCTGTTGGGAACCTTTCGGCTCCTCGGCCGCCAGCGAAATGAGACGGGGGTGGAGGGTGGAGTGGAGACCTGGAAAGTCAACGTGGGAAGATTCTCAGCATTAATCGCCGGTGATGTCCTATCGCAGACAGGAAGTTTTGATGTACACGTGCAGCCTAAGCTTGTCCTCTCACACTAGCGCCCTTTGCGGGGAGGAGGGCGGGGGGTGGGGTGGGGTGTGGAGAGAAAGATAAGAGGAGGAAGAACTTTTCAATTGATTCAGAGCCAGGCCGCCTTAGTTCCCTCGGAGATGTATTTGGAAACTTCATTCTTCTCTCGAGTGTATCATCCTATGGGCTGCAGAAGGCCTTGTCCCTGGAGAAATGTGAAATTAAATCCAGAGAAAAGCAGACACCTGCCCCAGAAAGGTGGGGGAGAAGTATGAGCTGCTTAGCACTCGGACGCGGCCCTTCCCCAGGGCTGGATTCTTCTGTCTGTGGGAGCTCTGAGCTCCCAGGTCCGAGAAAAGAAAGGCGCGACGTGTCAGGAGAAGATGTGACTGGCGGGCTGTCTGTGCGCTCCCCAAGGCCCAGGGAAAGTCACGCGCCTAGCACAGGGGACGCAGGGCCGAAGTAGGGAGAAGGCGGTTCTGCCCGCCACCCAGCCCCTTGGCTCGCGGTTGAGGAGCCCCGGGCACCAGCCACTGAGTCTGCGCGCTGAGGCTCGGACTTTTTCATTTTTTCCTAGCTGGACAAAGTTATGGGATTCCTAGCAGCCCCCAGGCGCGCGGCCAGAGTGGCCCCGCGCTTGCGCTGGGACGGAGCGACACGCTGTGTGTGTCCTCGCTTCGCCTCGCCGCGCGGGTGCGCGCGTTGTGGGGGTGCAGGTCCGTCCTGCTGGCGGCCTGTGGGCTCGCCCCTCCCCTATTCATTTCTCTCCCACACACACGCTCATAAACACAGGACACGTGGAAATTCTCAGCCAAAGCGTCTTGCCCGGGCGGGTGCTCAACGTGGTGATTTATAAACAGCTCAGCCACTCTCCAAAGAGCATGGCTCCTTGTTAGTCATGATGAATTTTCTGGCCCGCTCCAGTCTGCTGTCTGGATTCAGATGCTCAGAGGCCCCAAAATGCTCCCTCTGAGCGTTGATTTGGCTGCCCTCTCAAGCCTACGACCGCCGGCAAAACCAGCGATAGAGCCAGGGGAGAGGTGGGGAGGCGATCCAGGTTCCCTGGGGTCTGTCATTCCTTTCCCGGCAGTAACTGTTGATTTCGCTTTACAGCGCCCAGGTACACACCCGGCCCTGCGTGGCGGTCACGCCGCTCCAGCCTGGGTTGGCGCCCGGGTTCTAGCTACGGGGCTTGCAGGCTCGGAAATTCGCAGGCGGCACCTGCTCTGGGCGGCTAAGGAACTGATGGCGCGACGCGCCCGCGCTCCGTAGAGCGGCGCTGCGGGTGCATGGTCCCATAGTCTTGCTCTGGAGTTCACTGCTAAAAGCTGAGCTGGAAGCTTTGGCCAGCGCCAAAGACATAGACTAACCCCACCCGCTAGCGCCCACAGAAGTTACTGATTAGGAAGGTTCCCCTGGCATC
The DNA here is from genome assembly GCF_024542745.1 of Macaca thibetana thibetana. NCBI lineage: Eukaryota > Metazoa > Chordata > Mammalia > Primates > Cercopithecidae > Macaca > Macaca thibetana. Next base: position 95,906,839 of record NC_065581.1, read on the forward strand.
AGCCCATTTGCTTCACACACTCTTCCTCCTTCCGAAGGGGCTAACGGAAAAGTTGCACCCACCAGCGGTAGGAGCGCGGGGAATCGCGCACGCAGCCCCTCTGCGCCGCTTCCCGAGGTGGCCTTTGGCGACTGCGCCGCCCCCACGAGGCCGCACACCCCTCGCCAGCACTCCGGCAGCCTCGCACAAGGCGGAGCCCACGCAGGCTTCTAGTTTTCTAAACCAAAAACTGCGCGCGCCGGCGTGTGAATCTGACAGAGACTTTTAGAGTTTTGTTTTGTTTTCAGTTCAGACCGCTACGCTGTCAGAGCAAGCACTCTGAGTCTTCACAGGAGTGACTTAAAAGCCGCGACGCCGGCTGAGCCTGCTTCTGTCGGGGTTCTTTCCCCGAGGGACTGGGAGACAATTGGGCCTGGAAGCTAAAAGGAAGAGAGCCTGTGCCAGCCACGGGGTAGAGGGGAAGGAGAAGAGCTTTACTGGGGCAGAAGTGTCCGCACACCCTGGAGCAAGAGTCACTTGTGCACTGAAACTCTAACCGTGGAATGCAAGGAGAGTTGAACAGGGGAACAAGTCTGGCTTTTGGCTCTAGGTTTAAGAGATACACACTGTGTGTTTGTCCCTAAGTGAATTAAAATCCGACTCCCGCTGGCTGGGTGCGACCCAACTTTTCTCTTAACCCCTCCGTTTTCCCATCTTAAAGCCCTACTGGAAAAAGAAAGTGGACACCACTGCCCCCGCCCCCCACCCCAATCCTAGTCTTCCAAGTGTCTGTGGTCGGTAAGAGCACCGGGACCGCCCCCCTGCCCGGCTTCTCTGCCTGGGAGACAGATGGGGGGCGGGGCCCATCCGAGAGAGGGCGGAGGAGGCCCTGGGTGAGGAAGAAGGAGGGGGTGAGAACTGAGGGAATCTGAATCGGGAGGCGAAGGGGACTAGGAGGAGGGCTAGGAGGACTCCGAGCCCGGGGGAGGAGGAGGGAGTAGCTCTGCACCAATCAGTGGCGCCGGCCTGGGAGGTTGCTAGCGGTATCCACGTAAATCAAAGGGCGCGGAGCCAATGGGAGGGGGCGGAGGGGGCGGGGCCCAGGCGCGTGCCGCTGCGAGCCGGCGCTGCCAAGAGAGCGGGAGAGAGCTGGAGAGAGCAGGGAGAGGGGGGAGCGCCGAGCTAGTCAGAGAGTGAGCGAGAGCGAGAAGGAGGGAGAGGAGGAGAAAGAGAGCGAGGGCGGGCAGGCGGGAGGCGGCGGCGGCGGCAGCAGCAGCAGTAATAGCAGGAGCAGCAACAGAAGGCGTCGGAGCGGGCGTCGGAGCTGCCCGCTGTGGGAGAGAGAGGAGAAAGAGCTAGCGAGGAGAGGGAGCCCGAGGCGAAAAAGTAACTGTCAAATGCGCGGCTCCTTTAACCGGAGCGCTCAGTCCGGCTCCGAGAGTCATGGCGACCGCAGCGTCTAACCACTACAGCCTGCTCACCTCCAGCGCCTCCATCGTGCACGCCGAGCCGCCCGGCGGCATGCAGCAGGGCGCGGGGGGCTACCGCGAAGCGCAGAGCCTGGTGCAGGGCGACTACGGCGCGCTGCAGAGCAACGGACACCCGCTCAGCCACGCTCACCAGTGGATCACCGCGCTGTCCCACGGCGGCGGCGGCGGGGGCGGCGGCGGCGGCGGGGGGGGCGGGGGCGGCGGCGGGGGCGGCGGCGACGGCTCCCCGTGGTCCACCAGCCCCCTGGGCCAGCCGGACATCAAGCCCTCGGTGGTGGTGCAGCAGGGCGGCCGCGGCGACGAGCTGCACGGGCCAGGCGCCCTGCAGCAGCAGCACCAGCAGCAGCAACAGCAACAGCAGCAGCAACAGCAGCAACAGCAGCAGCAGCAGCAGCAACAGCGTCCGCCGCATCTGGTGCACCACGCCGCTAACCATCACCCGGGGCCCGGGGCATGGCGGAGCGCGGCGGCTACAGCGCACCTCCCACCCTCCATGGGAGCGTCCAACGGCGGCTTGCTCTACTCGCAGCCCAGCTTCACGGTGAACGGCATGCTGGGTGCCGGCGGGCAGCCGGCTGGGCTGCACCACCACGGCCTGCGGGACGCGCACGATGAGCCACACCATGCCGACCACCACCCCCACCCGCACTCGCACCCGCACCAGCAGCCGCCGCCCCCGCCGCCCCCGCAGGGTCCGCCTGGCCACCCAGGCGCGCACCACGACCCGCACTCGGACGAGGACACGCCGACCTCGGACGACCTGGAGCAGTTCGCCAAGCAGTTCAAGCAGCGGCGGATCAAACTGGGATTTACCCAAGCGGACGTGGGGCTGGCTCTGGGCACTCTGTATGGCAACGTGTTCTCGCAGACCACCATCTGTAGGTTTGAAGCCCTGCAGCTGAGCTTCAAGAACATGTGCAAGCTGAAGCCTTTGTTGAACAAGTGGTTGGAGGAGGCAGACTCGTCCTCGGGCAGCCCCACGAGCATAGACAAGATCGCAGCGCAAGGGCGCAAGCGGAAAAAGCGGACCTCCATCGAGGTGAGCGTCAAGGGGGCTCTGGAGAGCCATTTCCTCAAATGCCCCAAGCCCTCGGCCCAGGAGATCACCTCCCTCGCGGACAGCTTACAGCTGGAGAAGGAGGTGGTGAGAGTTTGGTTTTGTAACAGGAGACAGAAAGAGAAAAGGATGACCCCTCCCGGAGGGACTCTGCCGGGCGCCGAGGATGTGTACGGGGGGAGTAGGGACACGCCACCACACCACGGGGTGCAGACGCCCGTCCAGTGAACTCGAGCGGGGGGAGGGGCAGAGCGCGGGGCTCCCCCTCCCCTTCGGTCCTTGGCCCTTTCCCGGCCCTCTTGTTCCCTCTCTAACTTCTGATTGTTCTTTTATTTTTAATTACTATTTCCCCGTCCCTTAAAAAGAAAAAAAAAATAAGGAAAAAGGAAAGCAACTAAGACACTGGACTATCCTTTAAAGGTAGCAGGTGTAATGATGTGTTTTGACCTTTGCAGACGAGTAACCAGGCAATGGAGTGGAGTGTCTCCTGGAGAGAGTGAGGAGAGTGTGTGATAGATAGAAAGAGAGAGAGAGATAGAGAGATGGCAAGCACTGAGATAAATACCTGGCAAAACTAAATAAATTACCAAAAAGGGAAAAAATATCCACCAAACCATGATAAACACAAGACGCAGCTTCCTGATGCTTGGAGTTGGCACATGCTGCTGTGTTTATTTGATGTGGATTCCCATCAGGAAAGAGGAAAAAATACACACGTTCTTTGATATAGGCAAAATTTAACCACATAAATTTGCACTGCAAGAAAATTGAAGTTTACATGAACAAATTCATGAACATATTTTCTCTTTCTCCCCACCGTTAATTTGGGAATTGCCGTTTTGGGGGATTTTGTTTTGCTTTGCTTTATTCATCGGAGAGAGTTGAAGCCAGCTCTTGGCCTCTCTCCATTTCTAATGTTCTTGTGTTGCCCCTTATTCGTACTGTTTGTGAACTTTGGTTACCTTCAGATTCCCCTTACAAGGGTGTAACATCTATTTGTTCCTCTTACCAAAGCAAAACGATTGGCTTCATACAAAATAGACAATTCTCTGCTTTCAGGAAATGTGCGTGGTCTACCCGCTTTATCCAAGGCAAGAATCCAGTTTGCAATATAAAAATAAGCATTGGTTGTTGTTACGAGCCACAAAGTAAACTTCATTTTCAGGCAGTGTTTCTGGGGGAGGTTATGGAGGGAAGAAAAAGAAAAATCGATAGTGAGTGACTGATTGCTTCATTTTATCAGGCGGGCCCATTGTGAAAGAGCTCAGAGGAAATGTGGAGGTTAAATATATTTCCAGAGTTGTCCAGCAGAAAGAAAGTGGCACTTTGAAGAGAACTAGGGAAGTATATATCTTCAGATATCCCTATATAGTTCTCTACCTTCAGTTTTAGTAACAATTATGAAGAATTCTTTATGCTGACAGCAGCAGTTAAACTTTGTTTCTCTAATAAGCTTTTTTTTTTTTTTTTACATAAAAAAGGACCCAAGAACTTAATAGTGTATGCATAAGGCTGTGTTTTTTAGCACACAAATACCCACAGCATACACAGACGATCTCCACGCAGTAGACAGGTTTTGTCTTCACTAGCTCATTTGTTTGTCAAGTCATATTTAGGGTCCCACGCCCTCTTTTCCTGTAATTTATTGCAGAATATACCACTTTGACTTGGACAGCTTTCTCCCCCCTCTTTCACTAAGGAAGGCAAATGAAGGGGGAAAAAATGCCATTTTCAATCCTTCCTTTCTCCCCTTTGTTAATAGTTTTAAGTGCATTTTTGACCTTATCTTGATGGAAAACGGTTAACTCCAAACACAAAAGACTCTACTGGAAAGTGTAGGTGAAAAAACTTGTAACTGTATTGAAAATAAATACCATTAAACTGTGATCAGTTAAAATTTAAAAGAAAAATCAGCACAAAAGGGCGCTAAAAGGGAAAACACTTTTTATTAATCTTAAAAGTTTGGGGGTTTTTTTTCCAGTTAGGTATTAGATAAATTTTTATTTTAAAAAATGAAAGTCTCACTACCATAAAATTATGGTTCAGCATCAGATTAGCATTGCACTCATTAGTCTTTAAGGTTTTAGGAAATATGCTTTATATTGTCTTTTCAAACACCTGTGATTGTTTCATTTTCAATGTTTTTGCAAGATAAATGGTGACTTATAATGGGCATATTTATTTGCCTGTATTTCATTTCCCCCAATGAATGTCACAAGGAGATGGGCACGGAGCTGCTTCGGGTACATCACGCTGCTCGTTCCTGAGGTATGGGGACTGGCCTTTAGTGAAGCTATCCAGAGCAGGGCAAATAGCCACTGGTGAAGGGAGGAAATGAATTTTCAGATACTTATTACCAAGTAGGTAAGGTCAGAAGCTGGAGTTCAGAGGATGTATCTACAGCTTCTCTGACTCTTATAGGTTTACTAAGATGAAAGTTACCACTGAACCTTACCACTATGTATATATGTTTAATATCTGTCTTTTGAAATGCAGAAATAGTTTAAATGTTTCTTTGTCTATTTTTCTTTTTTTTAATGCTACCCAGGGAAATATTTTCATATCATTTTTAAGTGGCCTGCCTCAATGTATATTTATTTCTTTTGAAGCAAAAAGGTTCTGGAAACTGTTTTTCTGTAGCTTTAAATGAATAGGTGAGCAAAATCTATATGGGATGTAATTTTTTTGTTCAGTCTCTTAAAAAATACTTTGTTTTTGGTACATTTGGTTGTGCTTGTGGGGAAAATAAAAACGCAGAGATCCTTATATATTTATGTTAAAGTAATATTTTATTATCTACATAAAACAGAAATGCACAATACCTTCATAGTTTGTTCTAATTATTGAAATATCTTTATTTTATTTTTAAAGATAGTGCCAAGTTTTAAGGGGGGAAAACCCTAGACCTTAAATTGACTGAGTTGAGTTGTGTGTAAAACACTTCCCTTCCTTTATACTTCATAAAGTTTTGGAATAAATTTTATGCATATACCGCCAGATTTCATGTTCATAACTTTCAGAGGCTTTTTTTTTTTTTTTAAATGGAGACTACTGGTCTAATTCACTTTTCTTTGCAAAAACTATTAGTCCCAAATCTTTCAGCCACTATGCCTGTAGCATTAAATAGAAATGGTCATTGGGTTTGAGCTTCAATTTGTTGAGATGTTTGTCCCCTTTAAATATGTGCAGATATGCCTGCATCTTCTTTCCAGGTTAACTGTACCTTATTCAATTGTGCAGTTTTGGAGAACATCAGTGGAACTAGGTGGACTTTAATCTCTACCCACAGGTCCTCATATAATTTGGGATCTACAGAAAGGCAGGATTTAGGAGATTATTATTTTTAATAATTTACAAGTATCTCTTAACAAAGAATAACCCTGATAGTATGCTATTGTGTGTTTACTAAATGATTAGAAGTAGATCCTATACATTATTCCTGTTTGGTTTGCATAAAAAGATGAATTTTACAATGGTTTATACAATTGTGTCTATTTTTCATTAGGCATACAAATGGGCTTTAAAGCAAGTAAAGAAAAAAAAAAAAAAGAACATATGGGAGAGATTCAAGCCGTGATGCTAATATCAGATTGTTTCAGACAATCTTAGATGACACAGTACCAAAAATCCGTTTTAAGGTTAGTGAGAATTTCAAGCAGTGTTGGATCACTTTACAAGTTTGATGATGTATTTAAACCCCTCCTTGGAACATTGGTTTAAGTATAAATGTCCATTTTGAAAGGTAGTTTCTGGGCTTATTACATCTGATCATCTTTTCTAACTCCTAGTCAATATTACATGGGTCTCAAACAGATTCCATCAAATGATCTTCTCAATAGTCTGAACGAGAAGTGACAGAAAGAAGAAGTGTTTTGTGACCGCAGACATGCTGATGGGTAAAATGTTTAAGCTGGGTATAGATTTGAGTTCTGGGTCAATATTCTGCTCTACTGCAGGCAGAAAACAAGCAGCATCTGCCCTCTGCAGGGCATTTTAGTGGACCTTGAGAAGGCATTTTTGTTCTTAGCCACAGGGGCTGCTGACTGGAAACCATCACATGTTAAACGTGCACACCGTGGTTTTGACCCATGCTTGCTGTTCAGATCCTAAGGCTACTCAGGTAGTTGCCACACTGGTTTGGGGAATGTATTACACACTAATGTGGAAAACCCCATCACTGCCACTGGGAGAAATTTGTGGGTCAGTTGCCCCTAAGATGTTGGCTAGCCATAACAACAAACCCTTTCTTTCTCCTAAGACAATGCAGAATACAGCTGTCCCAAAGACCTCCTGTGTTTCTTCAAAGTATGTTACTTTTAAAATTTATGTAATAATATGGGGGAGAAATGATCATGTGAAAAAGAGTTATGTGAAGGTCAGATGGAGGGAATAGCCACAAATAATATTACGTTTGGCAGTCCTAAACATTCTCGGTTCCCACGAAGTAACCGCCTTTACATTTCAGATGGTAGCAACAAAAGCACTGTTCTCTTCCCCTTCCCTTCCTGCTCCTACCAGTGGAGGCCACACACTGTTTGGCAAAATTTCTGGTGAAATGGCTTTGGTAAAGACATTCATCTACCTTCTTATTTTTTCAAAAGCAACTAATAAAGAGATGCAACAGCAACAATGGGGGAGGGGGGTGGCATTTGGGTGCATTGGTACCTGCACATATATGTCTATATGCTGCATTCATTTGCTTTTCACTTGCCTTACTTTGGAGGCAGCTTGAATAGTGCTGGGGAGCCAGGTTAAATTATCTCTCTATCACTAGTCTCCATGATTTGGCTTGGTTGATGTTTTCAAACAGTTTATAGAACTCTGTTCTAGATTCTATTGAATTTCTACACAAGTTTTAAAATGAGGCAAATAATGAAACTTGTACAGAAAAAGAAAGAAGGCTGGTGCAGTGAGGGTCAAAGGTAAAAGTGATTCTTTGGGTCTGCTTGTATATTTCAGTGAGTAGGGCAAAGCACAGTGTTTATTTAAAGTGAAAGAAAAACATGCATCTTGAAGTACTATGAATCTTGATATTATAACTAAATGGAATGTACAACTATGTTTTATATAAACATTTTCCCTGTTTAGGAAAGTTTACTTTTCAATCATGCATATTCTTTTAATGGGGGCAGACGGCCGTAGGAAAGAATCAGGGCTTCTGATACCTATTCCCACCATTTGATTCAGGATGAGAAACAAGGCAAAAGTGGCAGGGGCCTGCCACCCAGCTAACAAATCATGGAATTAACTGACCCATGTTTTCAGAACTGGGCCAGTGTTATTTTAATGCTTCCTTATCAGGCAGGCATGAGGATACCAGAAAATGGCTTTTTTCGTTTTCCTAAGGCCTTGCTTGACTGATAAGGAGATAAGGAAACAACGAATATTTTAACATTTTTCTGGTGTTTGGTGGGAAACTAGGAAATTTGTTCCCTCCTTTAAAAGAAGAAAACTTAATAAACTTTATCATACAGTACCTTCCTTTATCTTAAAGACACCTCTGCTTGACTTAGCTGTTAGAGGTTTTAGAAATAATTTATTATGCCATCAAAACAATCCTGGCCTCTTTTATTGTTCCTAGAATTCTGATTGTTGGTAACATTAAGTTGTATTTCTTTTTTTTTTTAAAGTCTGAAATGTTATTTAATACACCAGTAAAAGTGCATCTATAGCCTAAAGTTTATTCCTTCCACGTCTTTCTGAGTTTTTATAGCTCTTTGTCTGGGATTCGGGGAGAGGAGGACTTCCATACGCGGTTTGTGCGTGAAGAGCCTAGGCTCAGGAGTGGTCTCTAGTTGGCGGCAAACAGCTCTCTGCTCTCAGAATGGGGAGCTGTCATCTAGGAAAAAAGAAGGAAATAAATCCCCCACAAAGACGTAGTTGTCACCAGTTTTAGGAAGACGGGGTAGCACTAGGACCCTATCTGAGGGATATGGAGGGGATTTTGATTTTTATGAATTGTATACGATTAACTCTGTGTCGAGCGACGGCAATAGGAAATCTCACTGTGGAGTAAATGTGAATTTGCGTCCTTTTTTATTTGGGTAATATATTTTTCCTCCCACCAGTGTTTCCTCTGGGTTGTTGTTTAAAAAGGAAAGAAGGAAAAAAAGGCCAGACACCAAAAAATGTGGCCACAGAGTTTGGAAGGAGAATGGGAAAAAAGAAAGTTTCTTGTGGGTTTGTAACACAAATTAGCCATTGCAAATCACTGGGCTTCAAGGTTCAGGCAAATCTATATGGAAAGTGTTAGGAGTTCTTTTCCTCCTCCTGTTAAGAAATCTCATTTCGTCAGAGGAATTTTTATGTTCCACAGCACATGATTATGGAGATAATTATTTGACATTAGTAACTTTTTGTTGATGTTGTTCCCCTAACAAATATTCCTTCAAAATTGGTGCAGCGCCTGGACAAGGCGGGCGAGTGTGCTGCCGGCCAGCATCTGCTCCTTGCCCAGTCGCAAAAGAGGTGCCTTGGCCTTGCCGCGCACCCCCCACCTCGGGGACCCTGGCCGCTGTCGCGAAGGCCCAGACAGCTCGACTGGGCTGCGCGGGGAGGAGAGAGAGGGAAAGGAGCGGGGCACTCCCTGCACTTTCAGCCCCGGCCTTTGCTCGGGACGCTGCCAACAGTCCCTGAGTGCCTGCCTGGAAATCAGGGATTCTCTGCGGCTCCCCAGGCTCCCTCGCCCGGACCCCCAGGGGAAGGGTCAACAGCTCGGACGTCGAGCTGTTCCACTCTCTCGCTTCCCAAGGAAGGGGGGTGGGGGTAAGGGGGACAGTTGGTGTGTTTGCCCCCCACCCCCAGCAGAGGCTAGAGGTGGCGGTTAGGAGGAGTCCAGGTGTCTTGGGTATAGCCGTCGCCCCGGAAAAGTGGGATCTAGACGAAGGAGTTGGCAGGGCCTCTCTGGGGGCGCGCGTGACTTGGGCAGAGATGCGGTGGGCCTAGGAGTGACAAGGGGTCGAGGCCGGGAGGAGAGTCTCCTAGCTTTCTGCCTGCCCGGCTTTTCCACTTGACTCTGCAGAGTCGGGCCCAGGACATTGCACCTGCATAGGAGAGGCAATTGTGGAAGACGGTGCCCCAAGAGAAAGAGGGAGATGAGATAAGTGCAGGAAGACTAGAGAGGAAAGGGGGACAGCTGCCCAGGGAAGTACAGTCATCTGGGCTTTTCCTGCTTTTTTGAGCGGGGGGCGGTATTGGCGAGAATGGAGGGGGACAGCTGAGAGCTGGGGAGCAAAGTTCTGAGGCAGGCTTCCTTCAGCTCCCACCCATCAAACTTCTGGGTGTTTCTGACCTCAGTTCCCTACCTCCAATGAAGAGAAACCTACTCTTCACGCGCTGAAGCACGGAGGAAAACGAATTCTTAGACCCCCTGGAAACTACTCCCCTGCTGGGCCTAAAGTCAGTTCCCAGCAGAGGAAAGTCAGTCCCCTAGAGAGGAGAGCCTGGGAGCCCCTCTGGGCACCCCGGCATCTCAAGCCAGAGCTGAGGGTAGCGAAAGTAAGGGGCCACGCCTCAGTACTGGAGACCTAGTGTCCATCTCCGAGAACTGGGGCTCTCAGGGCCCGCAGAAATCCCCCTTAGCCCTCCGATGCCCCTGGAAGGAGTCGCCCCGGGAGGGGAAATCACTCAGCTCTGAAAAGCGTCGCGAACTGGCGGTGGGAGAGTTCTAAAGCGGCCTTTCGCCTCTCGGAGTAGGTGAGGCCGAGCTGGGATGTGCGGGTTTGGGGCCCAGAGCTGCACCGCAGGACCGCAGAGGCGGGAAGCTGGCCGGAGAGGAGTGGGAAGGCGACCAAGGGCAGCAGCAGGGGCTCCTGTGGGGCGCAGGTCTATGCTGGCGCCGGGCCTGGCCTCCGCCGGCGCGGCAGAGCCTCCCGATTGCTCCCGCCGCACCCGCCCGCGGCCACTCACCCAGCCCCGCGGCCAGCCCGGGCGGGGTCGCACGCAAACAAGGATGCTTCTATTTACTCGCCTCTGCCTGTAGATTTCTAAGACATTCAGCAGGCACAATCATTAAACTAATTTGTATTTGATTGTTTGGGCGGACGGAGGGTAGTTTTATTGCGCTAAGCATTCAAGCAGGCACGCATCGCTGATTACCAGTATACATTAAATAAAGTTGTTTGTACACATTGTCTTACCACATATAGGCAGAGGCTTATTATTCTAATTACTCTAATTAGTGCATTGAAATGTTTTCTACTTGATTTGAGGAGACAGTGATTAGTTCTATTACTTCTTTTAACTCGTATTTTATGGAAAACTGTTGGTGCATGTTCAAATTACTTTATTTGCCCCTGGAATATAACGCTGACCCAAACGCAGTGAACTGCACGGCCCTTGTGGGGCCCCAACTTTGATGTGGGCCTCGGCTTGGAAGAGGCGTCTGTTATTTATTATTTCCCTCCTACCAGCGTAGCCTGGTCTCCCAGCGCCGTGCCCGCCGCCCTCGCCCCGTCCTGTGCCCCAGATGCGCCCTTCTCTGGACCAGTCCGATCGGAGGGGGAATTCGAAATCTGCTCGGACGCAGCATCGCTGGCCGCCTGCCCCGCTACTTCCCCGAGTGCGATTACTTTTAAAAGGCTCCTTTAGGCATATTTCCGTGAATCTGTTTCTTGTGCCTTAATGTTACTATTAATTGATAAGATCAGCTCATCAAACATACTATTTCGATAGGGAATTGTAATTAAAACCTTAATCCTGTTTGAGACTTTCTTCTCCCTTTAAATTCCTTTTTCTTATGAAAGGGGTGCAAAGTTCACTATAAAAAGTATTATAACAGGGAGATTAATTCGTTATCTAAATAACAATCTTTGCTATTGATCCAACGTACTTTCCGCCACCTTTTGTGTTAGTCCGGGAGGCCCTTAAAAAGGAGAATATGACAAAGCAGAAGATCTGGACCGAGCCCCACAGACTCCAATCGACTTGGGAGAGCGAGGGGATCCGCGGTCCACCCCCCTTAACCACAGTCTGAGGAAGCTTCAGAGGTGGGTCCTGGCCGGACGGGCGATGCCACTGGGGAAGCTCAGAGCTAGAGCCGCGGGCCTGGGAGCCGGGCTCCTCCGTAGTCCTCTCCCCTCACGAAGGGAGATCTGCTCAGTCTCTAGGTAAATATTCGACCGATTCTGCTTTTACTTTTAATATTTAAACTCGGATTATCCCGTCTCTAAATGCGCGTTCCTAACCTTTGCCAGTGGCTGGGATGTAATAAATCCTGGCGGGGCCGGGGCGCTCAGCCTCCCCAGGTCGCGGCCGCCGCCTCCCTCCCCCGTCCCGCCCCGCCCCGCAGGCCCCGGCCCCTCCGCCCCTCGCCGCCCGCAGCGAAAGCCGAGCCGAAATGAAATCAGCTCCTCCCTGCAGCTGACGGCTGAGCATCCTGGGCGCTGGCAGGCGGGGGAGGCCGCCCTTTATCCCGGCTGAGGAGTCCTCGGGGGCTGCAGATGGAGCCGCGGCGCCCAGAGGAGAAAGAGCGCAGCTTCCTGGAGGCAGCAGCCCCCAGGCATGGGACGGGGTAGCGAGTGGGGTCAGGGGCCGGGAGGTTGGGCGGGGTCTCTGGTTTGTGTCTGTTGGGTGGGGGGTCGGGGAACGGACCCTTTCCAAGCCTATCTCCCCTCCTCGCTAGCCCTCTTTAAAAAAGGTGGTGGCCCCAGTTTGAGAATAAGCCCCAACATCTCTGAAGCCACGAGGACCGTTTGTGCTCCCAAGTCAACTCAGTATTCCGAGACTTTCTTCTTTTCTAAGAGCTTCACCCCCTCCCCACACCCTCCTTCTTTCCGTCTAACAAAGTCTTCTTTCCCCCACGCACAGACTTGTTATGTAACAAAGTCTCCCAGGCGAGTTTAACTGGAGAATAAAGGACACCCTAGCCCCACCCCTCCTTTCGTTTCCCTTCCCTCCTTCCTCCCGGCTTCTCTTCCCCCAGTGCATCTGTTCTCCAGGACTTCTGTCCTCGCACCCAAGAAGGCTGCGGGCCTTAGCCGAGTAGAACTTTGGCGCCCCACAGTGGCATCGACTCGGAACTACCCTTGATTTTACAGCCTCCCAGTCCGCACAACTGTTTTGTTTCAGATCCAATTCTCCTTCCCCTTACTCCTCCTCTCCTTCCTCACTCTACATTCTTTCCCTCAACCCCTCCTAGGCAAACACTTATGAAGGTGACTACGCATATGACCCCTTCAAGGGTTTCTAAACATTTAGTTCTAGGTAATTCCTGAGTAGATACTGGAAAAGTTTAGCCAGAAAAGACACTACGTTCTATACCAGAAAAGTTCCCAAAGGTAAGAAGAAGCACTTCCCCAGTTCCTTAGTTCCTACATGTTGAGGCTGTTGTAGATAAGTCTTCAGTCTCTCTAAGAAGCCTCAGCTTTTGGCAGGCATTAAGACCAGAATACCAAGTTAGAAGTCACGGTTAATAACGGGTAGAATGCTTCAATCAGCAAAAATGGAGTCCAGCAAATGCTATTTTAACCCAGCCCAGGTTTCATCCGACACTTCTTACTCTATAGTAGATTTGTTCAGTTTTACCATTCAAAAGTGAGTTTTTTAAAAAGTGGATCACTTGAACAAGACTCATCCGTGGAAGAATTCTAGGGAAAACGTTCCCCTAGAAACTCCCACCAAAGTATCAGTTCAGCCTGTGTAGCTGAACTTTGCTTCTCTCAGAGCCCAGTGCATTTGTCCACCCTTACTATGGGCCATTTGCACCACGAATGTTGTTTTCTTCCTCCGCCTTTATCCCAAGTAACACAAGGAGGAGAAGAGAAAGGACATGGACTTCAGGCAGATCCCAGCAGTATTAATGGAACTGGGCAATGGACTTGAAGTCAGAATACATGCTTACTATCTATCCTTCTATGCTTACTAACCAGCAACGGGGGAAAGTCAGTTGACATCTTCAGATCTCAGTTTTCTCATGTGCAGAATGTGGATAATATTCCTTTTTTAAATTTGCAACAGGGTTGAAGTAAGGCTCAGATGAAATAATATATATGAAAGCATTGTATAAATTAGCGCAAATTCAACCTGAAGCACTACTGTTGCCAACTGCAGTGGAGGCCTCTGCTGTGACTGTCTAATAAGAAATGTTTGTTGTTTGTTTTGTTTTTTGAGACAGGGTCTCTCTCCATCGCCCAGACTGGATTGCAGTGGTGCAATCATAGCTTACTTCAGCCTCGAACTCCTGAGCTCAAGGGATCTTCCCATCTCAGCCTCCCCAGTAACTAGGACTATAGGCATGTGCCACCACGTCTCACTTTGTTGCAGAGTCTGGTCTGGAACTCCTAAGCTCAAGCAATTCTCCCACCTCGGCCTCCCAAAGTGCTGGGATTATAGGTGTGAGCCACTGTGCCTGGCTTAAGAAATGTTTTCTGACTTAAAAACAACTTATGTCTATTTGTGTGGGGGAAGAGAAATGCAGGAACAGTCATCTCAGTTGCATTTTCCAGGGAAGGCACCACCGATTCTGGTTAGCCTTAAATTGGGGCTGCAACTCAGGAGACATTTTATGGTTAGCATATTCAGGTCCTTACTTGTAGCTGAAACCATCAGTCGGGCCACCGGCGCCACACACCAGTGATTGCAGCGACTGTAGCTCCTGTGATGCGATGGCTAGCCTCGTACTCTTGCAGAGCACTCCATTTCTTCAACATCTTCAAAAATCTTGACGTTTATAGTGTCCATCTGTGGTGTCATTTATAGCAGCCTGGATTAGGAAGAGAATACTAGGCTCATGCACTTAAAACCAAGCACACACACGAAACAGCAGCACCACTAATCACCCGCAGCTTATCACGAATCCACACATGCCTACCGTCCAGAGAGCCCCAGTGGCCCAGGGCCACATTCAGTCCCTGGACTTGGCAATCAGGACGCTGTGGATCCCACAGGCGCCCCGCGACACCCTGGAGTCGCCAGGAGATGCGCTGCGGAGAAAGCCGGTGCCTAGAATGGGCTTAGGGGTCCTATTCCACTCGGAAAGTCCCCTCACCTCCCCAAGGGCCCTTCTGCCGGCGCAATGTGGGGGTCACTCCGCCACTCGAGCAGAGCAGCGAGCAGAGCAGCGGCCCAGGCCAGGCACCCCTTTGGGTGACCGCGGAGGACCCCTGGGGCGCCCAGCCAGGCCTGGCGTAGGGGGAACCCGGGCTCCTGTGCGTGTCGGGCAGGCTCCCATGGCTGAAGCAGGGGCGAAGGAACGGCTTCGCGGCGGGAGGCTCGAGGGCTGCGCCTGGGCCCGCCTGGCCTCCGTCTTGCCGCGTGAGCAGCTCAGGGCCTCCTGGGCTGTGCTGGGGTCAAGAGTTACAAACACTTCGTGTCCTCAGGAGCTCACGGGGGTGGCGAGAGGCGGTCTGGGTCTGAAGCCGCGACACACAGGGGAGCGGTAGGGCCTCGGGGAGCAGCGGGGCCTCGGCTTGGCGGCTCCCTCCGCCGCTCCGCCACCTTTCAGGACTTGGGCCAAGCCGCCTCACGAAGACCAGGAAGCGGCCTCTGCCGGAAGCCACCTGCAGCCTATGGTCCCCTCCCCAGGCGGCCCCAGCCCACGCCCGGCCGCTGTCTCCTAGATAGTTACCTTCCGAACGCCTGGAGGGCCCTGACCGTTCCCGTGTTCCACCGCAATGGGGTCGGGGGGAGGGGGAGAGGGGCGGCTGCGGTTGCCTGAGACCTTACAGGGTCTCAGGCGGGAAAGGGAAGTCAAGGCAGGAACCAGGACATCCAGGGAGAATGCAGGTCTGACATGACCCAAGGCCTTGGCAGTAGAGGAACTTTCACCAGATTGTGGAAAAGACCAAGCTGCTAGCCTGCTAGCCCCAAAGACTGCAGGACTTCCCGCCAAGCGCCGGAGTCCCTGAACCAGGACGTGTGGGCACTGCTCCCTGCAAGGTGTCGATAATGCAGGTACGTGAAGACCCATGCATTTCCAAAAGAGCAGACCTAAATACAGAACTTTGGGATCCTTAGAGAAATCCAAGTTAGGAGGTGGTTTAGCAATCTCAAAAACAAAAAAGGAAGAGTGCTTTGGCAGAAAGAAGAGAGAAGTGGAGTAGGCACTCTGGGTAGGAGGCAACTGGCACAATGTGAGGCAGGAAGCAGGAAAAGGCAGAGGGCGAGCAGGTTTGCTGGGCTGGGCCGGGGAGCTGGAGCTGGCACCTGGCATAAGAGGGCTGCTAAGGGAAACAGTGTATGGAGTTAATTGGTAAAGGGTCTGGAAGAAGTTTTAATTAGACTCAAAAGGCAATTAAGAGCCGTCGTAGAGGGGGAGATTCGATGGAAATAATGCTCCTGGAAGGAAGAAAGTTGGCACAGTGCATCGGATAGGTTGGAAAGTGGTAAGGAATGAAAGCAGGGAGGTTAACTAGTAGGAGGTTGCTGGTGTAGATCTCACTCAAAGTGGTCAGTCAGGGAAGTTTGAAAAGGATAGGCAAATGATTGGTGCCTGAATTGCTGTAGGGTCAAAAAACAAAAAAGGAAGAATGGTGAGACCATGATTACATTTGGGGGGAAGCAAATGGGCAAGCATAGAGAGATGAGAACAAAAGAGAATTGTAGAAATTGTGTTCAGTTTTACATGTGCTAGTTTTACTAGTTTATTTCTCTTTTCCTTCCTCCATCTCCCCCACCTCCTCCTAGGAATATCACGAAGTCATCAGGATAGCAGGTTTTTCAGCAACATTTAGCTATTTACTGAAACTACCTCTAGTGCTGACCCTAGTAAAAGCAACTTAATTTCAATTCAGGAAATTTCATTAAGAACCTCATACATGCTAATAAATGGTACCTCTGTAACTGCGAGAATGTGAAGGAAAAAAATGTACATGATCAGAGGCCTCACATTTTTTTCTTTTTCTTTTTTTTTTTTTTTTTTTTTTTTTGAGAGGGAGTCTCACTCTGTCACCCAGGTAGGAGTGCAGTGGCGCTATCCCAGCTCACTGCAAGCTCCACCTCCCAGGTTCACACCATTCTTCTGTCTCAGCCTCCCGAGTAGCTGGGACTACAGGCACCCACCACCACGCCCAGCTAATTTTATGTATTTTTAGTAGAGACGGGGTTACATGATCAGAGGCCTCACATTTTTTTCCTTTTTCTTTTTTTTTTTTTTTTTTTTTTGAGAGGGAGTCTCACTCTGTCACCCAGGTAGGATGCAGTGGCGCTATCCCAGCTCACTGCAAGCTCCACCTCCAGGTACACACCATTCTTCTGTCTCAGCCCTCCCGAGTAGGCTGGGACTACAGGCACCCACCACCACGCCGCCGTGCTTTCACCATGTTAGCCAGGATGGTTTCAATCTCCTGACCTCGTGATCTGCCCGCCTCGGCCTCCCAAAGTGCTGGAATTACAAGCGTGAGCCACCACGCCTGGCCAGAGGCCTCACATTTTTCATTTGTAGTAGGTGCTATCCATGGTGTGGAGAAAGTTTTATAGAAAGACGGCAGCCAGGCTTGAGAAGGAGACCTGCTTGAGACACATCATTTCTTTTTCATGTATCTTCTGCCACATATTTTCATCCAAATGTTTATTTGTTTCCAAGACAGCTAAAGAAAGGAGTCTATTTTAAAGAAATTTAGACATACATTAAACTTTCCTTGTTTAACACATTCAGTCAACTAAAACTATGGGAGGTCATATTTGGAGAGAAGACATTTGTTTATATTTAATATCACTTCCTAAAACACAAAAACCACTCTCTAAGGTTTCCTAGACTTTAAAAGATAGGAGTGGTACACTGTATTGCTTTCAGTTAGGAAAAAGGAAGGCAATTTGAATAGGGGCCAGTGGAACACAAATATGCCAATATTCTCTTGAATATAGTGTAAAGTAACTGAGATTGCCTGGTTTTAAATACAGAGCATACGAAAAATTGAAAACTTTTCCTCTTAGATCAAGAACAAGACTAAGGTGCCCACTCTCACCACTTTCATTCAATATAGTATTGTAAGTTTTAACCAGAGCATTTAAGCAAGAAAAAGAAGTAAAAGGCATGAGAATTGGAAAGAATGAAATAAAATGGTCTCTGTTTGTATGTGACATGATCTTACATATAGAAAACCCCAAAGACTACATCAAAAAACTTTTAGAACTAGTACATGAATTCAATAAAGTTTTAGAATATAAAACCAACAAACAAAAAATCAGTAGCATTTCTATACACCAACAAAAAAACTGAGAAAGAAACCAAGAAATTAATCCCATTTATAATAGCAACCAAAAAATAAAATATTTAGGAATAAATTTAACTAAGGAGGTGAAAGATGTACAGTGAAAACTATAAAACATTGATGAAAGAAATTGAAGACACAAATAAATGGAAATATATCCTGTGTTCACGGACTGGAAGAATTGATATTTGTTAAAATGTCCATATGACCCCAAATGATCGACAGATTCATTGCAATCCCTATCAAAATTCCAATGATATTTTTCAAAGAAATAGAAAAAAGCAATTCTAAAATTTATCTGGAACCACAAAAGAGCCTGAATAGCCAAAGTAATCTTGAGCAAAAACAACAAAGTTAGAGGCATCACACTACCTGATTTCAAAGTATGTTGCAAAATGTTAAGTAATCAAAACAGTATAGTGCCGGCATAAAAACAGACACATAGACCAATAGAACAGAATAGAGAGTCCAGACGTAAATCTATACATTTACAGTCAATTAATCTTTCACAAAAGTGCCTAGAACACGCAGTGGGGAAAGGATAGTCTCTTCAATAAATTACATTGGGACAACTGTATATCCACCCATAGAAAAATGAAATTGGACCTGTATCTCACACTATATAAAAAAATCAACTCAAAATGGATTAAAGAATTAATGAAACTGTAAAACTACTAGAAGAACAAATAGTGTGAAAGCTCCTTGACATTGGTCTGGAGAATGATTTTTTTGGATTTGACCGTAAAACACAGGCAGGGAAGCAAAAATAGAAAAATGGGATTGCATCAAACTTAAAAAGCTTTCCACAGCAAAGGAAACAATCAACAGAGTGAACAGACAATATTGGCAAACCATACCTCTGATAAAGGGTTAATATCCAAGTCATATAAGAAACTCAATTCAGTAGCAAGAAAACAAATAGCTCATTTTTTTAATGGTCAGAGGACCTGAATAGATATTTCTCAAAAGAAGACATATAAATGGTCAACAGGTGTATGAAAAAAAAGCTCAACATCATTAATCACTGGAGAAAAGCAAATTAAAACCACAGTGAGATATCACCTCACATCTGTTAGAATGGTTACTATAAAAAAGAGAAAAAATAAGTGTTGGAGAGGATGTGAAGAAACAAGAACCCTTGTCCATTATTGGTTGGAAATTAAATTAGTACAGCTATTATGGGAAACAGTATGGAGTCTCCTCAAAAAATTAAAGAAATAGAACTACCCTATGATCCAGCAATTCCACTTCTAGATATATATTCAAAGGAAATAAAATCCGTTTGTCAAAGAGATAATTGCACTCCCATGTTCATTGCTGCATTATTTACGATAGTCAAGATATGGAATCAATCTAAGTGTCCATCAATGGATGAATGGATAAAGGAATAACACACACACACACACGAATACTACGAAGCCTTAAAAAAGAACATCCTGTCATTTGTGACAACATGGGCGAACCTAGAGAAATTTATGTTAAGTGACAAAAGCAAAGCACCCAAAGACAATACTGCATGATGTCACATACATGAGGAATCTAAAAAAGTTGAACACATAGAACAGAGAGTAAAATGGTGCCAGGGGCTGGAGGTGGGGGTGGGGAAATGTTGCTTAAAGGGTACAGAGTTTCAGTTAGACAAGGTGACTAAGTTATGGAGATCTATTTTTTATTATGATGAATATAGTTAACAACAATGTATTTTTGAAAATTTCTAATAGATTAGATCTTAAATATTCTCACCTCAATAAGTATATGAAGTGATGGAATATATATATATATATATATATATATATATAATTTTATTTTATTTTTTTTATTTTTTGAGACGGAGTCTCACTCTGTCACCCAGGATGGAGTGCAGTGGCGCAATCTCAGCTCACTGCAAGTTCCACCTCCCGGGTTCACGCCATTCTCCTGCCTCAGTAGCTGTGACTACAGGCGCCCGCCACCACGCCTGGCTAATTTTTCATTGTATTTTTAGTAGAGACGGGGTTTCACCATGTTAGCCAAGATGGTCTCGATCTCCTGACCTCGTGATCTGCCCGCCTTGGCCTCCCGATGGATGATGTATTAATTAGCTTGATGTAATCATGTCATAATATATACATATATCAAAATGTTATATACCATAAATATATAGAGTTTTTATTTGTTAATTATACCTTAATAAAGCTAGGGGAAAAATAAAAACAGAGCGTGGACTGACTTCCATATAATTTCTCTTCTTCTTCTCTATGCCATAGATAGTCAACCTAAGTCAGTTCTATTTTCCACTTCCTATTTGAAAGAAAGCTAACCAGAGGTCATTAATTTCTTTTACTTGGAAGCTCCCTACATAGTATTCAGAATTTTTTTAAAAATACTTTTCACCTAAAAATGTTAGTTAGAAATTAAAATTTTTAGGCTGCTGGGAAAAAATGAGAAATTATTTTCTCTAACAGTTGTCAGAATAAAATTTTGCTCTAATTTGTTAAGGGAATTAAAGTTTTCGGAGTCATTTTGCTAGCATCTTTTCAGATGTAGACATACTACTCCCACATATACCCCTGTATATTTGAAAAAATGTACGATAACCTCTCAGATGCAACTAAGTGGACTAGAGAGGCTACTGGCTCTGAGTTAGAAGGTGTATGTATGGAGTGGGAAAAGTTGCAGGATGCCCTACTTCTCTGCTGTTATTAGCATGGTCTCTCAAATTGGAAAGAAAAGAAAAAGCTATTATGAAATGGAACTGCATGGGGGGCTGAATTTTCAGAATTATCTCTATAGTGAGGCAGCATTTTAGAAACCAATAAAAAAAGTTTATTTCTGAAAGAGCTTCATGTAGCATAGATCTGAATGGCATCTTAATTAGATGATAAATATAAAATATAAAATTTTTATAATTTTGCAGTATTTTCCATAGAAAGATAAAAAGAAAAATTTACCAATTACCTGCACACCTACCATACAGTTTAAGAAATAAAGCACTGCCAACATGTTACTTCTCCTGAGTTACAGCTGCTTGATCGCCTTTTCCTCTCTTCTTCAACCGAGGTATCCACCATGCTGAATTTGGTATTTACCATTTCTACGAATTTCTTTATATTTTTACACACATATTTGTATACTTGAGAGTTTGTGTTTTAAAACTATATGAATTATGTAAAACTTTTGAATAAACCACACTTCATAGAACATTTAAAAGTATCTCAAATGCAAAAGACAATCATCTTGCATATACTGCTGCACTTTTCAGACTTACATAATGCAATATTTTGGTTTAAAGGCCTATATGGCCCTTCCAAACCATTTATTTTTTCAAAAACTTGAAACACTACAGAGAAAAGTAAAAGACAGAATGGATAGTGGTAACAATATTTATATTTTGCCTTTTTAAATAATAGCAAGGCCTATATGTTTTACAGATTATCAGCTCAGTTGTGTATATAAGAAAAAGAAAATATCCCAGCATATGTGTGACTTATAAATAACTGAGTGTTCTAACAGTTTCCACTTCAGAAATATTTACTTCTGAATGAAAAACATTTTTCATTTTGAATACTTTTATGAGTATCAAATGATTCAGGAAGAATTCTGCCGTATGCATCAAAAGGATTCAGAAATAAAAAAGGTATAATAGTTTTTTTCTCCAATTATAAATAAAAACAAGTGTGGTAGATTGTGCCCGAAGATGGTCACAAGAGCCTCCATCCTACACACTTTCTACAGTGAGATTTTGCCACATCTCTCAAGTGGTAAAGTTATTCCCACCATCACCAACCCTACCTAAGCTGGGCTGGTTCTTGTTTTGATCAATAAAATGCAGTTTTAGAAATGACCCTAGATGGCTTGCAAAGTTAAGTTTTAAGAGACCTTGTAACTTCTATTTTTGCAGTCTTGTAAGTGCTGAGAGGAGAAACGAGGTACCCAGCAAACAACCCAGCTGACCCCAAACCCAGCCAATCAGCTAGCTGAATGAAGCCCCAAGTGAGCTCAGATACATAATACATACCAACACAACACAAACACATACCCATTTCCAGAGAACAGAATTGCCCAAACAGTCCACAGAATCGTGAGAAATAATTAATCTTTATTGCTTTAAGACATACATTTTGAAGGGTTACACTACAGCAACAAATAACTGAAAGAGTGATATGAGAATGGGTTTGTGTTGTAAGTTTAGCATATTTGCACTGTGAGGTCAAGTTATAGGAAAATTTTCACAAAGAAAAAAATCTTACCTGTTCTGCATCAGGGTAAAACTCAACATTTAAAGGTTCTTGAGGTGCCATTCCTGCCCAACTTACAATCCTCTGAGGTATGTCAAATGTGAGTGAAGGACTTTACACTAGATACAATTTTCAACTAACCAGTCCAAATGATACTGCTTGACACTTATTGCTAAGTGTGTGGGAAACCTTGAACTACTCAAATATCAATCTTACTTATAAGTGCCACGAGGAATTTATAACCCAAGACCATAAATTCATACCAACCTCTAGAAGAACAGAGGCAGGTGAATATTAGGTGCAAGCTGACTCAATTTAAATCCTTAGTTGGAAAAGAATTCAAACCTACGAGGGGTAATAGAAGAAAATGATTTTGCAGTGTTTATTAATATGAGAAAGTGATATTTAGCAGGAAGAAGTAGGATGATACTTTCTGTGGGGAACAACTGGAAATGACAAAGGGATATTGTCCTTTTTAAGAAATGGGTAGGAGAAAGAGTTGCTTGTAAGAATATATTTTTAAAAAATAGTAGTGTATGACTATTAGGACTCTTTCATTTGCAAACAACTAAAACTAACATAGACTTAACAAACAAAAAAACTCAAACAAAGATTTATTAGATCATGCAACTTCTGCAGTGGCTCTATCCCTGAGGACAAACTAGATTATCAGGACTGAGTCTGGTTGTCTTCCTTTCCTGGCATGTGAACTCATTCTGATGTCTAGAAAGCTTGGTAGTATGTTAGGCATCTATTTGGTACTACCAGAAGTCCCAGCCACCCAAGCCCAGAAAACTTTATTGAGTGTGTGTGTGCGCATGTGCATGTGTGCGCGCGTGCATGCAAGTACATAGGGGCAGAGTGTGGAAGTGGGGAGGTGCTTTGATTGCCCAGTTTCCACATCATATATCAATCTTTAAAACCAAGGAAATAGCTCCACCCAAACCACATGTCCTGAGAGTCTGAGAGTGGTGTTTTTCCAAAGAAAGTCAGGATGGAGGTTCAAGAAAGGTTAAAAGGTGGCTGAATAGAAAAAAAAAAAAAAAAAAAAAAAGGAATTAAAAATCATGTCCATATAATCAATGTACTTTTAATATAATAATGCTTATATTTTAAACATCTCTAGGCTAAGACATAAAAGTGAAGGAACTTTTTCCTTTCTATCTTGACTTAGCAACTTATTGGTTGAACCAATATGTAGGTGAGTTACAAAAGTGAGGATTTTTGGTAGTCTTTAACCTACAGTTTTCCTATTTCTTTCTATATAGGTAATAGATCTTTTGAGAAAACTGCTCTTAAAAAAGTAAAATATTTCATCTTAAAAATGTTCTTATTTGAAATTCCACAACATTCTTAATGAAAAAAATATTATCTGCATAATTACATTAAATGGCTTCTGGAATACATTACCACTAATGATGCCAATAGAGTTAGTCCAGATGCAAACTATAAAAACATCCATTATCTTTTGTCCTTGAAGGAACTTCAAAAATTGCTTTTTTTCTTATAAGAAGCCTATGAATACTATACATAATTTCTTGCATTTTGTTTTGTGAACTGTTCTACAGAGCCTCAATATCTCACAAAAGTTTGAGATTTTCAAACCATATTCCATAATTTTGTAATTTTTTCTGTAGCCCAGTATCATAATTGATTTAACGAATGTAGTAGCAAAATACTTAATCTGATTTTTATTTTGCTTCCTAGCTTGTATTCAGCTTACATATATTAGGTAGTGCTGGATGCATCAAAAAACATTTTACTAAAAAAGAAACTAAATCACCATTATTGGTAATAAATGAAAGTTGAAAGTAGGTTTCATTGTGTATCAGTGTTATGTTAGCTTACAGAATTTTTTAAAACGCAGTGATAAAATATTTAACTTAAATATTCTTAAGCAAAAGTCCTACAAAAAATGGTGTTTATTAAAAAGATTAAGTCGATGTTTGTAAGGTAGGCAAGAGTATGCTAGTAGAAAAGTCTACACACTTAACATCCAATGAATGACTAGATCTCTCAGATAAAGTATATATAGTGCAAACTTCTGTTAGCTCTGAGTAATTGTCTGTCATGGACTTTAGAACCTGTAAAATGTTTTGAATCCAGTTAATAAAATATCTTTCTTTTCCTGTATATAATTGTAGGTCACTAGTGTTTTTGGCTTTATTGGGAAGAATATTAGTTATTCAGAACCAAAAGAATGTGTATATACAGAGAAAGAGACTTATTATAGGAATTGGCTCCTGTGATTATGAACGCTGGCAAGTACAAAATCTTCAGGGAAGGCTGGTGGGCTGGAGACCCAGGAAAGCTGATGCTCTGAAGTTCCAGTCTGAAGGCCAGCAGGCTGGAGACCCAGTGTTCCAATTTGTGAAGGCAGTCTGTGGTAGAACCAGGAAGAGTCAAGATTGCAGTGAAGTCCAAAGGCAGGCTGATGGAGAAATTCTGTCTTGCATTAGGGAGGGCAGTCTTTTTGTTCTCTGCAGGCCTTCAAATGATTAAATGAGGCCCACCGACATTATGGAGGGCAATCTGCTTTACTCAAAGTCCACCAATTTAAATGTTACTCTCATCCAAAATACTCTCACCCAAAATACTCTCACAGAAACACCCAGAATAATGTTTGACTAATTATCTGCGCATCCTATGGTCCAGCCAAGTTGACAGATGAAATTAACCATCACAAGTCCAGTCCCTGCCAAGTTGGCACCCATATGCGTCTCCTTGAACCACACTTAATCATCATATAAAGACAATAACAAAGTCATATGTATTAGGCTGTTCTTGTGTTTCTATAAAGAACTACCGGAGACTGAATAATTTATAAAGAAAAGAGGTTTAACTGGCTCACAGTTCTGCAGGCTGTACAAGCATGGCACTAACATCACTGGGCTTCTGGTGAGGCCTCAGGGAGCTTTTACTAATGATGGAAGGCAAAGCAGGAGCAGGCACTTCACAGGGCAAAAGCAGGAGCAAGATAGAGAGAGAGGTGGGGTAGGAGAGGTGTCACATACTTTTAAACAACCAGATCTCGTGAGAACTCACTCACTATCATGAAGACAGTGCCAAGCCATGAGGGATCTGCCTCCATGACCCAAACACCTCCCACCAGGCTCCACCTCCAGCACTGAGGATTACAATTCACCATGAGATTTAGGTGGAGACAGACATCCAAACTACATCATCATACTTCCACCTAAAATGATAAAACAATCCTATGTACAACCAAAAATACAGCCTTTCCTCAGAAAAGGATGCAAAGTCCCTGGATGATGTTTTCTCTTCTCCTCCATATCCCATAACCTAAATACTATAAAGTTAACACTACTTAAATACTATGATATAAAGTCAATACATCTTATGTTACATGATAAGGAGATAACAGGGGAAAGAAAACACAGATGTTTGCTACACATACACATATTCAAAACAGTATGAGGAAATACACAAGACAGTTACAGTCCTCATTTCTGTAACTGGTCATGTGGTCATAGCTAGAATTCATAACTACCTTATTCCACTACCCATTCCCATTGCCTTCAGCAAGCATCTCAGCTGGTTATAGTTCTTAACCTGCTTGGGTGGCCCAAATCTTTATTCCTGAAGAGTCTGGGATATTAGTAGTATCGCTAGATTGGGTTGTTTTGTGTTTCTATTGACCGTAATCACAGAGCATGGTAATATTAAGAGCCAGCCCTAAGGGATATTCCAGACATATGCTTCCTTCCTTCCATTAGCATTCCAGTTGTCCCTTGGTAATCAGGATCAATCACCCCAGCCAACATCATAACTACCTTTTTTGTCTGTTGACTCAAAGGCATAAGGAACCTCAAGGGGCCAGGTGGCAGTTTTGATTTCCAATTCAACGGAATAATTGTTGTTCCTCCTGGTAGAAGCTGTCCTCCTTTTAAAAATAAGACCTCCAGGCCAGCAGAGTATAAGGTCATAGAAAGCAAAAATTTTGCTAATGGGTCACTAGAAGTAAAAGTGAGCAGTGCTACTTCCATTTCCCCCCCTTGATTCCTGGACCTGTGTATCCTAGCTATGGGAGAGATGGGACCATATATTGACACAGATTCAGAACATACCCAGCTTCCCAGAGAACCTTGCTCCAGTCCTGCAAAGTATTGTCACCTAGCTGGCACTGTAACTGACCTTCAAAAGGCCATTCCACCACTCTATCAAGCCAGCTGCTTCAGGATGGTGCAGAACATGGTAAGACCACTGAATTTCATGAGCCTTGTTTGATCAGAAGTAATGCTTTATGGAATACTATGATGGCAGATAAGGCATTTCATAAGTCCACAGATGGTAGTTTTGGCAGAAGCACTGTGTGCAGGGAAGGCAAATCCATATCTGAAGTGTTTATCCCAGAAAGAAGAAAATGATGCCCCTTCTATGATGGAAGCGGTCCAATGTAATGAACCTGCCACTAGGTATGATTGCATAAAAGCTGGAATCTTACAGATAATTTAGGGTATGTCTACTGGTAATAAAATGACACAAGAACTATCATATTTTCAGGGAACTGACTTTTCTGTGTGCTAAACATAGGAGATTCCATAGCCGGGCCTCATTGGACTCTAAAGCTGTATATCATTTGGAGAAACTGCTGGGTCCACTACTCAACTGTTTGGTGCTGAGCTTAAGTTCTTAAGACAGGTGTTACTTGAGCATTAGCCCAAGCAGATCTGTAGGTCACTTGACAGTGTACAGACACATGGGCATTTCCAAGCACTAGAGCAGGTGTAAAGTAATAAACAGAAAAGTCTGGGCCACAGAGGGAGAAATGTCCTAAAAAGTGGACAGTTTTAATCTGGTTCAATCTTATTTTACTAAAAATATTTAATACAACAGCTACTTTTTTCCCTTCAATATTCAAAGTCCTTTGAACCTCTGGTCTAAAGAACCTTGGTTTTGTTACAGACAGGAATATCTTTATGGCATAATAACCTCTACCAGTGCGTATATTGTGTTAGAGCGCATGCACCAGATTTTTTTTTTTTTTTTTTTTTTTTTTTTTTTTTTGAGACAGGGTCTCGCTCTGTCACCCAGGCTTGAATGCAGTGGTGTGATCTCACTGCAAGTTCTGCCTCCTGGCTCAAGCCATCCTCCCATCTCAGCCTCCCAAATAGCTAGGATCACAGGTGTGTGCCATCATGCCCAGCTAATTTTTGTATTTTTTTGTACAGACAGGGTTTCACCATGTTGCCCAGCCAGGTCTTGAACTCCTGGGCTCAAGCGATCTGCCCCCCTCAGGCTCCCAAAGTGCTGGGATTACAGGCATGAGCCACTGCACCTGGCCAAATTATTCTTTTAGTCAGTTTTTTAATCAAGATTTCTAGTTTTCAGAGGAAATTCTGAATGTTATTAGCCATTCATACACCTTTCCCATATATGTATCCCATGAAAGTCAAGTGCTTATGGGAAGGTAAATCTGGTGCTTTCCCCAACATTGAATTCACAGTTGGAGTTTCATATTTCAATTAAGTAATTAAATCCTGTTGAAATTAAACATCAACTTTCAATTGCCATAATTCAAAATAAATTATCACATATATCTGAAAAACAGACAAGAAAAAGATGGGAAGAACAGAGTTTGCAAAAGGGATGATAATTCTGAAAGTATTTTAAATTAAAATGACTTTCAAATAGATGGGAAATTAAGAGAAAATAAAACTGCCTTTAAAAACATTGCCTACTTTATTAAACTTGGATTTTAATAGCCTTGCCTTATACTGGAGACAGGCCAAGCTGTGGGTAATCACCAGTATTTGTCAAACAATTATTTACTGAGCACCTACTATGTGCCAGATACTATTCTAAGTCCTAGCAATATAGCAGTGCCAAGACAAAGTACTTGTGCTTGAAGAACTTAAAATTATAGAGGAGTGGATACAAATGAATACATGTCAAATAGTCAAAAGTGCTATAAATAAAACTATAGCAAGTTATAAGGGCTAATGATTGATGAGGAGAGGGGAATATGCTGTTTTAGTTTGGGTGGTCAATAAAGGCCTCTGTGCATAGGCAATATTTGAGCAGAGATCTGAAGAAAGTGAGACCTGGAGGGCTGAAGATACATAGGGAAGAGCATTTTAAGTGGAGTATTTCAGCAAGGAGCAGGGTGCAGAGAGCTGGGGGTGGGGATGGGAGTAGGGGAAGGAGCCGGGGACATAAGGTTTCAAAGGTAGCAAAGATAAAGGGCTTTGGTTTTTATTCTGAAGGGTTTTAGGCACAGAAATGACATTATCTGACTATGTTTTAAAAGGAGGACTAGATTGTAAGGAAACAAGGAAGAAGCAAAGAGATTGGATGCACTAATTCAACAGTAGTTCTCATTTCATAGTATTTCATTCTGAGATTGACCTACCCTGTATGTTTCTGGGGAATGCTAATACTAATCAAAGCACTTTCATTTCAAAGGAACATTAAGGTATTTTGGTTTCTACATTTCTAAACTTTATATATGAAAATAATACCATCACTTACAGTGACAATTTATAGCATTGGACTAGTGTATAGTCCAATACACTAAATGTAGTGACAAAAATTAATTCATAAAGATAAAATACAAACACCAAATAATGAGACACATGGTATTAATAATTAATTTTAAATTATTATACTAAGTATGTAGTATCCCAGCATGTGAAAGGTTTTTTTTTCCCTATTATCACCAAAATAATTTATAGGGTTTGTACTGCTTAGGTTACTTCGGAAACCTGGGGTACTTGTTAAAAATGTAGTTTTCTGGCTTTGTAGTATCAGAATCTCCAGGGGTTTGTGGACTCGAAATTTACATTTTAAACAAGCTTCCAGATGATTCTTACATATACATGTTTAAATCAGTGACTCTATGGTAAAGGAAGAGAATTTTAGTGATTTGACTATTTTAAAGCTAGGTTCCGCTACTTGAATACTAAGTAAAAACAAGGAAGATCATATCCTATTACTTTATCTCAAATCCATTTTTGAATAGAGGGATACAAATAAAAGAAAATTAAAGTTTTACTGCTCTGCAATACTTCTAAAAAAAAACTGAGTTAAACTATAATAAAAATTGCAGGATATGCTTTGTTAATTAGGTGACAATAAAAAAGCATTAGAATGAGACCTTTACACTGAGAACGACCTTAGGAACCTTTTGGAACAACTTGCTTAGTTTACAGATGAGGAAGTTGAGACTCAAAGTTAAATAGTCAAAAGGTAGCACAGTTGATTATGGATTCCTCACGACTCGTTTCGGAAATATTTCTATTAGTTAATCCTATTTTTTATTTCCCATGGAATTAGGTGATTATTTGGGTAAAATCTTAAAAACAGTGAGGATCTTTCTAAAAATTCTGAACCTAAACCAGTGTATTCAATATTATACTTCTTTTTAAAAAATTAAGATCTTATTTTGTTTTATATTGAGATATTCTGGCTACTTAAAGAGCTGAAATATCTGTAGTACACTGTAGTACCTCGGGTATTATTATTCAGAATTATTTGTTCCCAAAACCTTTGGATGTGACTTACAATGGTTCCCTATAGGAAGAGCAACTTTGCTGACCAATGACTGGGTTTAGCCACGTGACTTGCTTGGTCAACACAATGCAAACAGACTTGATGAACTTTTCAGTGCATTTCACAATGCTGCCAGTTCTCTTGCTTTAATGCCCTCTGCCACTAGAAGGGCATATCCCAGGTAGGGCCTTCTCTTTCAGCCTGGGGCCTGAATAGAGTAAACCTGAACCTGAATCACATCCTGAAGTGCAGCCACAGCAATTAACCCACAGCAGCCAACAAGCCACACAATGAAAAATACATGTTGTTGAAAGCTACTGAAACAATGGAGGTAGTCTGTTACCCATTGTACTCTAATAAAAGCTAATACATACAAGCTCCCAAATCTGGATCAAGTCTGGTACCTGAAACAGACAGATTATCAAAAGTAAAAATTCTGAGGTTTTCTGATCAAGAATCTTTGTTACAAAATGGGTAAATATCTTATTAATGTGCCTGCAAATACATTAGTGATAGAATGTTTTTATACGGTTTAGAGCTTGGTATATGATAGGTTCATATCTGAATTATGGTCATTTTTGTTTGGAAAATAGGTGTAATGAATCTACACGACAATTTCATAATGTAAAATTGCACCAACATGCACAAAGGAAATGCCACAATTTATCTGGGGATATAATTTTCAAAGCCATGGAAATACAGGGAAACTCTTTAAAAAAATTATAATCCCATAAACACACAATGCTCTTATCAATTTATATGATTTATGTCAGATTTACATCAGCAAAATAATTTGCTTATAAAATTTTTCAAAGCTTTTATATGCTTAATTTTCCTAGATTATTATTGTTTAGAACATTTCTTTTAATTTTATTCTTGTAATGTATTTGATGGCAAATAGGAATTTCATAGATTTTGAAGGATCATTTAACTACACGTAATGCTATAGCTTATTATGACTATTTTTCAGAAATTATGGGATCAATGTTTAATAACTTTATCTGGCAGAGGGGACCTGGAGCCAGTTCATATCATCTCAAAAGAGCAAAGTATGTGTGTCTCATTCCAACTCAGCATTAAGTGACTTCACATTGATAGCTTGAAATCAGCCAGATGGGAGTATTACATGACAAAAATTGGGAAGCACTACAAATTGGAGCTTTTTTTTCTCCCAAGAGTTGGTAGCTAACCACTTATCAGTGTACCACTAGGCTTAAGAAATTCCCCTTCTTTGACACTTGGTATTTTAATGTTTAAAATATTTTTTTAATCGCCCAGATGTTTATGAGGGGAGACCTAAGGTTATGGAGAACTGAAGCTAGTGGCTTGCTACACAGGTTTATAAGGGCTGAAGGCACTGAGGAACGTGGCCTGATGATGCTCCAGGAGCACTCTCCATTCATACTCTAGGCCCTGGTAAAATGGATGCACCTAGAGCAGGAAATGAAAAAGACTCTTGATTTTGCAAGGAGTGTATATAGATCGTAAAGCGGAAGGCACTTTG
This sequence comes from Macaca thibetana thibetana, assembly GCF_024542745.1. Lineage (NCBI taxonomy): Eukaryota > Metazoa > Chordata > Mammalia > Primates > Cercopithecidae > Macaca > Macaca thibetana. Next base: position 95,937,747 of record NC_065581.1, read on the forward strand.
AAAGACAAAGGCAGAACAGTCCTCAATCTACGTGTTTCTCTTTTCTGTGCACATGTCCAGACATACCCTGCTGACAGTGAAGATAACATATAATAGGGACACATCTTGTAAATTCAATTTGACAAATATTTCTGATTATTAGGACTTAAGAACATTTATTTTAGATTTTACTGGATGGAGTTATTTTTATGACTTTCAAATGAAGTTACTAGGGCTTCAACAATATTGACTCTATTTGGGGTATCTGTCAGCAAAAAACATATCAAGTAAGAAGAATGGTGTGTCAGAATTTATGTTAGTATTAACAATTCTCTTGCCTTGGTTTTTGTAATCTTAGCAGCAATTTATAAATATGCTATAGAAAGCGTTGCAGAAATATAACTTCCCACTAAAAAAAAAAGTTTAACAAAATTAGCATATATTTACTGGAGAAGCTGAAATAAGTATATGTAGGTGTGTATATATACATGTATGTATACGTATGTATGACTATACATATAATAGGGTTCACATTTAAAGTATTTATTTGTAAAGAAATGATTCTCATGATAAACTACCCCTTTTCCTTCATTCTCAGACTTCAGCAAAACAGATGCTAGCAGTGAATTTTTACTATACTTTTTTACAAAAGTTACATAAACATTTTTAAAATAGTCACTTATCAGAAGTTAATCTAAAATTTCTACTTTTTTCTATTACTATATAATGGATGGATAAAATAGTTTATGGACCAGCACAACATGTAAATATTAATTAAAGCACTTGACAGTTAAGTCCTACATACAAATATTCAAATTAAAATCATCAACTGGAACAGCAGGCCCTTAAGGTATTCCCAATTACTAGACTACGAGTTGTATTTCACAGAATTTTATGATACTAGAAGTAAATGAATGTTCTAAAACTATAATACATTAATAAAAAATGGACTTAGAAATTATGGGTCAAAATAAAAAGTAATCACGCTCAAAAATATTTTTAAAATCACATCACCAAAATATTAGTAACTTCCAAGGATTCCTCTTAATAAATAAAAAATACTTTTAAAAGAAACAAAATTACAATGCATAATCTTTTTTTTTTTTTTAATTTATTATTATTATACTTTAAGTTGTAGGGTACATGTGCATAACGTGCAGGTTTGTTACATATGTATACTTGTGCCATGCTGCTGTGCTGCACCCATCAACTCGTCATTTACATCAGGTATAACTCCCAATGCAATCCCTCCCCCCTCCCCCCTCCCCATGATAGGCCCCGGTGTGTGATGTTCCCCTTCCTGAGTCCGAGTGATCTCATTGTTCAGTTCCCACCTATGAGTGAGAACATGCGGTGTTTGGTTTTCTGTTCTTGTGATAGTTTGCTAAGAATGATGGATTCCAGCTGCATCCAAGTCCCTACAAAGGACTCAAACTCATCCTTTTTTATGGCTGCATAGTATTCCATGGTGTATATGTGCCACATTTTCTTAATCCAATCTGTCACTGATGGACATTTGGGTTGATTCCAAGTCTTTGCTATTGTGAATAGTGCTGCAATAAACATACGTGTGCATGTGTCTTTATAGCAGCATAATTTATAATCCTTTGGGTATATACCCAGTAATGGGATGGCTGGGTCATATGGTACATCTAGTTCTAGATCCTTGAGGAATCGCCATACTGTTTTCCATAATGGTTGAACTAGTTTACAATCCCACCAACAGTGTAAAAGTGTTCCTATTTCTCCACATCCTCTCCAGCACCTGTTGTTTCCTGACTTTTTAATGATTGCCATTCTAACTGGTGTGAGATGGTATCTCATTGTGGTTTTGATTTGCATTTCTCTGATGGCCAGTGATGATGAGCATTTTTTCATGTTCCTGTTGGCTGTATGAATGTCTTCTTTTGAGAAATGTCTGTTCATGTCCTTTGCCCACTTTTTGATGGGGTTGTTTGTTTTTTTCTTGTAAATTTGTTTGAGTTCTTTGTAGGTTCTGGATATTAGCCCTTTGTCAGATGAGTAGATTGCAAAAATTTTCTCCCATTCTGTAGGTTGCCTGTTCACTCTGATGGTAGTGTCTTTTGCTGTGCAGAAGCTCTTTAGTTTAATGAGATCCCATTTGTCAATTTTGGCTTTTGCTGCCGTTGCTTTTGGTGTTTTAGACATGAAATCTTTGCCCAACAATGCATAATCTTTAATAAGAAGGTTAAAAGTGACCTTAGTGAATACTTTTCATAATACATCCTACAATGCTGTTAGTGGCATTTTCCAAACTGTGCTCTGAAAAACTAATTTCTAAGAGAAGTTGATAGGTATTCACAGAAGTCTGGCAAACAGTACAAATCTTAACTCACCTTCACAGTGTCTGTCCATTAGCCTTTTAAAGTCCCTGAAGTTCAGCAGTAAAGAAACCTAAATGTCTTGATACATAACCATTTTGGGAAATTGTACTGTGGTTGTTTGTATGCCTTTTCTATACCCAGCACCCTTACCTCAATCTGTGCCTAGCTCAAAGCTATCAATGTATTTTTGTTGTCAATATATATTGACTACACAGTGTCATTCATTCCATCCTAGCTCACCAAAAGTAGTTTGGGGCTAAGAACTGTGGAACAACAGAAGAATTATAGTAATGAAGGAATTGGTTTCTACAAAAGGCCAATACATGATGCTCTGGGAGTAAAAGGAGGAAAACGCTGTATCAAATTTTCATTTAAGTAGCAAATCAAACTTTTAAGTAAATCTTAATTTGGAGGAATGATTGAGAAGGTAGAAATAAATAACAGTGTGAACTCAGTTTAGAATGTAGTTGCAGACTCCTGTAATCTCAGGGTTTAAAATGCACCCAAATTGATGTCATTTCACAGCATGTGGATGGATTGTTAAGAGTTCTGTACACAGGCGATGGCTCCTCATCTAGGCTGATAATTTCATAGGGGCTGTGACACAAACCTATTTTCCCAAACCTTCCGTTATGTTCAGCGGTGTCCTGAAATGATCAATTTTGAAAGTGAACTAAAGAGATACTCAAACTTATTTTACTACTCTAAAGTACAGAATACAAACAACAGAAATCATTAGATATTGAACAGCATTTTTATGTAAATAAAATTAAAATATCTCAGTTGTCTGTACAGACAACTTCATTTGTAACAGAGACTTGTTTTATCTTTGGTATATTCTACTCTATCTGATATGACTATTGTGCTTTTAAATGTTTTCCTTAAAATTTTTATAACTAATACTTCACTAATTACTTTACCAAATACATAGATTAAAATATCCCTAAATGTCAATTTTAGCAGGACTACCTTTTTCCTTTCAAAATGTAGTCAAATATACCTTTAACAGTATTTATATGTACAAAATTTAAGCCAAATACTCAAGCTTACAGGCACAGACCTTGAGTACACTTACTGCTGTGCCAGAGGAGTAATCTTGGCCCCATCCCTACTTATAAAAAAAATAAAATAAAATCATGATCTTTGATTAAAGCAAATGACTCTTAACAGAATGTGAGCTATTGCCAAAAAATCACTCTAACAGCTATGGTTTTATACTCACAGCCTAGGCTTCTAGTAGTATGTTGTCAATAAAAGGAAATGAGGTGATGATTGGCAGTTAATGGTCACTGACAAGATTTTAAGGGTAGTTATAAAGTTTCTCGGAAGTATCAATATCAAATGAGCTAAAGGGAGAAAAGTAGATGCAGCACTGATGTGTCAAAAATGACTTTGAAAGTGAAATTTTTGATGTGTCTGTAACAGGTATCCTTTACTAGCTGAAAGAAACAAATGAAAAGCCAAACATTCACTATTAACATACATGGGGCCGGACACAGTGGCTTATGCCTGTAATTCCAGCACTACAGGAGGCCAAGGTGGGACAATTACTTGAGCTCAGGAGTTCAAGACCAACACAGGCAACATGGCAAGACTGTGTCTCTATAAAAAATTTAAAAATTAGCCAGGCGTGGTGGTGTCTGTAGTCCCAGGTACTCGGGAGGCCGAGGTGGGAGGATTGCTTCAGCCTGGGAGATTGAGGCTGCAGTAAGCTGAGATCATGCCACTGCACTCCAGCCTGGGGCAATAGAGACCCTGTCTCACATATGTAATACACACACATACATACATACATATATACATACATATGTGGTAGCCAAGTGTAATTTTTACTGACTCTTTGGTTAGTGTCATTACACTTGCACATATGAGTTTTTAGTCTTCAGTTAATTCCTGGGAAATGCCAAAAAATAAAAATACTGCCACAGAGAAATTAGTTTTTCTTTTCTACATATTGGCTCAAAATTAAGCACCTGAATATTAATTGTCTACATTTTGTACTTTTAAGATCTTATTTCAAAACAATTTACATTGAGAGGATTATTTATGTTTTTAAACAGGATCAGAGATATCTTTATTTTTAGACTCTGGGAAGATAATTTACCTGAGCAAAATGCAAAGATAAATAATTATACAAAAATTTAAGTCAGTTGTCAAAACTAACAATGCGTCATCTGGCTTCAAAATTTAATGAACAGAGAGTCTACATAAATATCTTTCTTGTCTACATATCTTTCTTGTTATGGTAAACACTTTGTTTTTTCTAACAAAACACTGCTCTTCATTTTAAAACCTAAACGGCAAAATGAGAAAGGTAACAGCGGATTAACAGGTTTGAATGTGGTTTATAAAATTTGGAACTGGCAAGCATGGATTAACTGACTCGAAAATACTCTGGAATAGGGGTCACAGATTTGGTCCACAGGCCAAATCCAGCCAGCTCATAAGAATAGTTTTACATTTTCTAATGGCTGAAAAAAATCTAATGGCTAACAGAGTAGTATTTTGTAACACAAGGAATTATGTAAAATTCAACTTTCAGTGCTCATGAAATTTTATCGGAACACGGCCACACTCATTCATTTAGGTATTGTCTATGATTGCTTTCACAATAGAATGGCAGAGTTGAGTAAGTGCAAAAGAGGCTTATGTGGTGCTGTCATCATTTTGCACTGCTCCTTGGCACACTAAAAATTGCAGTAATGCAGTTACCAACATTTTGAGTGCTACATATATTGTCATACCACAATATTTTTAAATTTATTACTAGTGCTTACCCATAACATCAAAACAAGAGAAAAAAAGAAAAGTAGACTTGAAGTGACATTTTTAAGGCACATTAGTATATGGATTTTTAAAAATCAGATGACACGTCAGAGTATGATGTTTAATATGCAATGTCATTAGAGCTGTTCTTAAAGAATACTATATAGTGCAGTCAGGGGCGGTGGTTCATGCCTATAATCCAAGCACTTTGGGAGGCCGAGGTGGGTGGATCACTTGAGGTCAGGAGTTCAAGACCAGCCTGGACAACATGGTAAAACTCCATCTCTACTAAAAACACAAAAATTAGCTAGGCGTGGTGGCTTGTGCCTGTAATCTCAGCTACTCGGGAGGCTGAGGCAGGAGAATCACTTGAACCTGCAGGGTGGAGGTTGCAGTGAGCTGAGATCATGCCACTGCACTACAGCCTGGGCAACAGAACAAGATTCAGTCTCAGAAAAAAAAAAAAAATCAAAAATGAAGATAAAGTCGCAGCCAAAGTGATTCAGTTGTTAACCAAGCAAGGAAAACATTTTACTAACGATGACTAAATTGTGTTTGATTCCATCAGCTGAAGGAACGTGCCCAAAGTAAACTTGCTTAAGACTATTAAATTAGCCTTTTGGCAAGAATGGTTGCTTTAAGAATTGAGAACACTGGGAACAACATCAACAGTCAATAAAAAAGGCAAATGACCCTGAGTGGTTTTCCTTGGCTCTTGATGAGTCAACAGATGTTACTGATACTGCCTAGTTATTGCTTATTTGATAAGTCAATGCCAATGTTGAAGTGACTGAAATTAGTCTCTATAAATTATCTGTGTGGAACAATTACAAGCATGAATATTTTCTAAGAAGAAAACACAAACTTCATGCAACCTGAAGTAGAATCTGCTAAGATGTGTTACAACTGGTGGTGCTAAAATGTGTGAAGCAAAAAGATTTAAGTTTGTCAAATTTTTTAAGCCAGTGAAAAGGTAAGAAGGTATTTAAAATCTATGGTTATTTACTGTATTATTCATCAGCAGGTACTTTGTGGGATATATTTGACTCAACTTTGTATTATTGAACTACTAGTATCAATGGTGAACTTCATTTTCTCTCATAGTTTCTGACAGATTAAACACCAATGGTTCAGTTATCTTTTGTCAGATACAGAAGATGAATGTTCCAATTTGCCCAACCACACTGGCATAATAGTGTTAGTTCTATTATGAGCTTTTACGTGCAGGGTTGATATTGACATTTTTCTGAAAAAGAAGACATGTCCTCAACCACTATTATGGAACACTGAATGGCTTTGGAATTTAGCTTTTGCTCAAGACTTAATAAAATTTTGAAATGAATTCAAGCCAAAATTACAAGGCAAAACAAGTGTTTACATGTGAAACATGTCAACAAAAGTCATTTTGATGACAACACTATTTGAATTACAAGTAACAACAAGCTGCTTTACACATTTCCTGTGCTATCAAAAGGTAAGACAACAAAGTGGGATCTCCATTCTCACACAAATTTGTAGCTCACACTATAGTTCCCATTTGGAGTTTGGAGTTTGCAAGTGCAAAGGAAATTTCCATTTTTCAAAATCGATTTAACCCAGTGCAGTTGAGAAGCTCCTACCTAATCTTCAATTGGAAGTGATTAAGCTGCAATATAATAACATGCTAAAAGGAAAATATCCAAAGAAGTTACCTTCGAAGTGATGAATATGCTCAACAAAAATTATATTCAGAAGTAAGATACGTAAAATCTTATTACACATCAGCATTAGCAAGTAAGTACTTATAATCAACTTTAATGACACGAAACATTAACTTTGATCCTCCCCCTAAATAAATTATTTTCATTGGTAAACCCGTATTACAAAAAGATAGTTCTCAATTATTGTTTTGAATTTTGTCAATAAAATTTTTGTGCAAATGTTATTTCTCTCCAGTTATTTAAGTACCTACATAACAATCTCAGTTTTACCTCTTAGCCCACAAAGCCTAAAATATTTACTATCTGGCCCTTTATAGAAAAAGTTTCCTGACCTCTGCCCTAGAGCCAGAAGCTACCCTGAACATTTAAAAGCACAGGTTGAATGCAATGCCTCAGAAGCCAGATGGCCTGGGTTTATATGTTGGCTCTGCCATTAGCAGCTTTAGGATCATGAGTAAATTCTTCAATCTTTTTTTGCCTCAGTTTCCTCATCTGTAAATGGGGGTTAGTAATGGCATTTATCTTACAGGGTTGTTGTGAGAATTGAATTAGTAAATGCAAAGCACAAGAAACAGGGCCAGGCACAAAGGAAGCATTATCCTCATATGACTACTGAACACTTGACATGTAGCTAGTGCAACTGAAACAGTTAAGTCCTACTTGAATTCAATTAAAATTAATAAAATAGCCACATTAGCGGCTATTTTAGTGGCTACAGTATTACCACAGTTCTACAGGATCACGCGAGGGTGTGCGGATGCTGGAATATAACCATTTTGCACTGAGTAGGACAATGAATTTCGTTATACTAAAGTTAATATTAGTTTTCTGTTCAAAACAGCTGTGCCTTTTTGTGCCACAAAATATTTTCTACTTTCTCAGTAGCAGAATTAATTAATTTTTTAACAAAACAATGTATGTTTTTGTATAATTTGTATAATTATATATATATATATCCACATTTATGATTTTTTTAATATATAAAGAAAATCCACATATATTCCGAAACCTCAAAACTTTACCTTTTGCAAAATGTTAAGGCATCTGCTTATAGCAGTTGGAAAGCTTTTTTATTTAGTAGTTTACCTCTTATTCTTGATTATACCAAAATTTTTATATTGGCATTATCCAGTAGTGAAATAGACAAAAATATCAGAAGAAAAGTGGAAACACTACAATTTTCTTTAAGAAAGGGACTTGCTACATTGCCCAGGTTGGAGTGCAGTGGCTGTTCACAGGTGTAGTCATAAGTACACTAGAGTCTCAAAATCCCATCTCAAGTAATCCTCCTGCCTCCACCTCCTGTGCCACTAGGACTACAAGTGTGTGCCACCACATCTGGCTAGAAAAACTACAAATTTTCCAGTTGAACAATTAATTCAAAGAAATAACCAAACAGCTGGAAAAGCAGGTCTCTTTCTCCAACTAGCTCTGACCATTTTGTACATACTGAACAAAACACTTGCCAGGTCACAGGCTTAATAAGACATCTTTACATGGAGGTGTAAAAAATTACTTTTTTTTTTTGCATAAATACCATGATACTTTATTGCTTAGTGTTCCTTTGAAAATAAGTTAGCATGTTTCCATGTTATTCTTTTATCAATCATATTATTGACTACAGCATATCACTGATTAACATAAGGTAAAAATATCATCCACTCACATATTCTTGAAGAGAAGTGCTTGTAATATTTTATGAAAACATTTGTGCACATTTTTACTTGATTTAATGGACAGTCCATTTCATATTTTTCTTTAAAATCTACAAATATCTTAATTCTTACCATTAAAACAACTAAAACCAAAACCCAAAACCAATCCCAAAATAAACCCCACCAAAGCACATTAATTTTATTACAGAACATATATTAAGTCACTGAGTAAAGCTCTTTTTTATGAACACTTTTGGAAAGCTTGCATTCAGTTCTAGCACAGCTCTGTTATCAATCTGCGAACAGAAGGACACATCAAGTAAAGAAAGATCTTTACAAGATTCCAGGAGTTTTCTTAAGGATGCCGGACTTACCATTCTTGTTCCTATTTAAGGAAAACAAAACAAAACAAAAGAACACCTTAAATATAACATTTATATAAAGTGCTAACAATTAATCCATTCATGATTTATTGTTTGTAATGAACCTGAAATAACCCTTTACAAATTAAAATCATTTTTTCAAACATAACTTCATATTGAAATGATTTTGTTAAAAAAAGTAAAAGTTGAATTTTCCAGCCAATTTAGCATCTAGGACCTGAATCTTGCCAATATCCTACCCACTATCTTCATTCCTACCTCCTACCCCTTCAAATCAGCTCCTCCAGACTTTCCTATTTCTGTCACCCCAGTTCAAAATGGTTTTCACCATGCATTTGATGTAAAATGTGCAAGTGCGATGTGACTTCACAAAGTATCAATTGTGTGCACAATGATAACTACTGTGACACTGCTAGCACCCCTGGCTAAAAGTAAGAAGTAACAAAATTACATAGGGTTCCTTTCTGATGAACGCAGTAGGGATACAAAAAATCCCACAGTTGGAAAAGATTCTCAATAGATCTGCATGGGGTAGAACTATTCCTAAACACTAGAATTATCAGGGATAAAGATTTCATAATATTCCTTAATCAAGAATTTTAATTAAGAAACTTAAAAAAAAAACTAGCTTGAATTCATTATGCAAATGAATCAATTTCTTTTCTCTCCTTAATAAAAATAGAGAGCACAGCTCACGTAAATTCTCACTCTTCCAAGTAGACCAAGAATTAATGGTTAGAGTTTTTGATAGTTTCAACTATAAAACTCTGTTACTGTCCTCACTATTTTATTAAAGTACATATATAATTATTCCCTAAATTAACTGATCTATCTTGCATTTCCTATCAAACCAAGCAGTCTTATCAGGAAAAAATTTTTATTGAACCCAAAAATTTTCTTTCTCCTTACAAAAAGTCTGAGATTGGCTTTTATGTCAAGGAAACAGACATTTAAAACAAATTTATACATTGCATCCTTACCTAGTATGTCCAGCTGCTGTAACCTGGTACAATTACATGCCAATTCTTCAATGTCTGTGTCACATACAGATCTGTTAGCTGTAAGAAAGAGTTTTTGCAAGTGTGGGAGCTGGCGTGCCAGTCTGGTGAAGCACCCGGTGCTGCTCTGCAGAGTTGGGCACCAGCCGAGGTCAAGTTCCTCCAGAAGTGGACACCCAGAAGCCAGTTCTGCTATTCCATTCTCAGTAATATTCTTACATCTCCATAGATCCAGGGTCCGGAGTTTTTTACACTTGGCTCCTATCATGCTAGCTATCACATCATAGTCTTCAATCTGGAAATCAAATTCCAATCTTTTACATGTTATGCTCAGACATGCAAACTGTTAAGAGTAAGTCAGATTCTTAATTACAACCTATTGCTTTGCTCCCATTTAAACAAATCCACATCCTTGTTAATACAGATCTGCCCACTCATCTCACGGATCTGCCACCGTTTCATAAAACAGCCAGGAGTACTCATTTATTTAAAAATCCATTTAAGAGAACTCCAGACAGAAGACGTTAATGAATTAAATCCCAAAGCAGTCTGAAGTCTTTGGTCTCTCATGAAGAATTAAAGGATTATGTGTTCTTCTTTTATGCCCACCATTTCAACCTTGCTGCTGCTACTCATTGACAGCACCTACTTTCTTCCATGTTATATATGGCTAATATACTTTGGCAGGTATATAAGAGCTCCCTGATGTGCATCTTGTAGGCTCTAAAACACTATGTGGAAATGCTGATAATACTAATAAGGATACTAGTTTTGGGTTAAATGAGGCATTTGGGGACTGCACATACAACATGAAAATAATGTAGATTACATATGTTAATCAACAGTCAGTTATTGGAGGTGTCCAGTGCTTACCTTATGATTACAGGATAAGACTCTACTAATCAAGGATTAAACATTTCAGTTCTTGGGCTTTATATGCTTTAATAATGTTCCTTTAAATAGGTTATTTTAAGAGGTTCATTTGATTTTGTTAAAATCAGATATTAAAATTATCACAAGAAATCAAAAGGAAACAAAATAGTAAACAATTACACTGATTATTTCCTTTTGTTCTTTTGTTTAATTGTATTTTCAACAAACATTTATGCACCACTCCAGATGCTAGGACCAGCAGTAAACTGAAAAAAGGAGAAAATTGTCCACATTTTTGGGAAAGACACACAGACTAATTAAGTCAGGAAAAAATACATTCAAAGAGTGACATATGGTGGGAAAATAATAAAACAGTGATGTGAGAGTGATCAGAGTGTAAGGGGTTGACAGAAGAGGTGGTAATTGCTGAAATCTCCAGGAATGAGGTTGATGCATTCGAGGAACAAAAATGAGATCCATATGGCCCAAGGGCAGAGTCACGCAGTGGCCAGGCCATTTAGACCATGAAGGAGTTAGATTTTTCTTTCAAGTACTAAGGAAGTCAATGGAGGGTTCTAAGCAAAGGAGTGACATATTATTATTGACATAAAAACCGATGCAAAACCACCTCTGGCTTCTGTCTGGAGGATGGGCCGATGGTGGGGAGGGACAGAGGAGGAAGCTGATTGAGGAGGCCTGCAACAGTGTAAAGGACAGATGACACGGGCTTGGATTAAGGTAGCAATGGTGGAATTGTAGAAATCTGATAGATTTGGGGCTGTATTTTTGAGGTGGAACCAAAGGCTGACAGATTAGATATAGGGGTAATGATTTCTAAGGTTGTGGATGTCAGTGTATGTATGGTGGAATCATGCTGAAGTCCACGAAAACAAGTTTGGGATTTCTTTCATCGAGTATACCTGAACAATACAAAACTGTGGGTTTGATAATCAGGACAGCCAATTAGCTTATTTAGAAAACAAAAAATTAAAAAACTTTCTGAAACCCATGATTCTGATTGTGCCCAATCTGTGCCTGGCCAATCTCAGCAGCATTTGAACAAATTCTCTACCAGCAGAGAATACAGTGAGAAATTCCCTCAAAAGTTTTTTGTTGTTGTTGTGAAATTTTCACAGCACTACTCATGCCAAATTCAGGGCTAGGAAAATAAAAATGAAACTAAATACTTTTTACTGGAACAAAGGCAACCTATCCCTCCTTTATTAACTACAATTCCTTCTAAATTTTAGATATTATGCAGGACTCCTTTTCCCCCCAAAATATTAGACATATTTATTTTCTTATTCATTATCTAATTTTAAAAACAGGGCAAATGCCACAGAGGAACCATCAGCAAGAATTTAAGGGACCTGACTAGGATCACATAATTAGCAGGAAACTTAAGAAAATACCAGGCAGGTCTTACGATTCCTTAATTTAGGCAACTTTAAATCACTTCAATCAGCACTATATAATAGTGAAATTTAAACTTTTTAAAGTCATTTTTTAAAAGTATAAAGAAATAGATACATTTTGTCTCTTTCTCAATCAAGAGAAAAAATAAGTATTTCTAAGGAGTCCTAAAAAAATGTTTACGGCATTGACTAGAATATTCAGGTTTATTACAGGTGAGACACTACTCCTCAGAAGTTCTTGTCACTGCAAATCTAACTGGCACTTGTGGTACAAAGATTAGTTTCAGAAAAAAAGTGACACAACTAATTTAGTATCTACATTAAACTCACTACAGAGAAAGTATGCCATGAGGTGAATACTCAGCAAAGGTATATAATACACCACAATCACCATGGCAAAGTCAACACAGTGCTCTATGTGTGTATACTGTGAACAGTTGCTTCATAAATATCACAAATCTAAAAATTGCTATTATATTGACAGTTAACAATAAAATGTAATATAGAAAAATGAGTTCAGTAGTCAGGCAAGGTTTGAAAACACTGGTTTTAGCAAAAGTAAACAGTTTCTTTGTTGTAGGACAAACCACTGTAAAACTCTAAGACCAGGCTGGAGTGCAGTAGTATAACCATAGCTCACTGCAGCCTCGAACACCTGGGCTCAAGCAATCCTCCTACATCAGCCTCCAGAGTAGTTGGGACTATATGTGTGAGCAACCATACCTGGCTTCATAATTTCATTAGGAATCTCCACTCCACTCCCAAATACACAGCCTTTAAAACTGATTATCCTTTAGAGCTAATTTTCCACATGTCAACTCTGGAAAATGCTAACTTAAAATAATATAATTCCAACCATACGCATATATATAATTCCAACGGTAAAGCGTCTATGGTCAGAGGCTTGATTTTCTAAGGAATGTTGCTCCAGTTTAAGGGGAGGTAAATAACAAGCAGAATATGGTACGTCTAAGCAAAGTTAAATGGTCCTTACCAATCTAAAGAGGGCAGGCTAGCAATAAGGAAGATCCAAGTGGCAGTAACTGGCTGGTTTGTTGTGAAAGAAAAGGCCATCAAATGTCACCGGGCCCATCAAGAAGAGTCACTAGAGAGACCCACAGAAGCCTATCAAATGGCTTACTATGGAAAGAATTTGACCAGAAGTGAGGAAAATCTAGTGGGCTCCCAAGACTGTTTCTAGAGACTGAGACGACCTGTGCCCATACTTGGGGTTTAATAAAACCTAACCACAGAATTTTAAAGACCATGGGGACACGGAGATAAATATGTCATCATAAGAGGCCTATTTAGTCTACACTGCCAAATCCTGGGGCATTTCTGAAGCCAGGCTGAGCTCTAAGAGGTGTTCAAATGGGACTTATTTTAGGTCAGGGACACTGTCTATTGACTCTAAGCCTAGCATACCAGTTTTCTAGAATCTTGCAATCATTTTGCTTATTCAAGTCTTCCTACTAAGTGAATGCAAGGCAAAACTGGAATGGTCTGGGGATCTCCTAAACCTACATTGTTTTAGGAAACAGAGGACAAATGAGGAGGAATGAATTCTTCCAGTCAGTTACACTGAAAGATTCACTTACGGCATGTGTGCACACACACACACGCACATGCACACCTTCTCCACATAAGATTTCTATTGTTCTTTACATCTCAGTATTATTTAAAAGCTATGTAATTATGTGGTTAGATTAAAAGATTTAACTCTTCCCATGAGCTCTTTCAAGGTCACATAAAATCATATTTTAAATCTGGAAGGACTTTAAAGTTTATCTAGTCCAACAGTCCCTAAGCTTTTAGATTTCACAGACCAGTAAAATTTCCACACACAAAAAAAGAGTTCCAACATAGGGTGTTAATATTTCTGTTTTGACCAATAAGGACAGTAAAACAAACACAAAAACAAACAGATAAAATAAACCTATCTATTATCATTAAAATTTCAAGAAAATTATCTCAGGATTTAAAAGCTAAAATAAGCTTAGCGAAAAACTTACTAAACTATTGGCATTTGGGTATGACTAACATCTTAGTGTGTGAAGAAACCTAGAGAGGTGATTAGCTGTCGGAGACAACATCTGGTTTGAGGCAGAACTATACTATATTCCACCACACTATACTTCTTTCTTTGCTCTCCTGGACAAATAACATCAGTGTTTCAAAGACATACTTTTGAAAGCAAGGGACAAAGAAGAGAACCATAAATCTGAAAACCTGTGGGTGTGTATGGGGCAGGGTGAGTCAGGATATATTTAACCCATAGGAAGAAAAAGAGAACACGTAACTGAGAAGTATAAAGAATTCTCAAACACTTACCATGACACAACTGCCCAAACTGAGGTGCTGAAGCTCTGAACAGAAGTTCAAAATGCTGAGCAGTGCTGTTTGCTGCCATTAGGGACCACATCAGAGGCAAATATGGAAAGTGAATGAAAGTGAAACAAAGAGAAGAGGTCAATTAGACATTAAAGGCTGTCACTGCTTTTCCTGAAATACAGCTCAAAAGCTAGGTTACAGAGTCCACAAATGCCATTTAATGAGTCCCCAGAGGCTCCACCATTGATTGGCTTGGAGTCAAGGTAATCATTACTGGTCTCCATTTAAGTCGTCACTTTGTATATGGTTTTGGATGCCCTAAAGATACCTATATTCCCTATGACCTCTCAGTTCATTTCCCAAAGGTAAGCAATTTGAAAGTCTGGCTAAGATTGAACACCAAGACAAGCTAAACCACTCCTCCCTCCACAAACAGAAACAAAAAGACAAAAAACCCACAGTAGGCTGGTGACACTCCTGAAGAACAGCTGCAGCTCTGACATTCACTGATCAGCTGCAGCCTGATGGAACTGCCAATAGAGTCACCCCAAATCAGATTGAGCTGGTGACTTTAATGTCAAAGGATTCTCTTTGCTGACAAGGATACCAACAACCATTGAGCACCTGTCAGTAGCAACATGCTGACTGAAATATATATAACATGCACTTTCTAGTCATGTTCCTGCCATTTAAGCCCATCTATCCTGTGCAATGAAAACGGTCTCACCACTAAAGAAATCCAAAGACTGCTACATAATCATGGCACCGTGAAATGTTTTTAAAAACATGTCTGCCTTGAAAAACTGTGAAAAGCAAAAAATGCAAAATATTCAAATTTCTAATTTTTCTTTTATCAATTAAGGAGAAAACTATTCAAACTTACATGGCAAAATATCTTATACAATTTTAATATATTTAAAAATTAAGATATTATACAACTTCTGTAAAAATCTATTCCAAGTGTTCAGAAACTAAAAAGTATCAGTTGAGGGAGAGGTGAAGAATGTGTCAATGAAAATGTAAAACATTTGGTCAAATCCCAGATAAGATTCTCATTGAGAAAATAAAGTAGCCGGGTCGCCGCTCCGCCGGGACGCGTTGGTCCGGGGCGCGGGGTTCTTGGCTGCGGCGCTCACACTCATGAGGAGCCGGAAGCTCACAGGCGCAGTGCGGTCTTCGGCGCGCTTGAAAGCACGAAGTTGTTCCGCAGCCGGGTTGGCCTCTGCCCAGGAAGCCGCTGGTTCCACGTCTGCCAAGACAGCATGTCTGACTTCCTCATCCCACAAAGCCACAGACAGGCGAACGTCCAAGAAGTTCAAATGTGACAAAGGTCATCTTGTGAAGTCAGAATTACAGAAGCTTGTCCCTAAGAATGACAGCGCTTCTTTGCCAAAAGTGACACCTGAGGCCCCTTGTAAAAATGAGTTTGCTGAAAGCGGTGCCTTGCTTCCAGGCAGCGAGGCTGGCGTTTCCGTGCAGCGGGGGGCTGCAAGTCTTCCCCTCGGTGGCTGCAGAGTTGTGAGTGACTCTCGCTTAGCAAAGGCTAAAGACGGCCTGTCCGTGCCGAAGCACAGTGCTGGGTCAGGAGCAGAAGAATCCAATAGCAGCTCCACTGTGCAGAAGCAGAATGAGCCGGGGCTAGAGACAGAGGACGTGCAGAAGCCGCCACTTCAGATGGACAACAGTATCTTTCTGGATGACGACAGCAATCAGCCAATGCCCGTGAGCCGGTTCTTTGGAAACGTTGAGCTCATGCAGCCCAGTAGGGAGGAAGCTCTCATCTAGAGGTGAATGCTGGGACTCAGGCGTTTTCACGCGTCTGAAAGGGAAGAGCGCTTTGCGAGCCCCAGAGCTGCTGGATGGGGCACGCTGCAGATGCGGGTGCAGATGTGTGTTGCTCATGACTGAAGCCATGTTTTCTTCTCTAAGGACCTCCCACCTGCGTCTTCATCGTGTCCTTCAATGAGCAGACGAGAGTTCAGAAAAATGCATTTCAGAGCCAAAGATGATGATGATGATGATGATGATGCAGAAATGTAGAGACCATACAAAATGATGTCCTTGCCCTATTTCATACCATTAACAATTTGACAGTTTAGCACATTACAAGATTTATATAAAATGTATCTCCAAGAGAATGTCTTAATCAGACTTCAGAACTGACCCATCAAAGTCAATAGCGCAAAGCACTGAATACCTGTGGAGGATACACTCATGGGAACTCAAACTCAGACAGTCTTTGAGGTTGCAAAGCTGCTGTACTGTACCAATGTCCTTTCTTTTTTTTTTTTTTTTTTTTTTTTTTTTTTTTCTTGAAGACAGAGTTTCTTTTTTGTCGCCCAGGCTGGAATGCAATGGCGCCATCTCGGCTCACCGCAACCTCCACCTCCCGGGTTCAAGTGATTCTCTTGCCTCAGCCTCCTGAGTAGCTGAGATTACAGGCGTGCGCCACCATGCCCAGCTAGTTTTTGTATTAGTAGACACAGGGGTTTCACCATGTTGGCCAGGCTGGTCTCAAACTGCTGACCTCAGGTGATCCGCCTGCCTCAGCCTGCCAAAGTGCTGGGATGACAGGTGTGAGCCACCATGCCCGGCCAGTGTCCTTGTACACGTACATACATGGTGATGGCTTGAGTCAGCTGCAGGGCAGTGGGCTCAGTGAGAGGGATTTTTGTAAAGACAGCTCTTCACTTCAGCTCAGTAGCTTTGGTCATAGGCAAGTTTGTTTTCCATTATCATAATTTGATCATACTTGTGATGAATTCAATGCTAGTTCTTAAAGAACTCTTATTTCTGTATGCAGAGCTAACGTTTACTTTGGAAATTTTGCAAAATACACGTAAGAAAGAAATAAAATATATTTTGAAAATAAAAAAAAAAAAGAGAAAATAAAGTAATAAAATATTTCTCATAATGTAAGGTTACTTAAAGCAAAAATAATAATAGTTACAATAGGTCACAGAGCGCTATTATACTTGTCTAATTATTTCATCATTGAGCATTTCTTTGAATTTAAACAAAAAAAGTTTATATTGATTTTATACTTAAGTTTCAACATAACAACATTTGTAAAACAATCCCATGTAGCTCTCAGAATGGTAACATTAGAAAGAGTATATAAAGATAATTTAATTTTCAGGTTCTCCACAATACTTAGCCATGTGAACTTATTAACAGATAGGAACATAACATTAGGTTTTTTTTTTTTTTAAATTACAGGACCACATCCATATTAAAAGGTTGTTTTATAAGATTTTCCCTTAAGTAAGATCCAGAGAATATTAGATTTTTTAGAAAGAATCTCATAAATTTTTGTTGGTAAGAAATTTTAAATTAAAAAAAAAATACATGGCCGGGCGCGGTGGCTCAAGCCTGTAATCCCAGCACTTTGGGAGGCCGAGACGGGCGGATCACAAGGTCAGGATATCGAGACCATCCTGGCTAACACGGTGAAACCCCGTCTCTACTAAAAAAATACAAAAAACTAGCCGGGCGCGGTGGCGGGCGCCTGTAGTCCCAACTACTCGGGAGGCTGAGGCGGGAGAATGGCGTGAACCCGGGAGGCGGAGCTTGCAGTGAGCTGAGATCCGGCCACTGCACTCCAGCCTGGGCGGCAGAGCGAGACTCCGTCTCAAAAAAAAAAAAAAAAAAAAATACATACATACACACATACAAATAATTCACAGAACTTGTTTGGTAATTTATTTTTAAATTACTTACTATGAAGAATCTCAAATACACAAACAAGTATAGGTTCCAATATAACACCCATGTAGCCACCACTAAGTTTTATCGACTCTTAACATTTCGACATTCTTTGCTTATCCGGCTACATTCTTGCTTGGCTCCATCCATTCACATACTTTCTCAGAGGTAACCTTTATCATGACTTGGTGTTTAAAACATGCTTGAAAGTATATAATTTTACAATACATTATGTATCCATAAGTAGCACATAATACAGTTCTATATAGTTTCTATATAAATGCTATTACAATGTCAATATACTTCTGCATCTTCTTCATCAGTGTGAGGGACCTGTCCATGTAAATACATATAGCTCTAATTCACTAATTTTTAGTGAAACTTGTTTGGTAATTTATTTTTAAATTACTTACTATGAAGAATCTCAAATATACAAACAAGTATAGGGTCCAAAAGAACGCCCATAATAACCATGTAGCCACCACTCAGTTTATCAACTCTTAATATTTTGTCTTCTTTGCTTATCTCACTACATTTTTGTATCCCTCCATCCATTCATGTACTTCCTCAGAGGTAACTTTTATTAAGGCTTGGTGTTTAAAACATGCCTGAAAATACATAATTTTAGTATACGTTATGTATCCATAAGTAGCATATAATATTAACATTCGAAATTATTGTATAATATTCCATTATGCAAATATATTACAGCATACACTCTCATTTGATTGATATTTAGTTGCTTACAATTTTCACCATTACAGTGTTAGAATAAACATTCCTTTACATGCTTCCTTGTGCATTTATAGAACAGTATTTCTCTAGAGCACATACCAGAAGGAGAATTTCCAGGTGTTTACGTATTTTTTGACTTTATTTGGCTTTGCAAAATAGCTCTTCTGAGTGCTTAAATCAACCTATTCTCCCATCAGTAGTGTAAGAGTGTTACATTCCCACATCTTTATCAACATACATAGACTTTTCATCCTTTTACATGTCTGCCTGTCTGATGAGTACGGAATGGTATAATTTGCATTAGTCTGATTACCAGTGAGACTGAAGATCTTTTCATATGTTCATTGGCCATTCATATTTCCTGCTATGTAAATTGCTTCATCACATCCTTTGCTGATTTTTCTTTCCACTGGGTTGTTTCTTCCTTCTTGACTTTTGGAATTCTTTATTCATGCTGGATACCAATCTTTCTCAGTTATATCAGCTATAAATACCTTCTCTGAGGCATGTCTTTTCACTGTTTACTGGATTTTCTGAGACATGAACATTTTAAATTTTAATATGACTATATTAAATGTGGCATTAATCCTTTTCCCCCTTATGTTTGTATTCTGTTGTTTTTTTCCAAAAAGTTCTTCTTTAGCTAAGGAAGAATCTAAGATTCTTCTTTTTTAAAATCAGAGTTTTAGAGTCTTTCTTTTTTGCACTTAGGTTTTTAACCCAACTACAATTGATTTTTATGTGGTAGGATATCAAATTTCATTTTCCCCACATTGTTCCAGTTTGATTTACTGAAGACTCCATTGTATCCACTGATTTGTAATGCTTTCTATCATATATAAGGTTTCCATATATGCATGAGTCTACTTCTGGGTCACTTTGTTTCACTGGTCTATTTTCCATTCCCTGTACCAACATTTCTGTCTTAATTATTATAGTTCATAAGTCTTTAAATCTAGTATGGCAAATAGCCTTTCCTCATTCTTCAAACATCTCTTAGCTGCTGTTGGCCCTTTGCTCTTTCATGTGAACTTTAGAATCACCTTAAAGGTTTCAGTTTTTACCTTTTAGAAATCATACAAAAAGATTAATTTTTCTTAATCTCCTCTCCATGGTCATTAGTTAATTTACTAGCATTTTATCAATTTCTGTGTCATAATTTTTTTTATATCTGATACTTCCTTACAGAAGTTTTCTTTTTGTTGAGAAATATTTTTAGTCATTCTGAGTGTCTATGGGTCATAAAATCTTAACAACAAACATTTATTGAGTACTTATTAACATGTCAGGCAGCATTGCTGTAAATTCTTTACATACATAAATCCTCACAACAATCCTATTAACTCATCCGTTCATTTAATAAACTGTTATTGCATGCCTACTATGTGTTAGGCACTTGGGATGTAACAGTGAACAGAAAAGTTAACAGCCTGTAAGGTAAATATTGTTATTTACCTATCCTATCATTATAAATGGGGAATCAGAGTGACAGAAAGTTAAATAACTTAGTTTAATATTTACCCCCAATCTTTTTTTAAAAATAAATTTTATTGTGCATATTTGAGATTTGTCTTCAATCTTGAATGAAAGTTTAGCTAGACTTAGAATTTTAAGATGACAGTTACCTTCTTTCAACACTTTGAAAACATTACTCCATTGCTTATCAGTCTCTTACTTGATAAGAAGTCTATTGTCAATCGAATTGTTTTCCTCTGCAGGTGATACATCTTTTCTCTCTGATAGCTCTTGTCCCTTTATTTTTGATCTCCTGCAATTTTATCACAATCTGTCTAAAAATTTATTTTCATTTATTTTGTTTAAAACCCCAAGTGCCCATTTTGATTTGAAGACTCATCTCTCTTCATGAAAGATGATGATTCTAAACATTTCTCTCTTCAAATGTTACTTCTCTACCATTCCTTCCATTTTTTTCTTCAGTAACTTCTATTCTATGAACACTGGAGTCTCCTAGTACCAGCGGTTAGAGTGGTTTGAAAAATATGTCCACATGTTATTCTATACGCTTTCCTTCCAGAGGTAGAGCTTAATTCTTCTCCCTTTGAGAGAGTGGGCTTAACTTAGCAACTCACTTTTAACAAACATTATATTGTAGAGGTGATACAGGTCACTTTGAATATTACATTTATGATAGTTAATTTTATGTATCAGCCTTACTAGGCCATGGGGTGCCCAGATATTTAGTTAAACATAATTCGGGGTATTTGTTTGTTTTTGAGACGGAGTCTCACTCTCTCCCCAGGCTGGAGTGCAGTGGCATAATCTCAGCTCACTGCAACCTCCGACTCCCTGATTCAAGCGACTCTCCTGCCTCAGAATCCCGAGTGGCTGGGATTACAGGTACGTTTCACCACACCTAGCTAATTTTTGTATTATTAGTAGAGACGGGGTTTCACCATGTTGGCCAGGATGGTCTCAATCTGCTGACCTCATGATCCACCCGCCTCGGCCTCTCAAACTGCTGAAATTACAGGTGTGAGCCACTGCCCCCTGCCAATTCTGGGTGTTTCTGTGAGGTTGTTTTTGGATGAGATTAACATTTAAATCAGTAGACTGAATAAAGCACATTGCCCTACCTACTGTGGGTGGGCCTCATCCAATCAGTTGAAGACCTGAATAGAACAAACAGGGTGACCCTCCCTCAAATAAGAGAGAACTCTTCCAAATTCAGGAAAAAAACAATGTCTGATGGTCTTCAAACTGGGACACTGATTTCTTCCTGAATTTGGATGTAAACTGAAACATCAGCTCTTCCTGGGTCTTAAGCCTGCTACCTGTCAGACTAGAACTACACTAGTTCTCCTGGGTCTCCAGCTTGCCAATTCGTCCTGCAGATTTTGAGACTCGCCAGCTTCATCATCATGTCAGCCAATTCCTTATAATAAATATCTTTACCTCCTATTGGTTCTGATTCAGAACCCTCCTAATACAGTTATAAAAAGGCTGTGGCTCCTGTCTTGGCTTCCTCCCTCCCAACTTGTTCCCTTGGGGGAAGCCAGCTGCCATGTCATGAGGACACTCAAGCAGCCTGTGGAGAGGCCTGTGTGGAGAGAACAGGGGCTTTTGGCCACAAGCTGAAGGGAAACTGTAACAACATCACCCTGAGTTTGGAAGCTGAGCCACCAGCCATAGTCAAGCCTTGATATGACTAGAGCACCAGATAACAACCTGGCTGCAACCTCCTTAGAGACCCTGAGCCAAAACTACCCAGCTAAACCTGACCCACAGAAAACATGTGAGATAATACATGCAGGTTGTTTTAAGCCACTAATTTTGAAGCAATTGATATATGACAATGGATAAATAACAGAGTCACTAGTATATAGTAGGCACAATATATATTTATTAAATGAGTAGGACTGCCTTGCCTTAGGAGTAAATATGTGTGTGTGTGACAGAGAGAGAGATTGAGATTGTGTGGGTGTGTATAAACCTTACAGCAGTTCCTGACATACCTTTTACAAATTTGAGTACATTCTTCAGACTTCTCTTCTAATTTAGCAATCCTGTGTCCAATTTAGAATTTATCCCATCTATTTATTATTTCCTAATGACTATTTGATAGATTTCTAATCAGTTGTTTTCACAACTATGTGTTCTTGTTTTAGTCTATTTATGTTTCAAATTTTCTAGTTCTTTTTCACAAGGTGCTTTCACTTATTTCTTTGAACTGCCATCTCTCAACCCCATCTTTTTTTATTCCTCCTTGTTTAAGGGTCTTGCACATTGCCCCCTTCTAGAACCAGGACTTCTGCTGAAGGTACAGAGGTCCTGCTCTGCAGTGGCACTGTGGATACTGCAGGACCAGTAGAAGGCTTAGCTCAGTTCTGACCAGAAGGCATGGCCAATGGCAGGTCACTATATACTTTTTGGTGTATCTGCCCAGAACAAAACCTCTTCTTTCTCTAAGACTTCCATCCAAACTCCTGGGGTGGCTTGGAACACTGTCACCTAGCTGATTATCCCCAGACTGGGACAATAAGATTCTCATGATATAGTTTGAGATAAATTCCCTATAGAATCAGTTCTTTCAATTAAAAGTAAGAGTAAGGCCAGGTGTGGTGGCTCATGCTTATAATCTTAACACTCTGGGAGACCAAGGAGGGAGGATAGCTTGAGCCCAGGATTTCAAAACCAGCCTGGGCAACATGGTGCAACCTCATCTCTACAAAAAGATATAAATAAATAAAAATAAAAACATTAGCCGGGCATAGTGGCACATGCCTGTGGTCCCAGCTACTTGGGAGGCTGAGGTGGGAAGATTGCTTGAGACCTGGAGGTCAAGGCTGCAATGAGCTGCAATCATGCCACTGTACTCCAGCCTGAGCGAATGAGCAAGAACTTGTCTGCAAAACAAACAAACAAAAAAAGTAGGGTAATAGTAAGAAAAAATATTTATTGTCAAGAATACTATATAACCTGTCTGGACTGTTCCTCAGAGAAATCACAACTTTTGCTTATTGCGTATCTTAAAGATTGTAACTTTAAGGCACAGACCTAACAGCATATCGTCCTAACTCATTTTTGAACTAAAGTCTAATTATATGTGTCTAGAAAACATTTGTGATGCATTATTTTCTCCGGGAGAATTTCAAGTAGATGCATTATTTTCTCTGGGAGAATTTCAAGTCATAGAAGAGGAATTAACAACAAATATTTTATAGTAACTTATATCAGTCTGTACATTAAACTGTGAATTAAAAATCATTTAATATTAGAACTATCATTTTTAAAATCCTCAGCTTGAAAAGGAACATAGAACAAGAGATTTATGTTGAATGATATAACTGATCTTTCTGAATGAGAGATATGAGATCAAATGCTGAGACCAAGATATTGCGAGATGGAGGTGATGGTAATGGAAAGAACAACAATGACCTTGGAAGAGATACTGTGAGAAATTAACAAGAAGTCAAATAGAGATAAATCAAAGGGCTGACAGGTAGCACTGAGGTGAGTAAGCACAAATTAACACAGTTTCATGGCTTTCTCCAGCAAAGCTCATCAGTGAAAGCCAGAGACTGTGGGAGTACCCAGGTTTAGAGAACATACCTATAGAACCAGCTGACAATGTCTTTAAATCCAGTTAACCCGTTTCCTCCTAAAATATCTTTAGAATATTCTTTCTCCATGTTGTTAGCATTCAGAATTAAAATGTTGTTACTGATGTCAAAGCAAAGATAATAAACTACGGGGAAATTAACTCTTCATTTCCAGATATAAAAGGGCCTGATTTTGTAGAGAGCACCAGCTCAATAGTTTAGAGCAGAAGTTGGCAAACTACTGTCCACAGGCCAAATCCAGTCTATTGCCTGTTTTTGTAAATAAAGTTTTATTGGAACACAGGCATACCCACTCATTAATGTATTGTCGGTGACTGTTTTCACACTACAACAGCAGGATAGAGTAGCTGTGACAGAACCATGAGGCCTGTGAGGCCTAAAGTATTTACTACCCAGCCCTTCACAGAAAAAGTTTGCCTATCTCTACTTAGGAGAACAAAACAATTCTACTATAATGAGTATATGCAGCACTGCTACATATCTAGAACACACAAATGGATGGATCAAAGCTGTATTATTAGGTGTACTGTGAAAATGGCACCATATTTTATTTATTCAGAAATGAAAAGTGAAAAATTATATGAACCTCTGATTCAAGACATAAAGTATCTTTTAGGTCCCCAAGTCTATGTATTCTGCTGGTTAGGTCTTGAAAACTCATTCAATGGAAGTACAAGAGTAGTTCTATAAAACTAAAATATAATTAAAATAGCAGCTTTAATAATGCAAGGTTCATTTCAAATGAGTTTGTAATTTTCAAACAAAGGGCAACCTTACTTAAACAACTATGGCAAGGAATTCACTAAGGAGTGACTGGGTCCATGATTATTTCTTCTACAGAATTACTAAAACATACTCTAGGTGTACACTGTCATTTAGCAGTAGAATACATGTTCATAAAGAAAGATTTATTTTACATTCCACCTAAAATCTACCTATTAAACCTGTTCAGCAGCTTCAAAACCCAAAGGATAACTTTAAGTAATAAATTCAACAACTCCCCACACATCCAGGTAAAGAAGCATACACTTCTCAACCTGAGACCAAACTGGAAGAGTAAACACATAATTAAATATTCAAGTGGGTTACATGACACTCAGCCATTTTGGATAGCGAAATGCCAAAGGTAAAGAAGTAAACAGCAAAATATTGTAACAAGTTATAACTGGAGAGAAAAGCAAGAGACAAGTTCAATGTGAACAGTTTTTATTAATGCAACTAGGCAAAAACAACGGTAAAGCATGCTTACAGCATCAGGGTTCCAGACCATCCTCTACAACTCACAAAAGGACTGTAAAGGAATTAGTCCATAAACATCATACTCTGATGATTATAACAGGAGAAAGACTGTTTCCCCCTACTTTCACAACTGCCTTCTTGTTTGTTTAGCAATTTTATTCCCCTTAGCATCCTTTAGTGAAGCCTCCAAATACTTAAGACTACTACAATGATTACAATGACTATTGCTAAGAAAATGATTTCACTTTGGAAGGCTGAGGTGGGAAGATAGATCACTTGAGCTCAGGAGTTTGAGACCTGGGAACATGGCAAAACCCCATCTCTACAAAAAATACAAAAATTAGCCTGGCACAGTGGTGCAAGCCTATAGTCCTAGATACTTGGGAGGTTGAGCTGGAAGGATCACTTGAACCTGGCAGGCAGAGGTTGCAGTGAGCTGAGATCACACCACTGCACTCTAGCCTGGGCAACAGAGTGACACCCTGTCTCAAGGAAAAAAAAAAAACAAGAATGATTTCAATTTCAAAAACAATTTAGTTAGTGAAATGATGGATAACAGATGTGGAAGTTTGGTGTATGCAGATATGAAGTGCCATTCAGTTATACAGAATTATTATTAATGCCTTTACTTGTTACAAAGAAATTTATTAATAGATAAAAGGCATGAATTCACATTTTCATTGACAGCTTTTTAAGAAATGCTATCCATAAACTTCATAACTTCCCACCCTCCAGACTTCTAAAGTGCTAAGCAAAAATACTTAATAAAAATAACTGTTTATTATACTCATATATAACTTTTAGATAGTCCAGATTTATAGCTTAGAATTATATTTATGCATACCTGTACATTTTATAATGTACTGAGAACCTTGTATAATTAATGTATGCAGTAATATGCTTGCTATTTTACATTAATGTAGGTTTTTAGCTGTTACAACTAGTTTATGACCTTTTTTATTCAATGTTAAGAATTGTTGGTTATCTTTAATAAAGAATGTAACCCTTAATTATAACACTCAATATAGGACAGTAGGATTCCAAATTAGTATTCTCCATTCTAAAATATGATTCCTAGAAAGCATATTAATAAGGGCCAGGTAACAAGTGTACATATTACAGACAAAGACTAGCTAAAATATAGACTAGTTATATAACATCATCAGAAACAAATGTACTTTCATTGATTATAATACATTTCAAACACATCAGAGCACTATCTCTGAGTAAGAAGGTGAAATTTTATAAAAGTATATTCACTAAATGAAAATGCATAAATTTGCATAACAAATATCTCCAAAGAAATCCTAAGAACACAACCACTCAATTACTGGAGTGTAAAATATATATATAAGTGTAAATCTTTCTCTAATTAAAAATTGTTTTGCTCCTCTTACAATTTCAATAAACTTGGTGAAGAAGAATATAGAATAAAAGTTGAAGGTCAGGTGCAGTGGCTCACGCCTATAATCCCAGCATTTTGGGAGGCTGAGATGGGCAGATTACTTGAAGTCAGGAGTTTGAGACCAGCCTGGCAAATACGGTGAAACCCCATCTCTACTAAAAATATAAAAATCAGCTGGGCATGGTGGCACACGCCTGTAGTCCCAGCTACTCGGGAGGCTGGGGCAGGAGAATCGCTTGAACCAGGGACGCGGAGGTTGCAGTGAGCCAAGATCGCTCCACTGCACTTCAGCCTGGGCGTCGCGAGACTCTGTCTCAAAAACAACAACAACAAAAAAAAAACAACAAAAAAAGTTGAAGTATTTTGAGAACTATTTAAAGTACTTGAAACTAAACATATGTAGAAATAATCACCATTTTATAATATTTAAATTCAATTACTTTATCCAGATTTACTATGAACCATCTACTAGAAGTTATTCTTTTATACAGTTCAAATACACAATATGGTATAGATTATACACTGATACATAATCACAACCTGAAAATAATATTGTCTTTCACAACTTTAAGATCAACATTGTGATGGGGAGTTAGAATTCTGACAGAACTCTAAAAAGAAAAGGCTAAATATCATAAATCATAAAAATTAATAAAGCTCCTTACACTACCTTTGAGGAAAAAGAAGAAAGTTCTCTAAACCTAACTGTAGATGTTTAATAGCTACCCTAGACTACAGACTCAGAATTTTAGCTCTAACATACAAGTTTCAGTTTCAGGTTCAGATAATTTGTCAAATTCTTAAAATTCTTGCGTGTGATGAAACAAAATCTAAGACTAAATGTTCACACACCTTTGCCTTGCCCTGCAGTCTCATTTTGAAGCCTATATTTATCACTGTATTGGATCTTTCCTATAATAATATAGTCGAATACATCTTTCCTCATAGATACTCAACTGATCAACTGATCAATCAACTGATCAATGTGTATAACAACCTATAATGGATGCAGAGATTTGCAGTCAAAAAGACATGGGACTGGGTGTGGTGGGTCATGCATGTAATCCCAGCACTTGGAAGGCTGAGGCAGGAGGATCACTTGAGCCCAGGAGGTTGAGACCAACCTGAGTAACATAGTGAGACCCTATCTCTACAAAAAAAATAAAATAAAATAAAGACATGACAGTTTACAAATTTCAGTCCTGTAACTTTAATTTAGCTTTCTTCAGGACATGCCAACAGAGAGGATGGGCTAATCAGCCATCTCTCTCTCTTTTTTTTTTTTTTTTTTTTTTGAGACGGAGTCTTGCTCTGTCGCCCAGGCTGGAGTGCAGTGGCCGCATCTCAGCTCACTGCAAGCTCCGCCTCCCGGGTTCACGCCATTCTCCTGCCTCAGCCTCCCGAGTAGCTGGGACTACAGGCGCCCGCCACCTCACCCGGCTAGTTTTTTGTATTTTTAGTAGAGACGGGGTTTCACCGTGTTAGCCAGGATGGTCTCGATCTCCTGACCTCATGATCCACCCGTCTCGGTCTCCCAAAGTGCTGGGATTACAGGCTTGAGCCACTGCGCCCAGCCTAATCAGCCATCTCTAATGAATGGTGTTCTTTCCAGGTAGATTTCTTATACCTGGCTTATTGGTCACTGTCATGGTTGTGTTTGATAAGGAGTCTGCCCTCATTAAAAGATGATCTCCTCCACCACTGCACTCACAAGTTAGGCTTCTTGACTCTAACTCAACTACAACCCATTCATTCAGGGCACACATACCCCACCAAGTCTCCTATTCCCATTGAAAGTTCTACAAGGCCAATCAGGATACAGAAATATAGCCTACAGACACATACCAAGGACTCTAAGAAAGTTTGTTAGTTTTATCTGTGATAAATTAAACTTATTATCAGCTATTAAAACTATTGATTCTTGATTGTGTTTAAGAACAAAATAACTACTAATATCTTTCTGTTTTATATATTATCTAGCTATATTAACATTTCTGTTTTAAATAGACTGCATTTTAGATGACAACTAACAACAGCGTGCATTAGTTAATTTAGGTGACCAAAGCCGGTTCTTTCTATTTTAATTTCTCACCCTGGTCTTATTTATCAGCACTGGCTCTGTAAGTGAGAAGCCACCCTCTTCATTTGTCAATAAGTTTGGTCTTATAGTCTGACTTGGTTAGTTGCCATGGCTCTTTTAAAAGAAAGGCCATCCCTGCTCTACTTATCAAAATACAATAATGTATTGTTTAAATCAAATAAGAATGCGGTAAGGAGACCACCACATACACAGGTCAGAAAACAAATTCATAGCACTAAATTAAATCGCACTCTTTCAAAAGATAGTTAATATATCTTTTGTAGAAAGCCCAGCCGCTTTCATCAACAGTCAGGGTGGTGTGCAATTTTACTCATATATGTGATCTGCCAAATAAACTGGCACAGAAAGAAAAAAATAGGAGAGTGTTAATATCTTACAGAAGTAAAGATCAACTTCTTTTGTTGTCTTCTAGTTCATGAAGATAAAAGCAGAGGGGTCCTTGAAACTGTCGACACAGCCAAGCAGGCCAAGTAAACAGATGCCGAACCATACTTACGGATTACTGTCATATACTAGTCCCCCACAATACCTATCATCAGTTTTTTCACTTCTTCAGATTCTTTCAATTTATGCTCTATCATTCTTGAAGCGAGGCAATCAAAACTGGATGCAGGTGTTCCATTTATAACTCCAACTTTTAAAAAACACTCCTGGTTTTCTAGTCTGCTGCTAAGCAACAGAATAACATTCTTACTGAGCTACCTATCATGCCCCACTCTCACCCCTGACTCCAGATTTTTTTTTCCCCAAACAGAGGAAAGGTAAACAGGTTCAAACTTCTAGCACTAGTCCAGATTGTTTTAGTACGTGTGTGGGACTTATCTTAAAGACATTCTCATGCACTATGTTAAAAAGTTTTTCTTATGCTATCCTATACAAGGTGTGTATTTCCTTTCTAGGGCTGCTATAACAAAGTATCATAGACTAGGTAGTTTAACCATCAGAAATTTACTTGCTTACAATTCTGGAGGCTAGAAATCTGAGAACTAGGTGTCAACAGAGTTGGTTACCTCTAAGACTTCTCTTACTGGCTTATAGCGGTTCATCTTCTTCCATTGTCTTCACACGGTCTTTCTTGTGCGTGTGTGTCCTAATCTCCTCTTCCTTAAGGACACCCGTCATATTGGATTAGGCTCCACCCTAATGACCTCATTTAACCTTAATCACCTCTTTAAAAATCCTGTCTCCAAATACAGTCACATTCTTAAGTACTGGGGGGTAGGATTTCAAAGTACGAATTTTGGGGAGATACAATTCAGCCCATAACACAAGTATCTGAAAGTAGATTACAGATACATGCCCTTTCAGGGGCAAATTATGTCTTTCACTTATAATGCCCCAGGGGTAAAGGGTTATTATGTTTTCAACTTATTTTTCAAATGGTTCAATGAAACAATTATGCATTATAGTAGGGGAACCTGGGTGAAAGTACAAAAGAAATCATTTTTTTTTTCAATTTTCTGTAAGTCTGAAATTATTTCAAAATAAAAGTTTTTTTTCAAGTATCTAAAAATCTATTTAATGAGTCAGATTTATTGTATTTTTGAGACAGGGTCTTGCTCTGTCACTCAGGCTGGAGTGCAGTGGCACAATCACAGCTCACTGTAGCCTTGACCTCCTGGGCTCAAGCGATCCTCCTACCTCAGTCTCCTGAGTGGGACTACAGGGGCATGTCCAGCTAATTTGTTAAATTTTCTGTAGCGATGGGGTCTCGCTATGTTGCTCAGGTTGGTCTTGAACTCCTGATCTCAAGTGATCCTTCTGCCTCAGCCTCCCAAAGTGCTGGGATTACCGGCATGAGCCCCTGAGCCCAGCTGAATGGGCTAGATTTTTACAGCTCTACTTTCACGAAAATACATCATCATGTATGGTTAAAGAAGTACTTGCAATCAATGTTTTATCGTACATAATAAGAATCTTATGAATAGAGAAGAAAAGAACCAAAAAGACTGAACGTAACTCCTTTAAATCATTATAATACCTAATTATTTCCATGCCACGGATGGTAGAAGAAAATAAGCACAACTAGAGTGTCTTTCCTGTCTAAGTTCCTATCTGTTGCAGAAAGTGCTGTCTATTCAACTCTAAAAGATGCACCAATTTCAGGAGGAAAAAAAATTACCCTATTTAGCAACCCATTTCACTAGTAATTCTGGGATCACACAGTAAACAGGGCATAAATCTCAGCTCAATGGTAATTTCTTCTAGAAAGGTTTCCCAATGCAGATCATCCTCCAACTAAGGACAAGCCTGTGACAATGCTAGCATATGTTTGGGCTTACTGTATACCTGTTCACCCTGTCTTTTATTAATGTAATAGTATCTTGTTCTTTACTAGGCATGTATTTAATGCTCTGCATCTAATGAAATTCAACAAATACATGCCACTGACTCCACACATAGCTTACTTAGTGAATTTTCTTTGCTAAATTAATAAGACATTTGTTATTTCTCTGATGAAGTCATTTTTCATTGTAATCCTTAACACATCTAAAGAAAGAAAAAGATCTCATGAAATAAATTAAGAAACCAAGCTGAACTATATTTTACTATCTTATAAGCCTAAAAATTTTGAACGGCCACCGATGCAAGGAGGGACCACATCAGCATCCCAGAATTTACCTACCAGCATACAAGACAATTCTGACCCTGCCACCGTTCTATTCTCCTGAGGTCTCATTCTTACTGAGTCATCAGGCCTGCTGCATGCCTGGCTATGGCTAACCACTTAAGAACACATCACCTAGCTATCAACAACATATCATTTTACATGTCAAAATTATTTTGAGGATTGTCTGACTCAATGCTGCTCTCCATTACAGTATAAAATTGAGAGTAGGCCTGTATAAACTATTTGCTTAAAGCAGTTAATTATGTATCGATTCCACAAACTTTCACTTAAATGTTTCTAAATGTAATTTGAATAACAAATTGTGATTTATAAATTCAGAACAACTAAGACTTCAAACTAAGCTTGTTCATAGTAAAAAGACAAAAAATCCATTTTCCTGCAGAAGACATTTATTCAAGTTTATATACTTAAGATATACTATTAAGTTTGTATTTTATCATGGATTATAATGTTGTATATGTTAGTTACTATGCTATATCTCCTTATCAACTACAAATTAGAAATAATAAGTAGTAAAGAAAATCCTTGTTTTAGATAAATAGCCAAGCTATCAGAATAACTACAATTCTATGCTTTTATATATCTTATGATTTTAACTACTACATCAAGGCCACAAGACCTGAGTTCAAATCCTGACTCTATGGCTTGTGCCAGTAGGCAATTTATTAATCTTTTAAGATCTTAATTTAATTATGTGTAAAGATGAGAATACCACCAATCCTATTCAGACTAGTATAAAGAAATAATAATGCAAAATGTCTAGGACAGCCAACGGAATATATTCAGTAGGTTTTCCCAAACTTTGGGACTAAAAATCCAGGTCTCCAAAATACTCAAAAGCTTTATTCACTATGCATACGGACTTGTCTAAGTCTTGTAAAATGGCATAAATATACTATACTTACTAATGTAAATTATGTAAAGGCACATAAACTGTAACTGTATTGCATCATCAACTGGTCTCTGTGAGGTTAATATGCTGTAATACAATCCATTATTTTGTCATACTAATTTTTGTTTATTTTAGAATTTTGTAGGGTTCAGAAAAATGGGTTAAAGTGGTCCTGGATAATTTGTAGCCCTTTTAAAACAAAATAACATCTCCCAGAAAACTAAAATGGTTATTTTCTTTTTCTTTTCATGTATGTCCTTAGAGCAAGCAGAGGCATTTGAAATCAAGTACTGCTCCTTCTTCAAAACAGAGTCTAGAATATGAGAATATACTGCCAGTGAATATGTGGAACGTTTAAAGACAGACCAGTCTCCTACATCTTGCCTTCTCATTCTGTTTGCTCTCATCCACCAACATCATTAGGTGCAAGGTGAAAGGTGTGTATCAAAGGAAGAAGGAGGTGACATAACACTTTGCTTAAGTGACAATGGAGGTGTTTACAGATTGATATAAATACCAGTGCTGTAGCTTCTGTTTGTTTTCAAAGAAACCAGCTGATTATTTTGCCAGTTCTCCTTTTTCTGATTTACTTAGTGCCCATGTCGGACTCTGATATAGATCCCAAGAATAAGGAGATAATAACAGAAGTGAGTGAAGTATAGGTAGAAAGCAATGAGTTGGGAAGCATTAAAAGTAAACACTGCCTGGGTAAGATTTTCTCAATTTCACATTTGCCATTTATATCACTAAAATAACAGCATCTTTAATTTTAAGTCAACCATAGATCAATGAAAACTCAATTTTATAGTTTTTTTCTACATATTCAATGTCAGAAAAATTGTGTAGTGTTTATGACATTTTACCAGATGGGCTAATAAAAAAATTTAATAGGAAGTAACAGAGGGTACAACCTAAATTTTATTTAATACATTCATACAATGATTTTACATCCGTATTTAAGTAACTGAGGAAAATCAGAGCTTATGCTATCTAGACTTAGGTACATATGTATAAATTTCTACTCTTGAGATATGAAATCTTCTTAATCCTCATAAATCACACTTAAAAAATTTAGTCATATCTATCAGTCTGAGACAAATTCAAGAAAACTGTAGACTATTTAATAATTCTCTGACACTTAGATCACATTACTATATAACATTTCAAAAACATCTCATGGGATATATTTCAAGCCACCACAGATATAAGATGCCTAGCAAGTTGATATTTTTTTGGTTTTTACCCTATTTTTCTTCTCAAAGGCTCATTTAATAATTACATTTAATAATTATGTGTGCTATATTTCTTATTAATCAGAAATTTTTAAATGGGGCATTTAAATCTTCCTTGCTCAGAGGATTTCAGTTTATAGTACACAGGCCCATAAAATAGTAAATGTGCCAATAAAAAGCAGGTATGGCATAATTTCAGAATGAACAGTCCTACTCAAGAAAAGATAGCTAACAATTTTATACCCACACAAATGGGGAGTCATTTCACCACATACCAATGAAAACACAGGCTAGTATCATCTGGCATTCTGGGACAATAATTCTTTCATTTTACAAATAACAAATCTGGAAATCTGAGACAATGTCTTCACCTAGATTACCAAGCTTATCGCTGGCAGGGCTAGAACTAGAATCAAAGTCTTTTTTCCACCATGCCAGGTCACCTGCTAAAGTCTAGCTAAATATTCTGCCCAAAATTGAGAACAATGCCGTCTTAGTTCATTCGTTGTTGCTATAACAAAATACCTGAGGTTGGGTAGCTCATAAAGAAAAAGAGTTTATTTAGCTCACAGGTATGCAGGCTGGGAATTTCAAGGGGCATGGCACTGTCATCTGCTCGGCTTCTGGTAAGGGCTTTCCTGCTGTGTCTTAACATGGCAGAAGATCAAAGGGGAAGCAGAGGGTGCAAAGAGGTCAAACACAAAGGGCATTCTCACTTTACAACAACCTGCTCTCTTGGGAACCAAACCATTCCCACCAGAACTAATGCAGTCTCCCAAGTCACTGGTATATCATTTTGGAAAAGTAATTTGGTTATCTTTATTCATTTACTTAACACATATTTACTGAATGGCCAATCTTTACCAAGTACTATTCTAGATTCTGGAAACACGACAATGAAAAAGACCGACAAGTCTTCTACCATTATATCCTAATGTGAGAAGAATGAAAATAAGCGCATTGGGAGTTATACCTGATGTAGCATTGGGAGTTATACCTGATGTAAATGATGAGTTGATGGGTGCAGCACACCAACATGGCACAAGTATACATATGTAACAAACCTGCACGTTATGCACATGTACCCTACAACTTAAAGTACAATAATAATAAATAAATTTAAAAAAAAAAAAGAAAATAAGCAAGAATACAAGTATCATGTCAGAGAGTGACAAAGATGTTAAAAAGGAAATAAAACTGAAGGAAACAAACTAGAAGGGGTGCTATATTTTATGAGTGTCCAGGAAGCCATGTCCAAAAAATATGCAAGTTGAACACTGAGCTGAAAAAATGGCAGCCATAATGAGCTAGACAAACATTTCAGATAGGCAAAAGAATAAAAGCCCTGAGCTGGGACCAGGTCAGAACATTCAAGGAATAGAAAGAAAGCCAGTATGTGTGGAGCAGAGGGAACAAATACATGACAGTGTGTACTACAGGGGCCCAGTCACACACTCTTTAACCTAGCAATACCACCTCTAAGACTCTATCCAATAGCAGTAATAGTAAGTATGTGTAAAACCATGCACAGGCTGGTGGTGAAACCCCGTCTCTACTAAAAATACAAAAATTAGCTGGGCATGGTGGCAGGCGCCTGTAATCCCAGATACTCAGGAGGCTGAGGCAGGAGAATCGCTTGAACGGGCCAGGCGGAGGTTGCAGTGAGCTGAAATCACGCCATTGCACTCCAGTCTGGGTGACAGAGTGAGACTCTGTCTCAAAAAAAAAGAAGAAGAAGAAAACAAAACTACACACAGAAGAATCTTAGTGCTAGGTAGTTTGTAAAAGGAAAACAACTGGAAAAACCAAATGTTGATCAACCAGTCTGTTGATCATTTGGAGAATGTTAAATAGATTATGGTATAACATATACTATTACAGTAAGAGAGTTAGATAATATATGCACTGACCTGGAAACATGTCCTAGAGATATTATGTGAAAAAGCAAGCAGACTAATATATATGACATGATTCCATTTCTTAATGAGACTCATTAACTATGGTATTACAAATTTTAACCCCTAAGTCTGGTCCAGGATAAATACCACTTTGCTTCCCCCTGCTGCAAGCAAATGTCCTCTTGCACACTATCCTCCTACCTTTCTCTAATTCGTTCCCTGCCAGCATTTTGGCTTACCTCAACCAACTGTTTCTTTCTTTTCCTGGGGACATGAATAGCATCACGAAAATTTTAAGAGCACAGAGAAGAACATTTCCTTATAATTTCAAAACACATTAGGTTTGAAATAACTTCACAATGACTGAATCAGCTCTAATGATTTCAGAGTAGTCAGATGGCATCATAAACTTGATTTAAAAATTAAGAAAACACATTATGAGTAATTAAAGAAAACTAAATATTCAGTTGGCCACTATAATAGCAAAGATGAAAATTATGAATTATTCTTACCTCTACTTTTGTTCGATAGAGAACAAGTCGTTTAAGGCTGCATAACTTGGCAATGTGGTTGAAAGCTTGAGGTGGTAGCTTATCACAGGAGGAGAGATTTAAGGCTTGTAGATTTGGACACATCTCAGAAATAACTTCTAAGCAAGTTTCATTAAGAAAGTGGCTGCAAGACAATTCAAGGCGTACTAATTCAGATCCACAAACCTTCAGAAACCTGCAAGAACAACATTCCATGTGAATTTTATAAAACTAAAAGATATTTTTGCAAGAACTTTGCAATTTTAGCAACTCTAAGCAGATACATTTAAAAGGATAGATTTCTATTAGGGAAAATGTAAAATTTGTTTTGCTTAAATTCTTATTCACTGCATGCTGAAATATGAATGGTTAGGCTAAAAAAATCAACTTGAGAGGATAAAATGAATTCACATCATATAAAAAGTCAGCTAATGCTAAGTGGAAAATTAAGAAAGTAGAAGATGTATTTTCCCTACTTACCTATAATTCACATCTGAGTTGGTAAAGCCAAAAAAAAAAAAAATCAAAACATAACAAAACTCTAAACTCTTGGGAGATATTTCCCCCTCAACAGTACCTATCCAGTACTGGATAATATATTTTGAACACTGCACATGAAAGTGACAACTTTAATTAAGTAACCTCAAAACAAATCAGACTAGGCTCCCCTCAACTCAGAAAATGTCTACGTGGGTTTAACTAGAGCACTGTAACGGTCCTTGCAGCTGTTACTCTTTAGCAGCTAGACTGCTTGATGTTGAAAATATTCAATTGCAGCTTCACATAAAATACATAGAAATAATCCAAGATGAAGGTCACAAAATGCTTTATCAGAGTAATTATCACAATATTTATCTCAGTTATATTATAGCTGGGGGAAAAATAGTCCTGTCCATGATCATCCCCTGAAAACAATCTAAAAGTAAACATGAATCTAGGAGTATTTGAATCCATGAAACTTTATCAACTAAGCAAACTGAACCCTCTTAACAGTGCACCAATTATGACTGTCCAGGTCTCTTGACATAATCTTCCCACCAGTGTCACATCAGTAATATACTGTTAGTCAATTTATGCCACGTCTTTATTCCTAAATGATTTAATGAGCTTATAAGTACACATACAAAATGAAATTGACTAAATCAGATTAGTTGTGTAAATAAATCAAGTAACACTGGTTAAAAGATGTGGTTTTTTGCATTGTTCTACTAGTTCCTAGCAAAGACCTTGGAAAAGGCATTTACCCAAATCTTAGCATTTCCTCAGCTGTAAATGCAGACTTGAAGTATGTAACAACATTCACCACACTGCCTAGTGGAATTGAAGCTGAAATACTATGCAAATGCAGTTTTTAAAGGTCAAAGCACCCCATAAACATTAAGTATAAGTTAAATCTTGGCCAATTCACATTTAAACAATAAAAAAATTCAGTTGCTGCAAATTTAAATATTGTAAATAACCCAGTAGCCCGCACATCTTATTTACACCTGAACACCCGTTTATTCTAAATTCAAACTTGTATTATTTAATTTGTGACATTTCATACAACTGCACACTCCTTCCTTAAAACTCTGACACTCCTCACGTTAACTGCCTCTTTTGGATCTCCTCCAACTCCTCTCACTGCTGCTTCCTTTGCTAGTTGTATTAGCTAAACTGCAGTTCGCATGAAGCACATTCATTCATTCATTCATTCAACAAATATGTACTGAGCTTCTACTATCATCCAGGTAACAGTCTAGGCACTGGGGAGATAACAGTGGACAAAACAAAATCCCTGCTCTCATGAAGCTTACTAATGTTTTGAAGAGAGAAGGAGAAGATAACCAAATGCATAAAGTAGGTCGCAAATTCGCGAAAAGTGCCCAGGAGAAAATAAAAGCAGGGAAGCGCAACAGAAAGTGTCAAGGATGGACAGAGTAGTCAGAAAAGCTTCAGAGATGTGAAAAGCTTCAGAGTAAAACCCTGAAGGAAGCGAGAGGGTGACAAAGCAGGTATCTGGAGGAGGAGCATTCTAGGCAAAGGGAAGGGCAGTCCAGGGCAGGATAACAAGCAGAGTGAAGAACAGTGAGATGGGGGATACAGGAGGCACAAAATGATGGAGAGATGAGTAGATCAGAGATGAGGGACCGTTCACACAGTGTGTGTCACTATAAAGACTCTGGCTTTATACCAGAAAGCAAACTGTTAGCAGACAATAGGAAACTTCCCAAGTTGATTTCATGAATGATAGAATTTGAAAGCACAATGAGATAAAGTCTATACCTATACTACCTTTCTTTCTTTCTCTTTATCAAGAATCCTGTACTGCATATTTTTACTCTGAGCAGATTATTTGATTAATACCCTCATATTATCTCTACTTAAATTTTCAAAACGTATACTACCTACCTTTTCATATCTACATCCCAAGAGGGCAGAGACAGTAGCAGACTCAATTAGCTGCACACAGCTCTTACTTCTTTCCTTAATGTTCCTCATGCAGGTTTTATTTTAATGCATAATTACATATATGTATTTATTCATCTCAACTGTGCCACTGATCATTTGAAAGGAGAACTCAGCTTGTTTATTTCCTGCAGTCAGTTCATTCTACATTGTGCTCATAAAGTATTTTCTTATACTGAAGATTTTATGAGAGGACCTAAGTTCATATAAACAATCCCAGACTAGTCTCCTGCTATGAGAAAAGGAATCTCTGGAGAGAAAAATAAATTGCTTATCATTATGAGGTGAATTAATTTGTCCAGAATAATACAAGTACATAAGAAGTAATTTACTAAATGGTAACTTGCACCCTAAAATAATTAAGATCACATGAATGAACGATTTGAGTCTACTTATCACAAAATAAAAGGTAATAGTCCTCAGAAATTGCCTGAAGTATAAA
This sequence comes from Macaca thibetana thibetana, assembly GCF_024542745.1. Classification (NCBI taxonomy): domain Eukaryota; kingdom Metazoa; phylum Chordata; class Mammalia; order Primates; family Cercopithecidae; genus Macaca; species Macaca thibetana. Next base: position 95,976,532 of record NC_065581.1, read on the forward strand.
AAGAGAAGAATTAGATATAAAATATCTATGACTTCTGAATTCCTAATCTCATGGTTTTTAGCTGACCCTCACTAAGTTTTCTAAAACAGTAAATTCAAGATAATCTTAATCCCAAATAACTTGGAACATTATTTAACATAGCTGATCCAAAATAAAGCCATTAAAAACAAAACTTCTACTTAACTGTATAGGGGTAGTATCCAACAATGACAGAAAGAAGGGAAGACCGGGCGCGGTGGCTCACGCCTGTAATCCCAGCACTTTGGGAGGCCGAGACGGGCGGATCATGAGGTCAGGAGATCGAGACCATCCTGGCTAACACGGTGAAACCCCGTCTCTACTAAAAATACAAAAAAAAAAATTAGCCGGGCACGGTGGCGGGCACCTGTAATCCCAGCTACACAGGAGGCTGAGGCAGGAGAATGGCGTGAACCCAGGAAGCGGAGCTTGCAGTGAGTGGAGATCGCGCCACTGCATTCCAGCCTGGGAGACAGGGCCAGACTCCGTCTCAAAAAAAAAAAAAAAAAAAGAAAGAAGGGAAAAGAACATCTTAAAATGGTCCCTACTTTCTAGAGTTGACAATCTAAGACACAACTGTATAAAATATAGGCAGGCAACTGAATAAATATATTAGTGGAAAATAAGCTCCTCATACCATAAAACTTTAGCTCTATGTCAAAATACCTAATAAAGTTCTCGAATCTAGAAAGCATCCAAGAATGTTTCCTAAAGGAGTAAATATAAACTACTGAGAACAAGTAAGAGGGGTTTAGAGTAAAAACCCACACATAACTGAGGGGGAGACAAGGCTGTTCAGCAACTATTTGAAGAAAAATGGTAGGGAACAAATGAACCTAAGGCTTTTTGAACAGAATGATACAATTAAGTTCTAAAGCACAAACAGGCAGGCAGGCAAAGGAACATCTAAGACTTCAGGGAACCATATTAGAAAAGCGGAATTATAATAGATGTGATTTTAATGAGTAATGATATGCATGAACAGTACTCAAAGTAGCAAATCACAAATCTGTAGCTAGATTAAGATTTTAATAACTGATTAAAAGTTTTAAGTTCTCTTTATTCCAATGTAACCTATTTCTCTGCTATGATGAATAATAAAAATTCCTAAAAAGTTATTGAAAATCCAGTTAAACAGTTCTGACTTGTGAGATAAGGTTTTTAAGCAACAAAAATAAACTGCATCAAACTTTTTCCCAAAGATTTGTTCAAAAAACAGCTCATCAACATTAGTCTCTAGTTTTTAAATGTGCTTTTCTTCTTTAAAATATTACAAATAAGTCTTCTTCATAGTAATGGGCATAAATAGACCATACTTATTCATAGATTACTCATTAATAATCAAGCCATGCATATTTATTGTTTATTCTGGGAATGCTGCCTACAAGCCATAGTAACTATCAATTCAGCAGTCAAGTCATGGGGGCCAACAGTAATCAGTAGGGAAAACTCCAACACGCCCCGCCCAAGAAAAGGTTCTCTCTCCCTCTTGCTTCAACTTTTTCTTTTCTTAATGGGAATAGTGACTACACTTAAAGGAATGCCATCAAGATTTATGATTTTACTGGCTGAAATACTACAGTAAAATATAAGAACTTAAATCTATATATGGCTTGTTCTGATTATTCAAACTGCTCTACGGCAACTACCCTGGGTGAATTGAAAATGGACGATAAATTGTGGGTTAGAAGTAGATAGAAACTCTAACTTTGCAAAAGATCTTTATCCATTACTAGTATAAAAATTTTTTAAATGGCATGGCTAAGTTTTCTTCTTATAAGTGATGTTTCTTCTCATGTGCTAGAAGAAGCTACATAAAGAAACTTAAAAATTGATTAATATTAGCTTTATATTTTACTCATTATCACAGTCATATGCAGCACTTTGCCAGTGAAGCTGGACTTCAGCCATTCATGACCAATGTTTTCTTTAACGTCTACACTTAGTTACTACCCAGTTATTCTGTTTACAAAAATAAATAAGGGATATGCTAATATGTTTATCTTAATATCTTTATCTTCTCTGTAGCCTGAAGGCAGGAACTATATTATATATCTCATATGTCTCTGCATATGATCAACACCCACTGAAACTCCTTGCACACAAAGGGTGAAAACAAACATTTAATAAATTCTTAATAATGGAAAACATTGGGAAAGAGCTATGAGGGTGATTAAAATGCCCCAAAGGTCTAGATAATGTAAAATAATGCTTACTGACACCACTTGTTCTATCTGTTCTCATATTCAGTTAGTCTTGGTTTATGATAATGTATGCTCTAAATATTCACAGTCTTCATTAGCTTCAGTTCTTTCTTAGTCCTATTAGCAGAGAAAAGAATTTGAAATGTGTGTGTTTGGTGCAAGGGGAAGTAGAAAGGACTAAACTCTGTTTCACTGGACAGCTGCCAAATATCTAGCAATGAACCCCTTCCCCTGGCTCAATTTCTGGCAGAAAAGAAACTCAGCGCATCCACGGTTTCAACACTTGCTACTGGCCATTACTGCTTGGTTTATTTTTCACTCTGATGCATAAACTATCAAGGTCAGTATTTGGAACACATTGTTACTATTTCAAACATCATTACTTCATTTAAATCTAACAATATCAAATCTTTATTTCTGGAACTGCATCTTTATTTTTACAATCTGAGTTAAGAGGAAACAAGGCTCTACATACGAATTTCTAATTCATAAACCAGTGTTCTAGAATGTATTCACTGGGGATATGTGTAGGGATTGCTATAGTTCATTTTTCATTTTTAAAAATAGAATACAAGAGTATTCATTAATTAAAAATAACAGAAAATTTCTCTAAAGTTTCTACTCCTTCATTATTTAACTTCATGAAAATGCTGGGATTATATGTAACATACCGTGAGAAAAACCATAATCAAGGTTAGGAGAAAAACTCCTGTTTGTATCCTAAGAAAAATGACTGTGGCATTACTAAATGAACATGCACTTGTGCAAGCTTTCAAATGCTTAACAGGTGACATTTAATAGTAAGGAAACGAAATGCTTAAATAGAAAGGAGCAGAAACACCTGGGCAGGTCTGCAAGTGTGGTCGCCTATTTAGCATGCAATTGCATTTTCAACATAATTAGTTTAAATGAGCTTCTAAATCTGGGTGATGTATTGCACATGTAATTAAGATTTAATTAAAAATGTTCTATAATAAATTGTTTTCCATTTCTGACAAATCACATTAGAGAGGTAGATTTTGATTTGGAAATAGTTTTTAAAATGTGTTAATCATCTGTGCTGAAAATATGAGAAAGAAGAAACAGGAGCCCTGAAGTAAAGGGTATAGTTTCCCTTCATATTCATATAAAATTTAGCTGAAGAGGATAGTAAAACACTCATTTTTTATAAGCAGCAGCATTCTAAACATGACACTCAAAATTTATTTCCTTTTTATTTTTGTAAGGTACATGTTACATACTTTCAAACTTTTATTATGAAAACCACTACATAAGTATAGCCTGCTGCTGGGGAAAAAAACAAAAAACAAAAAAAACTTCATCCAGCCTTTGTACTAACCTGCTAAATCCTGCAACAGAGATGAAGCCTCTATTGCCAGTCCAAGATAAATTAAGCCACTGGACAAGAGTGCATCGAGACTGTAGAAATTCCAAAGAGGTGTCATCTAGTTTTGCCCAGTAAGGTTGCAGATTGAGATGGATGTATTGTAGAGGATCACAGCAATGCTGGCTCAGTAGTTTGCAAGTCTGTGCTAATCTACACAGGTCTGGTAGTGTAAGATGATTCAGAATCAGTTGAATAAGCTAAATAAGACAGAGAAACCAAGATCATCAAGAATGAAAAGCAGTATCATTTTATGAAACATATAACATGATCTAATAAGGAATAAAATGTCATACATTTTATAACAATATTTTCATATAGTAAATAAAAACATTCAACGGAATTATCCAAAGAGAAGAAATCATGCATGCATTTGACTATAGTACATTTCGAGACTGTTCAAAGTATACTCAGCACATATTGCCTACTCATTTTCTTAGGTGCAAAGATACATTTTGGTAATCTATTGAATAATACAATTTGTCATACTCAACATCACTGAACAGCTACTACGTGCCAGACACTGGGGACAGAAAAGAAAGAGTGCCCATTCTCAGAGTGCTTACAGTCCAGTGGGGATTGGTAAGGACAATGATACATTTTAATAGCTTTGACAAAAAGAAACACAGAATGCTACTAAAGCCAAGCAGGCCTAGCTCCAAAGTGAAAGTGTACCTGTGCCAGGAACACTCAGCTTTTTTTTTTTTTATGTATATATACTGTTAAGTTCTGGGGTACATGTACAGAATGTGCAGGTTTGTAACATAGGTATACACGTGCCATGGTGGTTTGCTGCACCCATCAACCCGTCACCTACAGTAGGTATTTCTCCTAATGTTATCCCTCCCCTAGCCCCCTACCCCCCAACAGGCCCCAGTGTGTGATGTTCCCCTCCCTGTGTCCAGGTGTTCTCATTGTTCAACTCCCACTTATGAGTGAGAACATGCAGTGCTTGGTTTTCTGTTCCTGTGTTAGTTTGCTGAGAATGATGGTTTCCAGCTTCATCCATGTCACTGCAAAGGACATGAACTCATCCTTCTTTATGGCTGCATAGTATTCCATGGTGTATATGTGCCACATTTTCTTTATCCAGTCTATCAATGATGGACATTTGGGTTGGTTCCAAGTCTTTGCTATTGTGAACAGTGCTGCAATAAATATACATGTGTATGTGTCCTTATAGTAGAATGATTCATAATCCTTGGGGTATATACCCAGTAATGGGATTGCTGGGTCAAATGGTATTTCTAGTTCTAGATCCTTGAGAAATTGCCACACTGTCTTCCACAATGGTTGACTAATTTACATTCCCACCAACAGTGTAAAAGTGGTCCTATTTCTCCACATCCTCTCCAGCATCTGTTGTTTCCTGACCTTTTAATGATCACCATTCTAACAAGCATGAGATGGTATCTCATTGTGATTTTGATTTGCATTTCTCTAATGACCAGTGATGATTAACATTTTTTCTTATGTTTGTTGGCTGCATAAATGTCTTCTTTTGAGCAGTGTCTGTTCATATCCCTTGCCCACTTTTCGATGGGGTTGTTTTTCTCTTGAAATTTGTTTAACTTCTTGTAGATTCTAGATATTAGCCCTTTGTCAGATGGATAGATTGCAAAAATTTTCTCCCATTCTGTAGGTTGCCTGATCACTCTGATGATAGTTTCTTATGCTGGAACATTCAGCTTTAACGAGTCAGGGGCAAACCAGGTGAAAAGAGAGTCTAATGGTAAAGACTGTGTTATGAAAGCCTCACAGAGGAGCTTGGGTTTATCCTGAAAGCAATGAGTTGTCCTGAAGGGTTTTAAACTAGAGTGACATGTTCACATTTGTGTTTCAGAAAGAACATTGCGGGGGTGCTACTGGAAGCAAGGAGGCAGGAAGAGAAACCAGCCATGGGGCTAATACAGAATTCTAGGAAACAGGAAATAAGGGGTCTGCTTAAGGTAGCTGGCAGTGATGATGGAGTAGCAAACAGATACAAGAATTATTAAGAAGGCAGAATTCAAAACATTGCTTTCTCTAATTAAAATTATCTTATCGAATTACTGCAAGATTTATTTTTTCTTAACAGTTGGGGGCTTCTAGTTTCAAAGAAGTACTGCTTAAATAGCCTATTCTGAACTAAAAACTATAAAGAAAAAGACACTAAATATTGGCTAAATGTTAAAAAACTTATTTAGATGAGAGAGGGGTTTTTTTAATTTAATGTATTTATCTAGCTAAATTTTTTGTTTTGCAATTAACCTAAATGCTCTTCTTCAATTTATTTTGTTATCTAGGCTCAGTATTAATTTCAGGTCAGAATTTCACTGTTTTAAGTCAAAATATCACAAAACACAGAGTAACAACAATAGGATCTTTAAAATAAGTTTAAAGAGGATGTAGCCAGAATCTCCTTACTCCTGATGTTTCTTAGTAATTTTCTACCCAGTGCTCCCTGGCTATTAATTCCCACTTGCCCATGCTGTTGAACCCAATCTCCCTCTCACACTGCAAAATCCCACTGTAGTGGTCCCTATACCTAGCACGATTGAGTAATTTTTCTTTAACAAATCTCATCATCCAGACACAGCTGTTGATGTGTAAAATATTACACGAACAAAAATCAACAATTTCAAGTGAAAAGTAAACCCAAACATTGAAGAAAGGTCTAAAATGAGAAGTTTCTGCCTCTCTACACTCAGTTCTAACCATCCCTCTCCCCAAAGATAAGCATTGTTAAGTTTTTCTGATCTCTTCCAAATAAATGTATATGAAATTGTGTTCTTGAATTTGCACTAAAACAATGATACTATATACACCATTCTGCAACTTGCTTTTCTCATTTAATGATATATCTTGTAGATCTTTCCATATCTGCACATACAGACCCACCTCCTTCCATTTCATAGAAGTGACATAATTCAACTAGTTTCTCATTGATGCATTTCCTGCTTTTTTTCCTATTGCATATAATACTGCAATATCATTGTGTGTATGTATTACGCATGTATGTTCATCTTGGCAAACTTTGAAAATATATCCTTATAGTAAATTACATGCATTTAAAAGTTTTGATGGAAGTGGAAAATTGCCATTCAGAATGTTCACATCAATTTATATATCCACAAAAACTGTATGAAAGTACCCTTTTGTGGCCGGGGGCAGTGGCTCATGCCTGTAATCCCAGCACTTTGGGAGGCCGAGATGGGCAGATCATGAGGTCAGGAGATCAAAACCATCCTGGCTAACACGGTGAAACCCCATCTCTACTAAAAATACAAAAAAAAATTAACCAGGCATGGTGGCAGGTGCCTTTGGTCCCAGCTACACAGGAGGCTGAGGCAGGAGAATGGCGTGAACCCAGGAGTTGGAGCTTGCAGTGAGCCAAGATTGCGCCACTGCACTTCAGCCTGGGTGACAGAGCAAGACTCTGTCTCCAAAAAAAAAAAAAAAAAAAAAAGTACCCTTTTGCTTCTATCCTAGACAACACTGGTATCAAAACTTTTTTATTCCAAAAGGCAAAAAAGGAAGAAAAGATATAAAACTGTTTTTATTTCTGTTTCTTTTTTTTTTAACGACATAAATATAACAGCTTCCCAGAGGAGTTGTCAATACATTTCCCTCTATCCTCTTGGCCTGTTCCTGGACTCTATTCTGTTCCATTTATCTATATGTTATTTCTCCCATATCAATAGTCCTCCAAGTAAAATAACTAGGTTTTTTAAAGTTTATGTGTTGGAATGTCGTGGATTGTTTGGCTGCAAATGAGAATCAGGACTAATACCCCTCTATCACTCTTTTCCAGAATTTTCCTGAGTATTTTCATATTTTTAGGCCAACTTTTCAATTTAAAAAAATTCTGCTAGCATTTTAATTGGGACTTCATTGAATACACTAAGGAAAACTGATATTTTTACTTTATTATATTTTTCTACTCTAGGGCATGTTCTAATTTTTTAGCAAAAGTAAATTATCTGTAAAGTCTAAAGTATCTGTGACTCCCCTTGACTAATTTGGCTGTATACTGGACCACGCTGAAGACCACTGGCTGAAAGGATAAAATGCAAATCTCTTGGTGAAACCCAGACAGCCCTCTATGATGCAGCAGAATAGACTCCGCACAGCCAAAGACAGGGAGTCCCAATCACTGTCATCTATGTGCATGGAGCTGTGCACTGAGGCAGCCCTGAGCCTCCATCCAATTCCATCTCCTACAGTTTTCCCTATCAAATCCTATGTTTTGGCCACACTGAAATGCTAGAGTTCCCAAACAAGTCACACAGTTTCACTTCTCATCTTTGTATCTTCTCTTCCCTTTGCCTAAAGTGTCCTCTGGCCTTCATTCAAATTCTATGGGTCAAGCATTTTATCAGGTCTGGAAAAAATTCAATAAACTGTTTAAGATGTATTTGCTGAAATTAAACTTCTATTTTACAGTTTTTGCAAGTGGGTAAGAATCAAAGCAGCGATTCACTCTACTCCAGATGAACTGCTCCCACTGCTGCCACAACAGACCCTCCTCAGAGCCCTGAGGAGCAACACTGTCAGTATCTCATGCTCCTCTCCCCCCACAAACCCAGCTTTTCCTTCATCTTTCCTCCCTCCTCCCAGTAAAGGCCAGTCTTGTCCAATCTGTGAAGCTTCCTTTCCATCACATGCGGTCTGGGTGGGACCCTGGTCCCATGGCTTAAAGACCAAATTACCTTGGACACTTAAATTCATCTTTATGTGGCAACTTTAGCTACTTCACAGGACGTGCCATGGCATTTTAACTGTAATATGTTGGAGAGGCATTATAGCTACTATTACTCTAACACATTCAAGAGGCTATCTTATTGTTTCATGAAAGTTAAGCTATTTGTGTTATTTCCATGAAATCTGAAATACCCATCAATTTGGAAGAGGGATATCTCAGTTGGTTAAAATTTGAGTCTATAAAGTTTTCTTAAAAAGAAAACTGATTATACATTTTTAGCCACACAGTAGTTTTCAGTGGGAGACAGAAATGCTTGGCCCTACTCTCACCCCTAGGAATATTTCGAAACTGGTGGGGAGAGGTTTTGGTATCACATGGTCCTGGAATGCTACTAGCATTTGACATCGGGAGCCTGGGATGCTAAATATACCTCAGAGACACCCCAGTAGGGACACACTGAAAACAAGACTTCAGACTAGACACATAAAAAAGTATTAATAATTCCAGGCCGGGCACGGTGGCTCACGCCTGTAATCCCAGCACCCTGGGAGGCCGAGGCAGGCGGATCACGAGGTCAGGAGATCGAGACCATCCTGGCTAACATGGTGAAACCCCGTCTCTGCTAAAAATACAAAAATTAGCTGGGCATGGTTGCGGGTGCCTGTAGTCCCAGCTACTTGGGAGACTGAGGCAGGAGAATGGCGTGAACCCAGGAGGCGGAGGTTGCAGTGAGCTGAGATTATGCCACTGCACTCCAGCCTGTGCGACAGAGTGAGACTCCATCTCAAAACAAAACAAAAAAAAAAGTATTAATAATTCCAAGGTAAAAGCACTACCTGCCTAGACCAAAAATTACAGTTAGGAGAATACAGAATAGAGTTAGTATAGAAAAAAAAAAAAAATGACACTTAGAGAAACTATGGATTAAATTATGGATTAAATAGAATAAGCATTCATCTCACAATCTTAATATTCTTATTTTTAATAGCAAATCATCTTTAACATAACTAATACAAAGTTATGCATGTATTGCCCATACTTAAACTGTGTAATATGAATTAAAGTGGATTGTTACTTATTACTGATTTTTGTATTTGGTTATTATTAGCAATATGAAAATACATACTTAATAGTTTATCCAGAAACACTAAAGCCAAACCAAAACAAAAGCAGTGAAATTAGTTAAAACATGATTTTGTGTAGTTTTTCCAAAATCAAAATATACAACACATCAAATTACATATACCTTACCAATGCTCAATTACCAATGCTCAGTAAACATTAATATCTAAAGACTAAAAATCTATAGTGTTTTATCCAATACTGCTGCTAAATATTTTTGGCTTACCTCATAAGGTAGTTTATCAAAATATCCATTATTTGGCCCTTCCCTGAGGACAGCACTGCTAAACTTTTTGTTAAGATTGTCCATTCCACAACCATCCTTTTCTTCATAGGCATCATCATCTATATCATTCATGTCAATAAGTGAAGTCTTGAGAGAAAGCACTGGCTTGTCCTTCACACCATGTAGCACAACTGCATCTAATTCAGTGTAATAATCCAGAAGAGAACTATTTACTTCCAGTCGTATAAGATTTGTGGGAAAATTTATCTGCTTAATACAAGGTTTAAACTGGCGAGCTTGGGAAGCATTCAACTTCGTAGGTCTCTCTGACCAAAGAATCTCCCATCTGCCAAAAAAAGAAACTTCCCTATAATACAGTTTAGAATGAGATCTACTGGTCCCTTAAGGTTATAGCCCCATGCCCAATATGTCACAGTGTGAAACAAAGTCATCAAAATAAACAGAATCCAATATAAGTATTGTTCCCGAGATATAAAGACTTTAAAACACCAAATGCCACAGACCTTATTACATAATTTATTTTTATAAGTCCCCAAACAGTCCTTTTTTTATAGATTTCACATTGGTCAGTTTAAAAACCGGAACATGTAGTTAGAGGTAGCTGAACAACATTCCATTTTACAAGATAAGTAAACTCAAAGTAAGAATAAAACACACGAAGATGAAGCTCTCCTGTGTACATAGCTTAAACCAACCGCAAAAACTAAACTGATCATTTTGCTTCACAAAGGTCTCCTACTTCAGCCTTTCCATTTCTGTCACTAGCCTCATATAAACGCAAAATTTTCATATTATCTTTTTCTCTTTAATTTATCAAATCATGAAGTTTCATCAAATGTTTCAAGAAAGTGTTTCTTATATACGCCCTTCTCCTGAATTTCCATTTTTGCCATCTTTAAGTTATCCTTATATCCTTAGTATCTAGCAAATATCTAAACACATAAAAGGGGAATAACATTCTCCTATTTCTCGAAATGAACTCCTGCTTCCCAGCTAGATTAATCATTATTTTCCATGCAATAAACTTATTTCCACCTTTATGTCTTTGCTCGTGTTATCTTCCTCCCCATGAAATGCCCAACCTACTATTATCTGCCTATCTATTCTTCAAGGCCTAACTTATATTCCATCTCCATATAAGTCTTCTTATAGAACTATTTTCCAAAATTAAAGATTCTTCATAATCATAGTATCATCAGGTACTTAATATACTTATATGTCAGTTAACTATTTCTCTAATATTGTTTCTAATAGAGAAGAGAAAATTAGAAACATTTAAAAAATACTTCAATTATCATCCTTCCTCTATTCTTAATTATTTACTGTGGCTAGTAAAATTTTTTAATAAAGATTTTACATCAAAGAATAAGAATATTTTTAAGTCTCTCAATATACACTACAAACTGCTTTCAAAAAAGCTTATGCCAATAGTACATAAGAATGATCACTGAAAGCATTAAAAATAATCTCTAGTTTGATTGTGAGCCATATCTCCTTATGATGTAATTTGTAATTCACTGATTACTAATAACACTTAATTTTTTTATATACTCATTAATTACATGAGATTTTTTTCCACCAATAAATTGTTCGCTTATTTTCCTGGCCCAATGACCTACTGAGATCTAAGTAAAAACTGATAATGGCAAAGCATAGAGGAAACTGAGAAAAAAAAAAAAAAAAATTTGAAATTCAAGGAAGAAATCAGAGCCAAAACTATAGAAGCCATCAACATATAGGTACTCCAACTGTTTTAGGCCCAAGAAGGGACCAAGAAAAGCATATAGCCACAATCTTGGAAGAATAGAGAGGGAAGTATGGCAATTTCCACCTCCAGGAATAAAAGCAAGCTCCAGAGGAATTCTAATAAACATATCACGAAGGGAATCAGGAACCACAGAACAGGGAACTTTAACAGTAGGGACTTCTATTGAAGTTTCTAGAACGTTTAAAATCCCATACTTGTTATTTTTGCTGATTCTCTCCTGAAATGTAGGAATAAAATCCATCAAACATAAATAGCCTGTGAGTACTTGTATTCAGAGGCAACAATAAAGTAGCAATGGAGAAATTAGTTACAATCTATAACCAATCTTGCAAGGCAGGGAAAGAGTTCCAAAGAATAGAGCAGGCTGTGGCAGGTTTAATGAGGAAAGAGAAGCAGGTGGGTATCTTCTTCCAGTGACAAGGCAGAAAAATAAACCTGGCGTGCCAACCTGAACCTAAGAAGTGTCCCTAGAGATTAGCTTGTAAAATCAAAGGTTCCTAACAAAGGAATTGATTTGAACAACTCTAATGTAAATATATGCAGTAAAACAGAGCTAGTCATATAGGTGCTGGGGAACAGGAGCTGAAATATCTAAAACAATACTGGTGAGAAAATTCAAATTTTGGTCTTACTCTTTCGTCACTACTGCAAATTGACACCAGACAATGCTGGAGGAACATCTCCAAGAAACAAGGACCCCTCAAGACCCTATGAAATAACCACCTATACTGGTTTACAGCACATGTGAACCAAACCAACCTTTTTGTTTAGTTTCAATGGGGAGTTTTGTGAGGCCTAAGAAAAACACTGAAAATATAATATAGAAATAACGTCTGCCAAGTGCTTAGCAATAAATAAATATGCACACAATACAGGTCTTCATGTATAATTTGAAATGCATTATAATGTAAATCAAATTAAAAAATTATAAATATAAGTATAAAGATATTGATTAGAACATAAATATTCCATTTTAATAATGCATTAATCTACAAAACTCCTCTCTAGCTACCTTGCAGAACATGCAAAATAGACAGGGTTGAGATGATGCTTTAAACTGACTTCCTTAACATTTCTAGCATGTTTAAACTTATTAGGATTAATGTTATTTTAGCATCATTCTTGCTTCTGACTTCTATATAGCATGAAGATTATTTAGTTACACATATATCAGAAGCTGCAAAAATTATACTTAAAGTAGAATATCAGGATCATACCTGTCTTTAGAAAGATTTAAAAATATGTCTAAATATTAAAAATTTGCAAGTAAATCATTAGTTTTTATATTTTACTTTTATTTTTCTTGATAATCGAAAAAGCAACAAGAAAAAAAAGACAAAAATTATTTCTAGGTCTGTGGACACTTGAATTAATATTAACTATGAGACCAATACAAATAGATTTTCTGCTATCTGCATTAAAGTTTTTGTTTAAAATTCCCCAACAGAGCTAAAATGTATCATTTCAAAGTTAAAAAGAGAAAGGTATCTATCTTACCCAACAAGAGAATATTCAAATTTCTTTTTATTCTGGAAAACTAAAGCCAGAATAATAAAAACTAGTCAGTGACAACAAGAAAACAAACATAAACATATGCACATGTACACAGGGGTACACACACATACACACGCACAAACACACACACATTCTGGAGAAAGCCCAACTCCTGTAATTCTCTAGCCCCAGGGCAGAGTTGATATGATTAAACTCCTTTAGGTCATGGCCTCTGTAATATGTACATTTACATGTTTAGTATTATGCTCATACACTGTATTTATCTACTGGACAAATCTGACAAACTCTAATGTACTCTTTAAGTATTTTAAATCTCGAGTATCACATGTGCAAATTTCAGCCTGGAATGTCTTTGAGACTAGGCTTACAGTCTGCATCTGGAGCATTCAATTCTGGGATGGTAACCAGCACAGCCCATTTAATGTTCTTTCTGTTGATTGTACTGGATGACTACTATGTGTCCAGTGCTCAGAAACAATAAACCATTCTCTCTATGACTGTTGACTTGCTGTTATACCACTGAGAAACATTCTCCAGGGCAACCAGGAAGCAGTGGGTAGATGAGAGGAAGAGAGATGTTTCATTAATGGAAATCAAAGAAAGCAAGTTTTCTAACCTGTATTGAGGCTTGATGCCAGGCACATGAGTACATAAAGCTTCCCTGCAACCAAAATTTATCCTAGCCAGTTAGTATATCTAGTAGCCAGCAAAGAAAGTTATCTTGCCAACCCTGTTCCATTTCACTAGCTGAAAGTAAAGGAATAGTATAGGAAAACAGAAATAAAAGTAAAAAGTATTCTGACAGGTGTATCTATTCACTCCCTGCCTCCCAGACCATTTCTAATTGGAAACTAATAAACTAGCATGTACTTAAAAAAAAAAAAAAATTAACTCGCGAAGAGCTCAGTCAATTCTGAGTTAAATGACAAAATCATGTTTCTTGGCCCACAGAGTCGAAAGGACCAGGTCATGACAAATTTGTGAAATCGTTACTTAACTCAATTTGGTAGCAAATTCTATGAAAGCCTCTTTTTTTCTCCCTGCTTTCTTAATTTCAATATTATATAGTTGGAGTGCTTTGTACACTGAAAAAAAATTCCACATCATTAAATTTCATTCCCAAATAACTTTATTCCAATTGGTTTCTTTAATCTGACCTCTATTTGTCATCTTCCTCTTCCCCTTTTCCTTGTCTCTCTCTTCCAAATGGTAACCCTGAGCTAGCCTACTTTCTGAGTCTTACATAGGCATCCATTAAGATATTATTCACAGGACTAGGGTGCTCTAAAACCTGCAACCTCCACCTTCTGGTTTCAAGCGATTCTCCTGCCTCAGTCTCCCGAGTAGCTGGAATTACAGGCGCCCACCACCATGCCTGGCTAATTTTTGTATTTTTAGTAGAGATGGGGTTTCACTATTTTGGCCAGGCTGGTCTCGAACTCCTGACCTTGTGACCCACCCACCTAGGCCTCCCAAAGTGCTGGGATTACAGGCGTGAGCCACTATGCCTGGCCTTTTCCTTTTCCTCTTAATAAGGTATTAAGCAAGAAATGAAAAGACTTTAAGATCTGGTAGAACTGCCTGTAACTTTTCCACTTCATTTACTGAACAAAGAAATGCAATCACATGAAATAGGAAAAGACTGGTTTTAAATTTTAAATGTTCTGGGACTAAAAGTAGTTAATTTCCTGCAAATTCCTGAGCTACTCCAACACACTCTTGTTTGTTAACTTCTAAGGGGGGGATATAAAATTAAAATAATAGGCAGTGCAGCCCAGTGGTTCCCAAACAGTAGTACAAGATGGAGTTTTCCATCACTAAATGTGAGAATGCACATTTAGTATGCACCTATCACACATATATGTTCTTATAAAATTGAAAAAAATCTTTATTCAAGATTCTAATCATGCTAATTTCTTGGTATAAACTGAGTTGCTTAAGTAATCATTTCACAAATTTGTCATGATCTGGTCCTTTCGACTTTGTTGGCGAAGAAACATGATTTTGTCATTTAACTTGGAATTGACCAAGCTCATCGCTGGTTAATTTTTTTTTAAAACAGATGCATAAACTTTTATGAAATGATGGTGATGATAGATAAAATTGGTATTTTGTCTTTTCACTGTACATTAATTTAGCACAGTAAATAATCCAACAAGTCTATGAGTTCCCTAATGTTTATGATCATTATTATGTTACTAGTTTATTGTGACTGACTCCTCCCACTTGAACTCCATTCACCTGCACACCCCCCATCTCATCAGTTCTATATGCCACCCTGCAGATAGGCTTGCTTTGCTCCTAAGGGTTTACACCTACAACCTTCTTCACAAAACTACCTTGGGCTTCATCTAGGGAGTGACATGTGCCTGGAAGACTGACAGTCCCCATTCCCACCCTTCCAGCCCATGGTCGAAGTCTGGTTGGTGCAGGAGTACGAAAGCCCAGCTCTCTAGCAACTTTGCCTCCCAGCAGACTGGGACTTCACATGATATTGCATCCTTGCTTGACTTTTTCCCATCGTGCTTCCTCTACTCCCTTACTAGCTTCTCCCACAGTTTTTGCATAATAAATTGCACAGGAATAGTCGCCTCAAGATATTCTTCTGGGAAGCTGGATCCAAAATTCTATAAAATCCAAAAGTCTAGAAACCACTAGTTTAAATCTTAAGAATGTCACTCCCATGTCTGCATTTGCCAATAGCTTATTCTCTGCATTCTTGGACTTTTCTCACTTCTTCAAACCATGATCTTAGCTCACGATCTCACCTTCAAATGCGCTGTCGTTTCTCCTCCTTCCCTATCCACCCTGGGGCCTCACTCAACCCTCAGGTTGCAGGTAAGTCACTTCCCCAGGGAAGCCTTCTCTGAGCCCATAGATTAGGTTCTCCCCTCTGCCAATACATGTTCTACATGGTCCTCTTCTAGGCTGACCTGTAAGCTCAAAAAAGAGCCATCTCTGACTCTCTACTTGGTTCCTAGCAGTAAACTAGCAGAGAGGGTGTTCAATAAATGTTTCTTATTGTATAAAAAAATTCACCCAAATGTTAACAGTTACTGAATTTGGGCAGAAGAATTACAGATTTTTTTCATATATATTTTCCTTTTTTTTGTATTTTCTAGCTTCTTTTTAAACAATGAAACAGCTATTGATTTCATAATCAGTAAAATTTAAAAAGGCTTTTCATATACTTTAATAATATATTGGTCACCTTTTTTTCTCTTAAAATGTAATGATATTTTCAGTAGACTAAAGCTGAAAATCAGTAAAGAAAATCAGAGATACACGTATAAATAAAGTTTTAACTTTAATCACAATCACACACCAATAACTCTCAGTAACCCAAGAGCATGATTTATACTTAAAATTAGTTATACAGCTGTTAAGTTTTACACTGGAGAAAACACATTACATGTTCCATTGATCTCATCCCTAAATCTTTTCAGATTCTTGGAAAAAATTGGGTAAGTTTGTAAGAAGAATGACAGAGTCCTAATAAAACAATTCTCATGTAAGAAAAGATCCTGCCATGCACGGTGGCTCATGTCTGTAATCCCAGCATTTTGGGAGGCCTAGGCGGGCGGATCACCTGAGGTCAAGAGTTTGAGATCAGCCTGCCCAACATGGTGAAACCCCATCTCTACTAAAACTATAAAAATTAGCCAGGCATGGTGGCATGTACCTGTAATCCCAGCTACTCAAGCGGCTGAGGCAGGAGAATCTCGTGAACCCAGGAGGCAGAGGTTGCAGTGAGCCGAGACCATGCCACTATACTCTAGCCTGGGCGACAGAGAGAGAGAGACCCTGTCTCAAAACAAAACAAAACAAAAGATCCTATCCCAGTAATACTTTTTTTTTCTTCTTAAGGAGAAAAAAAAATCTGATTTTAATTAAAGTATACTGGCTTTCTGAGATTAAAAAATGACTAATAACATTATTTGCAATGAATTATTAGGTAGTTCTGGGGAAAAAAAAGTAAAGATTATACCAGCAATCTTCAAGTTGAGCTGTACTCTGTATGCTTTCTGGCAGGCCCTGGAAGTGTTCCCTTAGAGATGAGGGGACAGAGACATCAGAGGAGCAGCATGTTACAGAGGTAGCAGCTGACCCCTGCCCACCTCCTCCTGCACTGGCAGCTGGCCATCCTACAGCTGAACAGGCGCCCTGATCTGCTCTCAGGCTAGAATAAGCTCCTGAGAGCAGGAATTTTTATTTACTTTGTTCATTGCTCACTGACACATCTCTAATACCTAGAACAACACCTAGCACATGGTAGACACTAAAATATTTAATGAATGAGTGATTTAATAAAGTGATATAAAGTCCTAGGAACTGCTAAGATTCATAAGTAATAGAAAAAATCAGCAAATAATATGATCAGATAGTTAAAGGAAAAAGAAATATAAATGGTTTTTAAACATATGAAAAGATTTCAACCTCAGAGATAATAAAAGAATTTTAACAGTTAACATGAGATAACATTTTTCACCTATTAAATTGCAAAAATATTGAAATTTATTAACATACTCCGTAGGCGAGGCTTTGGCAAAACACTCATGTACATGCCCTGCTAGTGGGAATATAAATAGTACAGACCCTTTGGAGAGGAATTTGGCATTATATATCAAAATTACAACTGTTAAAAATTAAAATTAAATGTAATTAAAAATAAATTGTTAAAATGCAAAAACAAATGCTAAACATTACAAAATTATCAAATTATCCTTGGTTGAGTAACCTTCTTCTGGGAAATTTATCCCATAGATATACTTGCACACATGTGAAGTGACTTATGATAAGGTAATTCCCTGCATTAATGTTTATAACAGCAAAAGACTAGAAACAACTAAGTGCCCATCAATGGGGGACTAGTTAATAAGTTGGGGTTCATACACACTATGCATTACTTGCAACTGCAGGAAAGAATGAGGAAGCTCTCTTTGTACTTACATGAAAAGAACCAATATATACTACTGTGTGAAACAAACAAGGTACAGTACAATGTGATAAATATGCTTACTTTTATGCATAAAAAAATAAAATTATATTTGTATTTGCTTGTATCTGCACAAAGAAATTCTGGAAAGATACAAAATGAGTGATAAAAGTGGTTTATTTGAGGGCAGAATGGGTCCTAGGCACATGGAGAACAGGGTATGTGCAAGACTGCATTATATTAATATTTTTTTTAATTAGGAGGTTGAATGACAAAAATGAGAGCCAAGGAGCTGCTATGTGCAAAATAGGCTTATAGGGAGAATGCATGAATTACTTAAAGCAACATTGATTTTTAAATGAATATGCTTGTTGCAAAAACATTCAACTAACATTAAACCAAATCCCCTAAGGACCTCCTCTTAAGTATCACTCACAGGCCTATTGTGAGTTGTTGAAAAGATTTAAAAGTAATAACATGCTGCCTGTTTGAAAATATTTTCAAAGTCATATTTCATACTAACGTCTCAGAATGGTCCCTATGAGTTCAAATTGTGTTTTTTGGTTTTGGTAAATTTTATGAGATGCAAATAGCATAAGCCATGAATATTATAGTGTGAGGTACTACAGGTATAAAGCCTGCATTAAATCTTTATATGAGTGATCTCTCTTCCCCATCAGAAAACTAAGGAATATTTTCAAAATCAAATTCATGTAAATCACTATAAAGAATGCTTGCAATAAAAAAGATATCCAATATTAAAACAACCAAAACCTTTCTACCATATAACTTAGGTCATTAAAAAATTAGTCTTACCTTACTTCAGTTGGTGGATTTGGGGAATAAGGATTTGCAGAACAAGCGAGAATTCTGATGACTGCTCCAGGATGATAGGTTTCTAGAACATGAACAGCTGTAGGATACACCTGTTGGTCAAAAGTAAGTTCCACATAGTCCTGGCTCTGAAAATTAGGTGGTGTCCTCTTGAATGGCAAGGAAGCACTAGGACACTGATCCCACCATGTCCCATAAGTTCGAAACACAGCTGTCTGAGTAAAGTCACCAGAACTTGGGAATACATTTGGTACGCCAGCCAAATTCCACATAGTATAGGACATACTATTCTCACTGCCATAATGGGAACTGAAATCCACTACTTCTTTGGCATACTGGACTACCTCCGCATTGAGAGGGGAAGTCCGGCTGTTTGATTCTATAGTTCTATGGCTGTTCATCATCTCTCCTCTTGTAGCTGTCCTGGCTCGGCGCCGAAGGCATATATAATAAAACATAGTCAGAACTGTTAACATGGGAAAGACCGGTGACATCTAGATGTGAATTATGAAGCTTCAAAAGGTCAGGTGTCCTCAGTAAGACGCATGAACTCTTTGAAGGATGTTCTAAAAAAATGAATGGTTTGGTGAAGTAAAATAATTTAAATAAGCCGAAAAATGCATGGATAAGGTAACAAACAGGCTCTACCCTCAATGTAATTTCCCAGAATGAAACTAAAAAAACAAGTTTTAAAATACAAATGTGAAGTCATTTTCTAATGTATTTTTAAGAAACCTAAATATTGTTATGTATACAATATAGGAAGCAAAACTATATTATAAGGCAATGGAAGATATATAATTCAAAAAGCCGTATTTTATACAAAATTATAGCCATCACTCAAGAAATACTAAGTCTTTGAATCTGAAATTAAAATTATTTAAATTACATGGTGAACAACTAAAATACTGCTGTAAATTCAAAAGAATCTTAGGCACTGCTGTAATTTTACATGTTAACAAATAATTCCCTACTGTTAATTATTACTCTCTTCCAAACATACTAAATTCAGATTTCACATTATGGGAATATAGTTTTTTTGGTGCTGACAGTTAATCCAGATGAACTAAATTAACTGCCGTACACATCACAGATCACCAGACAGTGTTTAATTTATAACTCTTAGCATTGTTTGTTAGGGCAGTCCACGACTGGCTGGCATCTGGTTTGTTGCCAGCTACTCTTAGAAATCACTCACCCCGGATAGAATGGCCACAGGATACACATGGGAAATGCAAAAGTTGGCATTCATCCATGTACCCTGAAATTTTCATACTGACTTCAGGTACAAATGCTGACATGTGACATTCTTTTACCTGTAAGACAAGAGTTTTGGAAAATATTTTTATGTCCAAGTCTCAAAGTCAAAATATCCAAAAATATGATTATAAGTAAACAGCCAGTTATTCAACCTTTCAAATCAAACAGGCCACATATTTCTATTTTGTACACAATTTTAAATAACGTAAAATAATGTATTTTTTAAATGTTATGCTAGAATATAATAAAGATTTAATAATGAACACTATCTATAGAGAGGTTGCAAACTCACAGCTTTTGTTTCAAACTATGTTTGCGTACATATTTTACCGAGGCCAAACAGTGTTTTTTAAAAATTTGATCTAGTTTGTAACCTTCAACAATCAACAAGACCCCAAGAGGCACGAGCTCTCTCAGTGGCTACTCTTGTTCCCAGCCAGCTCCACTCATTTACAACATAGGCTGGGGCCCATCCTCATTGAGTAGGTAAACTTTTGTTGACAAAAATAAGGAACTATGAAACAAACTTATTTTTGTACCTGTAAAGTCTTGAGTTTAACTTCTAAGAAAGGAGATGTACCAACTTTTCTTTTTTTTTTTTTTTTTTTTTTTTTGAGTCAGAGTCTTGCTCTTGTCGCCCAGGCTGGAGTGCTGTGGCACAATCTCGGCTCACTGCAACCTCTGCCTCCTGGTTTCAAGTGATTTTCATGACTCAGCCTCCCGAGTAGCTAGGACTACAGGCATACGATACCACGTCCAGCTAATTTTTTGTGTTTTTAGTAAACACGGGGTTTCAACACGTTGGCAAGGCTGATTTGAACTCCTGACCTCATGTGATCCGCCTGCCTCGGCCTCCCAAAGTTCTGGGATTACAGGCATGAGCCACCACGCCCGGTCCCAACTTTTCTTTAATAGAGTGACGTACTAGTCTTCCAAAACTTTAGCACTAAGATTATAAAACATTATTTGCACTAAATGTCCCTTCCACTCAAAAACCTCCAATGCCTTTTTCTTACCTATAAGATATAATCTAAATTCTTTGGTTTGGTATTTTAAGGCTCTCTTCAAGCTGGACCAATCTCTTCTTGTCTAACCCAGCAAACCCAATCAAGTTCTAACCAAGCTTCGTATTTTACGTTAAGTCTTGCTTCCTCTATCATTTCTTTTCTAACCACTTTTTTCCACATCAGTAGCCTTACTTTCTGACACCTACTGGCACTGCATTTCTATAAGACATATATACCTTAATTCCTCTAGGGTTTATATTAGGAGTAAGTCTCTTGAAGGAGGGAATCTAGCCAAAGATCTTTATTTCTCAAAGTACACAGTACATAATAGGCACAAAATGTTTGACATGTTGATAGAAAGGTGATGAGCAAACTAAAAAATTGTAAAAATCCAAATAATTTTAAATTGTATAACAGCATCCCTTTGCGTCTCATTCCCAGACAGATCCAAACACACTGAAATGCTTAAAAATATAAGCACTGAAACGCTACTTAAAGAACTGAACTTGAAATAAGTGCAGAGAATCCACAGTTATAAGAAACTAAGAAGAAAGTCAGCTGGGCATGGTGGCTCACACCTGTAATCCCAGCACTTTGAGAGGCCGAGGCAGGTGGATCACCTTAGGTCGGGAGTTTGAGACCAGCCTGATGAAAATGGAGAAACCCCATCTCTACTGAAAATACAAAATTAGCCGGGCATGGTGGCACATGCCTGTAATTCCAGCTCCTCAGGGGGGTAAGGCAGGAGAACTGCTTGAACCCGGGCGGTGGAGGTTGCAGTGAGCCAAGATCGCGCCATTGCACTCCAGCCTAGACAACAACAGCAAAACTCTGTCTCAAAAAAAAAAGTCAATGAGCAGAAAAAAGAAAGTCAATGAGCAGAGGTGAGGGGCTCAAGCTAATATGACTCATGGAACCAGTTACAGGCCAAAATGGTTACAAGGGGGCTCCCTAACACCCAATGAGAGACGTTATTTCAAGACACCGGTCACAGTTGGAAGGACCTTCATAAAGCCAAAACTCTGAAAGGATCACCCTATCCATGAAACCGGGACTATAAAAAGTTAGCTCACTGGCGAGGAAGCCCAAGTAGGCATGATATCAACTAAGGCAATGGGGAAAGTCACCAGAGGAAATCAGAACCATATTAGGCATGAACCACACATAGAGTGTGGGACTAAATTCACACAACCTTCATGGTTTAGAATCCCACCCTATCCTCATGCCAAAAACTGAAAAAAGAAAAGTAGTCCTGAACTGGTGAAACTTTAGGACCTGGTAAGAGCAAATGTGAAAACTCTTTGCAGGAATGCTTCCAAAGCACAGAACAGACTAAACCTTTACTAATGATGCATCACAGTAATAAGTTACAGACCAGAATAGAAAATGAACCATGATGAGAGACAGTCAGTGGACTCACCAAATAGAGGGATTTACAGCACAAGAACAAGAAATAACAGAATAACCAGAATAAGACTTTTTCCAAAGAAGGGCAACAAAGCATATATTAAAATAAATAGGCTGGGCATGATAGCTCATGCCTGTAATCCCAACACTTTGGTAGGCTGAGGTGGGAGAATCACTTGAGCCCAGCGGGGCGGAAGTTGCAGTGAGCCAGGATTGCACCACTGCACTCCAGCCTGGGTGACAAAGCCAGACCCTGTCTCAAACAAACAAACAAACAAATAAATAAATAAGGTGTTTCTGTAGCATACACTTATTGGATGTATTCATGAGTCAATGAACCAGATTCACCTCAGGACATATTATACCAAATACTGAAGTATGTCATGTTAAAATTGGGGGAAAAAATAACTACCTGTTATATTACTTCTTTATTCAAACATTTCACCTACCACGAGTATAAATCTGTCAAATTAAAAAAATATATATTTAAGGCTGAGGCTGGAGGATCACTTGAGCCCAGAAGTTAAAGGCTGTAGTGAGTCATGATCGTATCACTGCACTTCAGCCTGAGCCACAGAGCAAGACCCTGTCTCAAAAACAAACAAACAGACAATTTTTCACAACTCAAGTCTCAATCCTTAACACAAAAATTTGAAATGGCACAAATCTTTCTTTTACCATATACACTTTATTTCAAAATAGGGCTGCAGATAAATTAAGAATCATTTTTCAAAGAAGTTACTTGAGTCTCCTCTTTTCAAAAAGAAACAGAATTAACAAATAAGTTAAAATGCAAAAATAAAATTTAGGAAATAAAGAACAACGTATAACACATATTCAAACCAATTGACAAATCAGCTAATTTGGAAGACTATGGATGTGTTATTCCTGGACACCATCAAAGGAAGGACAGAAAACCATCTGCCACAGTGGATGAATAAGTTGACTGCTTAATCTTTGGACATCATGTCTCACTCTACGGTCTATAAATTGCTTCAACTAAGCTTCTCCCCCTTTCTTTATAAAACTGTGTTTATCAAAAAGTAAAACAGTTTTTTAAAACCAAAGAAATACCTGCAAAATAAGATATCATCATTCATGTGAATTTTCACAAGCATTTTTGGCAAAAAGATTTTAGACAAATTGTGAAAGTCATATTCTGTTTGACATACCAAGCCACAAACTTTGAAACTGTTTCCCAGCTTTTACCATTGTAGATTATAAGATAATATCAAAAGCAGCAAGACTGTCATATGGGCAGTATTATATTTAAGCTGTGTTAAAGTTAAGCAAAATTTTGCATTGAGGCAACATATGTAAAAGTGAGTTATAAACTGTAAATATATGTGTTATATGTTCAAACTTCTTCAATATAGAAATGTAAAATGGATGCTTTAGTTTTTTCCAACTATGGATAAAAATAATATTTAATGCTAATTTTTTCAGGAAATAAAGTTAAAAATGGCAAAAGAAATTTTTAAAGGAAGGAAATGCAGTGTATGATACACTGAAAAAGCAAATATATTTATTCTTTTTCCAGCAGTGCTATTCGGAAAATGTTATAGAAGTTAAAACCTGTTTTTGAAAATAAGCAAGGCATAGAAATAAAAAAGACAAATGTACAAACCCATTGCTAACGTCCTTCATTGATTCTAAACTCCTTTCCAATCTACTAAGATGACACATAAAAGTGTTTTAGGGGTGGGGAAGAACATATGGAGAAGAAAGGATAGCTCTCTCTACTTTTCCCTGGGAAATGAAGCTGAAAAAGGGAATGAAGCCATTGTCTCAGGACTCATGTGGGGAGCAACAACCAATGCAGAAGTCCAAATTGTCCAGGCGCTGTCTGGACTTCTGCCAAGGCATGGAGGCAATTTGTGGTAACCAATGAATATCCCAGTGGGCAATGAACCAAGTGTAAAAGATACAATAACTCTATTTTATGAGGAGAATGGGATTCAAAGATAAAATTATTTTTCCCACCTGGTGCAAATAAATAAATATTAGTCAGGAACACTTTAATTTGTCCAAAAGAGTGATTATAAAATGGACCTTCCGGGAGACATTCTCTTTTCTTGTTCATTCAAAAAGCTATTTTAATTTTAAAGACTCACAACATATAAAAATATTATTTTCCATTTAGAATAAGTCAGAATTAGGATGATCTTCATTTGTTGCTTAATTCAATCACTGATAAACAATGACTATAAGTGAGAAATTCTCTACACTGAACATTTATACTAGCACAATCAAGGAATACCAAAACAACAGCCATTTTAACTTGTATCATGAGACTTTCGTACTCCTTGGGAAACAACTTGCTTTTATACGACATGATTTTTTTATAATACAACTTAGGTTTCAACCACATCTTCCATATTATAAAATGCTTAACAAAGTTAAATAACACAATTACAGAGAAAGCAGTAACAGTGGAAAAGAGAAATTAAGAGGTATAGACAAGGGAGAACATATGTTTACTACTGAGATTTGAAGTGAGATGGGGAATCGATGAGGCGGAGAGAAGCAGGATGGCAGGAGCTGCCGAGAAGTCGGCTTGTACTTCGAAGGGAAAAGGAGGAAGGAAAAGGACTGTTAATAAAATAACAAAGGGAGTGATCAGAATGAACTAGAGCCAGGATAGTGTAAAGGCTAGGTTCACAGTGAGATGAAAGAACCTGAAAACAACTTTAAAACTGAAAAGAGGATTCTCAACATATACTAAAGTGAAAAAACATGGAAAAAGACAAAAAGGACAGGCAATAAGGCACAGGCATACATAGAAGGCAAATTGTAACAATATTTACTTGCAAAAGAGCCCAGAGAGACATGTCAATGAAGTCATAGGGAAAAAAAAAAAAAGAGTAAGTTTAGACAGCTTTGCTACATAGTACCAAAATGTAATTAGAATGCTCAATGTGGTAATGACTCAAGAAAAAAGACCGACCCTTAAATGATTATTATTTCTGAATCCTGCTGAAACCGATCAAGACACACTATTTTGAGGAAGGACTTTTCTGCTTGAATCTAGAAATCAAAACATAGGGGAATGAAAGAAAGCATTAATGGAAAAAGAGGGGAATGATACGTGAATTTGATGCAGCATCTGAAATTTCTATCAGTTCTCTAGCTTTATACCAACTTGTGCTTTATACCAACTATAGCCAACTATAGCCCCTTTATACCAACTATAGCCCCCTCTAGCTTTATACCAACTTGTGCTCTTTTGCCCCCTCTTGCCTCTGGTAACTTCTCAGTCTCCTCCCAGGTTTTCTTCTTCCTAATTCTTCTCATATACACAGAGGTACCATTAAAGGAAGGCTGTCTTTTTGATAACATGATATACAAGAACATTCAATCTAACTTTGAGCCCGCCCTCCCCTTCCCTTTCATGTCCACACCCACCACCCTTGCTGTAGACCCATCAGAACCTCCACCATGCCCTCAGCAGCACTCCTGCTTTCATGCCTCAGCATCCTGAAATCTTCAACTGAGGCTGGATGGCTCTGGAATGCCCACTCTCTTCCACTGCTTGGCACTCTCTTACTCAACCTTCAAGGTCAGGTTCATACTTTATCTACCATGCACCTTTCCTCTGCTCTTCTATGTTCATATTATTTGCTATTCCTTACATGCTGAAATATTTCTCTACCTGAATAGACTATGAATCCCTCAAGTTTGGAGAACATGCCTTAATTATAACTATACCCTTAAGGCCTAGCACATGCCAATATATGCTCAATAAACATGTGTTGTTTTACGGAGATTGGAAGAGTAGACGGCATAAAAGAATTAAAATAAATCAGTTTAAAATAAACACAGAAATGAAACCAGCGATTCTTCATGATAAGGCACATGTAAACCAAAAAATGATGCAAGAAATGTTCCATATCTTGATACAGAGAAAAAGAGAGAGGAAATGGGTAATAAAAACTGAAACGCAACAGGTAAGAATCAAATGTATGAACTTCTTTGAAGCCATCCAAGAAGGAATAGTACATATATTGAAATTTTACTGTTCAAAGAGAATGAAAAAAGTAGCAACTTCTGTTAGTACAAAAGCAGCTTCTGAATACATAAGAGTCTTGATTCTGGTCACAAAGAAACTCTGATTGAAATTAAAGAAAGATTCATGAAAGAGATGATTAGAGAGGTAAAAGAAAGCTACTTCCTCAAATACAACGATGTTTTTGCACTCCAAATCTATGTTAAAGTGGTAGGTTGATTATGGAGAACTGGAAAAACTATGGCTGAAACAGAATTTCTTAAAGAGATAACCTACGAGTTAAGACAAAAGAGACGGAAAATCGCTTGAACCCGGGAGGCAGAAGTTGCAGTGAGCAAAGATCGCACCACTGCACTCCAGCCTGGGCGACAGAGCGAGACTCCGTCTCAAAAAAAAAAAAAAAAAGAGAGAGAGAGAGAGAGAGAAGAGACAAGCTGTAATATAAGAGCAAAGGTAACAAAACAGGTTAATATTGTTCTGGTATTAGATGGATGTAAAGGAGCAAAGGCCAAGCACTGGAAAAACTCCTCTTTTTCTTCATCATAATTATTGATATTCTAATTGTACTAGATCTTAAAAAACTAACACTGAAAAAATGTAATAGTGTCAGCATGGAAATTACTTGGGATGGTATCTTAGGGCTTTATGTGCCTCTCTCTTCCTCTAAATAAATTCTTCCCCAGTTAAAACATTTTTATTGGCCGGGCGCGGTGGCTCAAGCCTGTAATCCCAGCACTTTGGGAGGCCGAGACGGGCGGATCACGAGGTCAGGAGATCGAGACCATCCTGGCTAACACAATGAAACCCCGTCTCCACTAAAAATACAAAAAACTAGCCGGGCGAGATGGCGGGCGCGTGTAGTCCCAGCTACTCGGGAGGCTGAGGCAGGAGAATGGCGTAAACCCGGGAGGCGGAGCTTGCAGTGAGCTGAGATCCGGCCACTGCACTCCAGCCTGGGCCACAGAGCGAGACTCTGTCTCAAAAAAAAAAAAAAAAAAAAAAAAAAAAAAAAAAAAAAATTATTATGACTGTATTTTTTAAATCAATAAGGCCCCAATGTAGAAAAAATAGGTGGAGTTCTTACCTGAAACATATGGATCAAGAGGAAAACTGGAGACTCCTATCCAGCTTCAAAGCTTCTTGAAAATCCAAGCAAATAAAGCAAATGGAGAAGGCAAGGGAACCAGGCCAGGAAGAAAAATCTAAAAGGAGAGCAAAAATCTTAAAAACCAGAGGTAAATAGTACCACTCTCTTCAAGGAATCAAGGTAGATCTCAAAAATCAAGGAAATGATGCAAAAAGTCTGGAACACAGTAGACTCTGCAAAATCCTCTGCTGAGTTAATGAATAAATGGCAGGAACTAAGCAAGAGGTAACCAAGAAGTCAACTAGGAACGAATCTATTGGAAAACAAGAGATAAGATTCAGAACAAATTTAAACTACGAATTGATAAAGGTTAGTTCTGCAGAATGTATTCTTTCTTTCCTAGAGTTTAACAAGCATATCTAAACTTCTGAAATATTTCATAATCGATCTTTAGTAGCAAGAAAAGCAGAAAAAGGAATTGAAGAAATCTTTTTTTTTTTTTTTTTTAAGTAGAGCTATAGGATGAGTGGAATGATTTTTTTGTTGTTGTTGTTTTTCTGATATAATGGATCTGGAAACCCTCTTCCTGACCAAGATGCTATCTCAGAGTGACAAGAAAGGATATGTTTCTAATTACACAGGTACGATGACACAACATAACTTAGAAATACATTCCATTGTTATATTACCTATATATTACCTTTTTCTTCAGGGTTTAATGATGGGTAAGAATAAGCCATCTGAATGAGAAGAACTGTGAATCTGGAATAACCCTAAATCTTTAGCAGATACGCAATGCATATTTAACTGAAATATTAAAAATTGGAGATATCTGGTTAAGGATAAATTTAAGGAACTTACAGAAGAAAGAAAAAATGATATTTTGTTTATTAAAGTCATACTAATTATGTGAATTTACTTTAGCCAAATATTAGCCATATATTTTTGTACATTAACAGAGAACATTTTACCTAGAAAAAAATATAGTGGATTTACACCCTGCCTAACAAAAATCCAAGGACAATACGTCTGTCATAGCTTGCCATTATAGTTAAAATAGCAACTAACTAAAATGGTTTAATACTGTTAAATTAACTTTAGTATAAAACAACACCCCACTTTAAGCATATAATTTGATGAGTTTTGACAATGACAGAAACCAACATAACCACCACCAAAACCAAGAGACAGAATATTACCCCAGCCTAAAAGGTTCCCTGGTCAATCACCTATCCACAACCTGCACCAGGCAAAAACTGATCTGCTTTCTGTCACTACAAACCAGATTGTCCTTTATTCCAGAATTATATGAAAGTGAAATAATATAGTATGTATAGTTGACCCTTAAACAACACAGGTTTGAACTGTGTGGGTCCACTTATATGTGCCTTTTCTTCTGTCTCTGCGACCTCCGAGACAGCAAGACTGACCCATCCTCTTCCTCCCTCTCAGCCTATTTAACATGACGACAATGAGGATGAAGACCTTTATGATGACCCATTTCCACTTAATGAAGAGTAAATATATTTTCTCTTTCTTATGATTTTCTTAATATTTTCTTTCTCTAGCCTATTTCATTGTAAGAGTACAGTATACAATACATATAACATATAAAACATATATTAACCAACTGTATATGTTATCAGTAAGGCTTCCAGTCAACCATAGGGTATTCAGTGGTATTTAAGCTTATGGGGAGTAAAAAATTATAGCTAGATCAACTGCATGGGGGATCGGCACCCCTAACCTTCATGTTGTTTGAGGATCAACTGCATTATTTTACATCTAGCTTATTTTATTCAGCCTGTCTTCCAGATGTACCCATGATGCTATGTGTATGAGTAATTCAGTTCCTTTTTATTCTGAATCAAATCCTATTATACAGTTGACCCTTGAACAATGTATGGGATTGGGGCACTGACCCCCTGTGAAGTAAAAAATCTGAATATAGGCTGGCATAGAGGCTCATGCCTGTAATCCCAGCACTCTGGGAAGCTGAGGCAGGTGGATCACCAGAGGTCAGGAGTTTGAGACCGGCCTGGCCAATATGGAAAAACACTGTCTCTACTAAAAATAAATTTTTAAAAATCTGAGTATAACTTTTGACTTACCCAAAACTTTACTAATAGCCTACTGTCGACCAGAAGGCTTACCAACAACATAAACAGTTGATTAACATATTTTGTAAGTTATATAATGTATTCTTACCATAAAGTAAGCTAGAGAAAAGGAAGTATTGTTAAGAAAATCATAAGAGAAAATATACTGACTACTCATTAAGTGAAAGTGAATTACCACAAAGGTCTTCAGTCTGATCTTCATGTTGAGTAGGCTGGGTAGGCTGAGGAGGGAGGAGGAAGAGGAGGGGTAGACCTTGCTATTCAGACTACAGAGGTGAAAGTGATGGAGGAGGTATAAAAAGAGGCAGGAGAGACAGGCACATTTGGTGCAACTTTATGGAAATATACTATAATTTCTGCCTGACTTTTTGCTTTTTCATTTCTCCAAAAATATCTCTATACAGTACCAATCCTTCTTCTACCGTTTGCTTTAGTTGCAGTGTCCATGTCACAGAAGGGTCCATGTTGTAAAAGAAGTCAAAACCGTCCAGAATAATTGGAACTTTCTGCCAGATTGTCTAATGTCAATTTGTTTTCTGGCACTGCTTCTTTTATGTCTTCTTCCTCGTCATCTGGCACTAATTCAGAAACACTCGTCTCCACCAAGTCGTTTTCTGTTAACTCCTCTGGTGTGGAGTCTATTAGCTCTTGAATTTCTCTAAGATCCATATTTTGAAATCCTTCATCCTCCTCTCCCTGCACCTTTTTTTTTTTCTTTTTTTGCCATATCTACAATCTCTTTCATGATTTCCTTGATTGGTTCTGTCATATATCCTGTGAAGTCATGTACACTACCGGTACAGTTTTCTTTAATTTCCTTATTGTTTGAGTCTTGATGGCCTTCACAGTTTTTTCTGTAACAATGGCATATTTATGGTGTAATCCTTCCAAACATACAGGTTATCTCTGTTGAGGTTCTCATCCACAGAGTTGACAGTTCTTTCCATAGAGTACCATGTATAATAAGCCTTAAAGCTCCTTACGACTCCCTGATCTGCAGGCTGAATTAGGGACATTGCATGTGGGGACAACTGGAATACTTTGACATCTTCAGTGTTAAACTCGTGGAGTTCTGGGTGGCCAGGGACCTTGTCTGATACCAAAAGAACTTTAAAAGGCAGTCCCTTATAGCAAGGTATTAATACCTCCTGACTTCAGGGAGAAAGCATTGATGAAATCAATCAAGAAAAAGAATTCTCACTGTCCAGGCCTTCTTGTTACATAACCAAAAGACTGATAAGTGGCATTTACCTTTTCTGTTTAAGGCTGGGGGTTAGTAGCTTTACAAATAAGGGGAATCTTGATCATAAACGCAGATGCATTTGCACAAAACACCAGAGTTACTCTGTCCCTTCCTGCCTTAAATCTTGGTGCTTGCTTTACTTCTTCAATAACAAATGTCTTTTGTGGCTTTTTTTTCCCCCAGAATAGGGCACTTCATCTGCATTTAAAACCTGACTGAGGCTGGGCGCAGTGGCTCATGCACTTTGGGAGGCCAAGGCAGAAGGATCACTTGAGACCAGGAGTTCAAGACCAGCCTAAGCAACACAGGGAGACCCTGCCTCTACAAAAATAAAACATAAAAAAATTGCCAAGTGTGGTGGTGTGCACCTGTAATCCTAGCTACCTGGGAGGACTGCTTCCACCTCAGGAGCCTGGGGCTACAGTAAGCTGTGATCAAGCCATTGCACTCCAGCCTGGGTGACAGAGCAAGATCCTGTCTCAAAAAAAAAAAAAAAAAAAAAAAAAAAAAAGACAAGACAAGACGGAAGGAAGACAAGTCAAGAAGGATGGATGGGATTGGGTGCCAAGATGGCCGAATAGGAACAGCTCCAGCCTCCAGCTCCCAGTGTGAGCGACAGAGAAGATGGGTGATTTCCGCATTTCCAACTGAGGTACCAGGTTCATCTCACTGGGGCGTGTCAGACAGTCAGTGCAAGACAGTGGGTGCAGCCCAACGAGTGAGAGCAAAAGCAGGGCAAGGCATCCCCTCACCTGGGAAGCACAAGGGGGAAGGGAATTCCCTTTCCTAGCCAAGGGAAACCATGACACACAACACCTGGAAAATTAGGTCACTCCCACCCTAATACTGTGCTTTACCAAGTTCTTAGCAAATGGCACACCAGGAGATTATATCCCACACCTGGCTCAGAGGGTCCCACCCTCATTGCTAGCACAGCAGTCTGAGATCTAACTGCAAGGCGGCAGCGAGGCTGGGGGAGTGGCACCCACCATTGCTGAAGCTTAAGTAGGTAAGCTGCCGGGAAGTTCGAACTGGGTGGAGCCCACCACAGCTCAAGGAGGCCTGCCTGCCTCTGTAGACTCCATCTCTGGGGCAGGGCATAGCTAAACAAAAAGCAGCAGAAACCTCTGCAGATGTAAGTGTCCCTGTCTGACAGCTTTGAAGAGAGTAGTGATTCTTCCAACACGGAGGCTGAGATCTCAGAACTGACAGACTGCCTGCTCAAGTGGGTCCCTGACTCCCGAGTAGCCTAACTGAGAGACATCCCCCACTAGGGGCAGACTGACACCTCACACCTCACACCTCACACGGACAGGTACACCTCTGAGACGAAGCTTCCAGAGGAACGATCAGACAGCAACACTTGTTGTTCAGCAATATTCTCTCTTCTGCAGCCTCCGCTGCTGATAACCAGGGAAACAGGGTCTGGAGTGGACCTCAAGCAAACTCCAACAGACCTGTAGCCGAGGGGTCCTGACTCTTAGAAGGAAAACTAACAAACAGAAAGGACATCCACACCAAAATCCCGTCTGTATGTCACCATCATCAAAGACCAAAGGT
The DNA here is from genome assembly GCF_024542745.1 of Macaca thibetana thibetana. NCBI lineage: Eukaryota > Metazoa > Chordata > Mammalia > Primates > Cercopithecidae > Macaca > Macaca thibetana. Next base: position 96,008,934 of record NC_065581.1, read on the forward strand.
AGTTAAAACCACAAAGATGGGGAAAAAGCAGTGCAGAACAGCTGAAAATTCAAAAAATCAGAGCGCCTCTCCCCCTCCAAAGAAACGTAGCTCCTCGCCAGCAAAGGAACAAAGCTGGACGGAGAATGACTTTGACAAGTTGAGAGAAGAAGGCTTCAGTCGATCAAACTTCTCAGAGCTAAAGAAGGAACTATGAACCCAGCGCAAAGAAATTAAAAACCTTGAAAAAAGATTTTACGAATGGATAACTAGAATAACCAATGCAGAGAAGTCCATAAACGACCTGATAGAGATGAAAACGATGACACGAGAACTACGTGACAAATGCACAAGCTTCAGTAACCGACTCGATCAACTGGAAGAAAGAGTATCAGTGATTGAAGATCAAATGAATGAAACGAAGCGAGAAGAGAAGTTTAGAGAAAAAAGAGTAAAAAGAAATGAACAAAGCCTCCAAGAAATATGGGATTACGTGAAAAGACCAAATCTACGTCTGATTGGTGTACCTAGAAAGTGACAGTGAGAATGGAACAAAGTTGGAAAACACTCTGCAGGATATTATCCAGGAGAACTTCCCCAACCTAGCAAGGCAGGCCAACATTCAAATTCAGGAAATCCAGAGAACACCACAAAGATACTCCTCAAGAAGAGCAACTCCAAGACACATAATTGTCAGATTCACCAAAGCTGAAATGAAGGAAAAAATGTTAAAGGCAGCCAGAGAGAAAGGTCAGGTTACCCACAAAGGGAATCCCATCAGACTAACAGCAGATCTCTCGGCAGAAACTCTACAAGCCATAAGAGAGTGGGGGCCAATATTCGACATTCTTAAAGAAAGGAATTTTCAACCCAGAATTTCATATCCAGCCAAACTAAGTTTCATCAGTGAAGGAGAAATAAAATCCTTTACAGACAAGCAAATGCTGAGAGATTTTGTCACCACCAGGCCTGCCCTACAAGAGCTCCTGAAGGAAACACTAAACATGGAAAGGAACAACCCGAACCAGCCATTGCAAAAACATGCCAAATTGTAAAGACCATCCATGCTAGGAAGAAACTGCATCAACTAACGAGCAAAATAACCAGCTAACATAATGACAGAATCAAGTTCACACACAATAATATTAACCTTAAATGTAAATGGGCTAAATGGTCCAATTAAAAGACACAGACTGGAAAACTGGATAAAGAGTCAAGGCCCATCAGTTGGCTATATTCAGGAGACCCATCTCACATGCAGAGACACACATAGGCTCAAAATAAAGGGATGGAGGAAGATCTACCAAGCAAATGGAAAGCAGAAAAAGGCAGGGGTTGCAATCCTACTCTCTGATAAAACAGACTTTAAACCATCAAAGATCAAAAGAGACCAAGAAGGCCATTACATAATGGTAAGGGATCAATTGAACAAGAAAAGCTAACTATCCTAAATACATGTGCACCCAATACAGGAGCACCCAGACTTAGACTCCCATACCATAATAATGGGAGACTTTAACACCCCACTGTCAACATTAGACAGATCAATGAGACAGAAAGTTAACAAAGATATCCAGGAATTGAACTCAACTCTGCACCAAGCGGACCTAATAGACATCTACAGAACTCTCCACCCCAAATCAACAGAATATACATTCTTCTCAGCACCACATTGCACTTATTCCAAAATTGACCACATAGTTGGAAGTAAAGCACTCCTCAGCAAATGTACAAGAACAGAAATTATAACCAACTGTCTCTCAGACCACAGTGCAATCAAACTAGAACTCAGGACTAAGAAACTCAATCAAAACCGCTCAACTACATGGAAACTGAACAACCTACTCCTGAATGACTACTGGGTACATAACAAAATGGAGGCAGAAATAAAGATGTTCTTTCAAACCAATGAGAACAAAGATACAACATACCAGAATCTCTGGGTCACATTTAAAGCAGTGTGTGAGGGAAATTTATAGCACTAAATGCCCACAAGAGAAAGCAGGAAAGATCTAAAATTGACACCCTAACATCACAGTTAAAAGAACTAGAGAAGCAAGAGCAAACACATTCGAAAGCTAGCAGAAGGCAAGAAAAAACTAAGATCAGAGCAGAACTGAAGGAGATGGAGACACAAAAAAATCCTTCAAAAAAATCAATGAATCCAGGAGCTGGTTTTTTGAAAAGATCAACAAAATTGATAGACCACTAGCAAGACGAATAAAGAAGAAAAGAGAGAAGTATCAAATAGACGCAATAAAAAATGATAAAGGGGATATCACCACCAACCCCACAGAAATACAAACTAACATCAGAGAATACTATAAACAGCTCTACACAAATATACTAGAAAACCTAGAAGAAATGGACAAATTCCTGGACACATACACTCTCCCAAGACTAAACCAGGAAGAAGCTGAATCCCTGAATAGACCAATAGCAGGCTCTGAAATTGAGGCAATAATTAATAGCCTAACAACGAAAAAAAGTCCAGGACGAGACGGATTCACAGCTGAATTCTACCAGACGTACAAGGAGGAGCTGGTACCATTCCTTCTGAAACTATTCCAATCAATAGAAAAAGAGGGAATCCTCCCTAACCCATTTTATAAGGCCAACATCATCCTGATACCAAAGCCTGGCAGAGACACAACGAAAAAAGAGAATTTTAGATTAATATTCCTGATGAACATCGATGCAAAAATCCTCAATAAAATACTGGGAAATCGAATCCAGCAGCACATCAAAAAGCTTTTCCACCATGATCAAGTGGGCTTCATCCCTGGGATGCAAGGCTGGGTCAACATAGGCAAATCAATAAACGTAATCCAGCATATAAACAGAACCAAAGACAAAAACCACATGATTATCTCAATAGATGCAGAAAAGGCCTTTGACAAAATTCAACAGCCCTTCATGCTAAAAACTCTCAATAAATTTGGTATTGATGGAACATATCTCAAAATAATAAGAGCTATTTATGACAAACCCACAGCCAATATCATACTGAAGGGGCAAAAACTGGAAGCACTCCCCTTAAAAACTGGCACAAGACAGGGATGCCCTCTCTCACCACTCCTATTCAACACAGTGTTGGAAGTTCTGGCCAGGGAAATCAGGCAATAGAAAGAAATAAAGGGTATTCAATTAGGAAAAGAAGAAGTCAAATTGTCCCTGTTTGCAGATGACATGATTGTATATTTAGAAAACCTCATCGTCTCAGCTGAAACTCTCCCTAAGCTGATAAGCAACTTCAGCAAAGTCTCAGGATACAAAATCAATGTGCAAAAATCACAAGCATTCATATACACCAATAACAGACAAACAGAGAGCCAAATCATGAATGAACTCCCATTCACAATAGCTTCAAAGAGAATAAAATACCTAGGAATCCAACTTACAAGGGATGTGAAGGACCCCTTCAAGGAGAACTACAAACCACTGCTCAATGAAATAAAAGAGGACACAAACAAATGGAAGAACATACCATGCTCATGGATAGGAAGAATTAATATCATGAAAATGGCCATACTGCCCAAGGTAATTTATAGATTCAATGCTGTCCCCATTAAGCTACCAATGACTTTCTTCACAGAATTAGAAAAAACTACTTTAAAGTTCATATGGAACCAAAAAAGAGCCCGCATTGCCAAGAAAATTCTAAGTCAAAAGAACAAAGCTGGAGACATCATGCTACCTGACCTCAAACTATACTACAAGGCTACAGTAACCAAAACAGCACGGCACTGGTACCAAAACAGAGATATAGACCAATGGAACAGAACAGAGTCCTCAGAAATAATACCACACATCTACAACCATCTTATCTTTGACAAACCTGAGAAAAACAAGAAATGGGGAAAGGATTCCCTATTTAATAAATGGTGATGGGAAAACTGGCTAGCCATATGTAGAAAGCTGAAACTGGATCCCTTCCTTACTCCTTATACAAAAATTAATTCAAGATGGCTTAGAGACTTAAATGTTAGACCTAATACCATAAAAACCCTAGAAGAAAACTTAGGCAATACCATTCAGGACACAGGCATAGGCAAGGACTTCATGTCGAAAACACCAAAAGCAATGGCAACAAAAGCCAAAATTGACAAATGGGATCTCATTAAACTAAAGAGCTTCTGCACAGCAAAAGAAACTACCATCAGAGTGAACAGGCAACCTACAGAATGGGAGAAAATTTTTGCAATCTACTCATCTGACAAAGGGCTAATATCCAGAACCTACAAAGAACTCAAACAAATTTGCAAGAAAAAAATAAACAACCCCATCAAAAAGTGGGCAAAGGATATGAACAGACACTTCTCAAAAGAAGACATTTATGCAGCCAACACACACATGAAAAAAAGCTCATCATCACTCACCTTCAGAGAAATGCAAATCAAAACCACAATGAGATACCATCTCACACCAGTTAGAATGGCAATCATTAAAAAGTCAGGAAACAACAGGTGCTGGAGAGGATGTGGAGAAACAGGAACACTTTTACACTGTTGGCGGGACTGTAAACTAGTTCAACCATTGTGGAAGACAGTGTGGCGATTCCTCAAGGATCTAGAACTAGAAATACCATTTCACCCAGCCATCCCATTACAGGGTATATACCCAAAGGATTATAAATCATGCTGCTATAAAGACACATGCACATGTATGTTTACTGCGGCACCATTCACAATAGCAAAGACTTGGAACCAACCCAAATGTCCATCAACAACAGACTGGATTAAGAAAACATGGCACATATACACCATGGAATACTATGCAGCCATAAGAAAGGATGAGTTCATGTCCTTTGTAGGGACATGGATGTAGCTGGAAACCATCATTCTCAGCAAACTATTGCAAGAACAGAAAACCAAACACCGCATGTTCTCACTCATAGGTGGGAACTGAGCAATGAGATTACTTGGACACAGGAAGGGGAACATCACACACCAGGGCCTGTTGTGGGGTGGTGGGAGAGGGAAGGGATAGCATTAGGAGATATACCTAATGTAAATGATGAGTTAATGGATACAGCACATCAACATGGCACATGTATACATATGTAACATACCTGCACATTGTGCACATGTACCCTAGAACATAAAGTATAATTTAAAAAAAAAGAAGGATGGATGGATGGAAGGATGGAAACGAAACAAAATGAAACGAAACAAAACAAAACAAACAAAACAAGAGAGAAAGAACCCCATTTAAGCAGATAGCCTTTCTCCTCAATTATTTTAATGGTATCTGGGAAATCATCTGCTGCCTCTTGAACAGTAGCAACTGCCTTTCCTGTTATCTTAACATTGTAAAGTCAAACTTCTTTCTACAATTATCAAACCATCCTTTGCTGGCATTAAATTCTCTAGCATTAGATCCTTCACCTTCCTTTTGCTTTAAGCTGTCATACATTAACTTCACTTTCTCTCAAAACATATTAGAGTCTACAAGTATGCCTTTCTTATAGCAATCCTGCACCCACATAAGAGCTGCATTTTCAATATGAGATAAAGAGGTATTTCACAATACCACTTTGCACCTGCTGATATAACTGTAGCAACAGCTACATAAATTCTCTTTTCTTTTTTTACAGTGGTCCTTTTGCTGGATTCATTTGTCTTGAAATGACAGGTAACCATAGCTGCAGACTGTAATCTATGGTACATAACAAGCAATTCAGTTTTTGCTTGTAATGTCATGACTTCTCTCTGTTTCTTGGAAACACTCCCAGCATTACCAGTGGCACTTTCTAAGAGTCCCATGGTGTTATTCAAATTTTATGGTATTACACTAAACACAGTGAAAAATACATGAGAATCAGAAAGAAATCACTTCTTACTGTAATACACAATTTACTAGAGAGACAAACTGCTCATGTGTAGATGATTAGCTTCACACAGCACTGGAAGCTGATAGCTGCAATATTTGAGCTCACTGCAATAGCAACTGGAGGTGATCATGAAATTATTACAGTAGTATAGCATGTACTACATCTAATTTTATGCAGTTATGATTTAATATTGAATTTACATTTGTTTACATTTCTCTCAACTGCAAATGGAAGCATGTACATTCTGTAAGTGTGTGATCACCTTTTGATAAATTTTAACTTTTTATAACATATTTGTGTGCTATTCATGGCAGTAAATTATAAAATAGACTAGTATCTACAAATATTTCATGTATTCATGAAATACCTTTTATATATATATATATTTCCAGGCTATGCAATCTGCAAGTTTTTTCAAATTGTTGCAAACCTCCAAAATTTTTCTATATTTATCGGAAAAAAACTGCATATAAGCAAATACCTTCACAGTTCAAACCCATGTTGTTCAAGGGTCAGCTACATAGGCATATCAATTCAGTTGTTGTGAACCATTTGGGTTGTTTCTAGTACCAAATTATTTCCAAAGTGGCTGTAGCATTTTACATTCTGACATCAACATATGAGAGTTCCAGTTGCTCCACATCCTCATCAGTAGTTAATATGGTCTATCTTCATCCATTCTAGTGGGTGGGTGGTGATACCCTGTGGTTTTAATTTGAACTTCTCAATTGATTAATGACATGGAACATCTTTTCATGTGCTTATTTGCCATCTGTATCTTCTTTAGTGCAGTGTCTATTTTCTAATCCATTTTTTTGTTGTTGTTGTTTTCTTATTATGGAGTTGTAAGAGTTCTTTATATGCACTGGATACACATTCTTTGTTAGACGTTTTTGCAGACGTTTTCTCCCAGTCTGTGCTTGCCCTTTCATCTACTTGATAATATCTTTTTTTCTCTTACGGGATACTTGTACATGTCCTAGCAAACATATTACTGAAGAGTAAGATCAAGTACAGTTTCAAAAGAGTAAACCCTGGCCGGGCGCGGTGGCTCAAGCCTGTAATCCCAGCACTTTGGGAGGCCGAGACGGGCGGATCACGAGGTCAGGAGATCGAGACCATCCTGGCTAACCCGGTGAAACCCCGTCTCTAGTAAAAAATACAAAAAAAAAATAGCCGGGCGAGGTGGCGGGTGCCTGTAGTCCCAGCTACTCGGGAGGCTGAGGCAGGAGAATGGCGTAAACCCGGGAGGCGGAGCTTGCAGTGAGCCGAGATCCGGCCACTGCACTCCAGTCTCGGCGACAGAGCAAGACTCCGTCTCAAAAAAAAAAAAAAAAAAAAAAAAAAAAGAGTAAACCCTGAGAAAGTATTTCATCTTAGACCTGAGAAGTATTTACTCTTAGGGGAAGACCTGGGAAGAGTTAATTACAAATGAATCAAATTTTAAGATACCAAATTAGATTCTGCAAACATTTCTAGTGGGAATGCAAAATCATATAGCCACTTTGAAAGACAGTTTGGCAGTTTATTATAAAGTTCCATCCACCCTTACCAAACCATCCAGCAATCCCACTCCAAGGTATTTACTCAAGAGTACTGAAAACCTATTCAACCAAAAACTTGTATACAAACGTTTATAGCAGGTTTATTCATAACTGTTCCAACTTAGAAACATCTAAGATGTCCTTGACAGATGAATGGACAGTGTTATATCCATACAATGAGTTACTACTCAGGAAAAAAAAAAAGAAAGAAAGAACTACCAATCCAGGCAATAATATAGATGAATCTTAAAACGCATTTTGTTAAGTGACAGAGGTCTGATGCAAAAACTACATATTGTATGATCTCATTTATGTGATACTTTGGAAAAGGCAAATAGGAAAGGCAGATAGATCAGTGATTGCCCAGGGTTAAGGGAAGAAAGAGAAATTGACTATAGTAACTACGAAGGGGTCATACAAGGAATTTTTAGGATGATGTAACTGTTCTGTGTGCTTTTGCTTTCAGTCAAAACAAGTCAAGTTGTAAACCTGATACCCTAGTATTGATGTGTTTATGCACATGCTAGCTTACTTGTCTGTTCTCTTTAAAGATAAGTACTACTTGGCATGTTCTGCCCATTTATTCTGCCAAGGGCAAAGCCTGCTCACACAGCCCCAACCACTCATCTTGCCTTAGGAAACTACCTGTCTGGAAAAGAGAATAGTGATCTTCATGACATGAAATATTTCAGACCAGGAACAAGATGGTCAACATAGATCTGCATTTATACGTCTAAATAGAATTAACCATTTTAAAGACAGGGAAACAAGCAATTACAGCAAATGGCATTCAATAAAAGTTAATGCCAAAATTAGGACAACAGTTTTTTTTAAAAATCATTATTTAGTGTAAACTAATAGGTTATAGGATCCATAAAATAAGTACAAACTAACTTAAAAATTTTCTCAGAAATTAAAAGGTGGTGACTGAAATAAATTGAAAATTAAAAGAGACAAATAAATGACCTAGTGCACATATACAAGAAACCTAACATCTATATAAGATAAAGACTGAAGCTGATTTAAATTCAAGGAAATTCTAAAGGAAAAAAAAATGGCTCATAACTCTTATTCACATAGAAATAACAAAATAAAAAATATTCTAGATATGCAAGTATACTTCCCATAACTCTTCCTGAAACTATTACTTAAAAATGTATCCCAGGAAAAAAAAAAAAAAAAAACAGAATTAAATATTTCAAAAATAGGGAAGACATACTATTGAAGTAACCAGTGATCTTATAGTTAAATCTAAGTGATACGATACTGGTAAAATTTTAAAAACTGGTTAGAAAAAAAAAAAAACAGAACTACTGATATGTTTTGCATCTGTGTCTGCATGCTGAAATGTAATCCCCAGTGCTGGAAGTGGGGCCTGGAAGGAGGTGTCTGGATCATAGGGGTGGTTTCTAATGGTTTAGCACTATGCCCCTAGTGGTGTTCTAATAAGAGTTCTGAAGAGAGCTTTTTGTTTCAAACTGTGTAGAGCATCCCCCCCTCTTTCTTCCTCCTGCTCCTGCCACATAAGACCCTTGCTCCTGCTTTGCCTGCCACAGTGATTGTAGTTTCCTGAGGCCTCCGCAAAAGCCTAGTAGAAGCCAGCATCATGCTTCCTGTAAGCCTGTGGAACCGTGAGCCAATTAAACCTCTTTACTTTATAAACTGCCCAGTCTCAGGTATTTCTTTATAGCAATGTGGGAACAGAATAATACAACTATAGAAAAGAAATCAAATCAATGAAACCAAGAATGTAAAGAAGGCAAGAGATCCAGGTCTCAACTTATTAATGGGAAGAATAAGGGCAAAAAAAGAGTCATTTATAGATGGTTTCAGAATTTCCAAACTTGCAGCAGAGGGGGAAAAAAAAGTTAATATGACTAGGTTAAATTGTCCTATTAAGAGATAAACGCAATTTTGTACAAGGTAACCTTGTGATGGAACCCTTGTATATTTTGACTGCAGTGATGTTCACAGGAAATCTACATAAAATTACTTACGACTAAACAGGCACAGGGATGGGTGCATGTAAAACTGGTGAAATCTGAATAAGGTTGTATCAATGTCAATTTCCTGAGTATAATATTGTACTATAGTTATGCAAGGTGTTACCACAGGTAGAAACTGGGTGAATACACACAGGACTACATCTCTCTGTATTATTTCTTAGAACTGTATATGAATCTACAATGATCTTATTTAAAAGTTTTAAAAAATGTAAAACAAACCAAAAACAAAAAAAGGACAAACTTCCAGGTCGGGCACAGTGGCTCACACCTACAACCCCAGCACTTTGGGAGGCCAAGGCGGGTGAATCACTTGAGCCCAGGAGTTTGAGACCAGCCTGGGCAACACGGTGAAGCCCCATCTCTATAAAAAACACAAAAATTAGCCAGGAATGGTGGTGTGCACCTGCAGTCCCAGCTACTTGGGAGGCTGAGGCAGGAGGATCACTTGAGTCCAGGAGATGGAGGTTGCAGTGAGCCAAAATTACACCATTGCACTCCATCGTGGGTGACAGAGCAAGATTCTATCTCAAAAAAAAAAAAAAAAGACAAACTTCCAAATTGGAAAGGGGGAAGATTTCAGGGAGAAATAAAAGTCCAGCTCAGTTACATGAATGTTTGATGTTTATGAAAGGCAAGTAAAGCAAAATGGTGTAAAATTACTGAAAATAAACATATGGGCAAAAAAGACCTACTAGGTACACACAAAACTGACAGAGAGGCAAGAGTGATATAAGACAATGTAGACTCCCAGGCAAAAATCATTAAACAGGGCAAAAAAGACACTTTATATTTTTTAAGATAAAATCCACTAAGAACAATTACACATATTATCTTTAAGGCTGAATTCAACCAAAATCATAATCACAGTAAGTATCTAACATACTTTGCTTACTGATTTGTTGGCTTTGAGAAAACAACAAATTAAGGATATAGTATCTTACAACAAATGTGTCAAGTCAAATAACAGGGAAAGGATAGTTTACCGAAATAAATGTTTTAGGAAAATGTCCAGCAATTTGGAAGAATAAATTTGTGATAGTATGCCATAGCAACCATTTTTAAAAATCTAAATATGTGATAACAGAATGTGTACAAAGAGCATTTTAATAATCTTGGGGTGGAAACCCAGAGGCCATAAAGGAAAACAACAGCAGAACTGGCAACATAAATAATAAAGACCTTTATACAGCAAAAGCCCCAAGAAACACTAAAAAATAGACTATGACAAAATACTAGCATATGGTGAACCAAATCGTTAATAGCCACAATATGTAAAGAGCTATTACAAATCAATTAGAAAAGAGGAACATTTCAACAGAAACCTAAGCAAAGGATATGATCATGCAAGTAAAAATGAATACAAATGACCAACAAACATACAGATAGTCAACCCCATCAATAAGCAAAGAAATGCAACACTAACACAATAAAACAGTATTTTTCATCCAAAAAATTACTAAATATAAAAAAATAATCATTTCATCTTAGCAAGTCTCTCAAGTTTCTGCATGTCATATAAGCAGAGGCACTGATGGCCTTTATTTTTCATCTTTTCAGTGGTGTTCACACAGCAAACAGCCTTGGCAGATAAAGAGATGTCTCCCTCTGGTACAGAGGGCAGGTTTGTTTACCATGCAGGAAAATAAAGATAATGTCTCCCTCTCTGGCAAAGATCAGACGTGTTTATTTGCAGCCCACTATGAAAGATTCAGGTTCCCTAAACTAAGGATTCCTCTCTTGTAACACAACCTACTTCACCTGCTAGTGTCACTGGGCTCTTGTCACATCACCCCGTGGAAATCAGGGCTCCAGCAAATCAGCATAAGATGATCCTCTGGCTACCGTTACTGTTGTGTTTTGTCTCTCGGTCAGGAGTCTCATATTTTCTGCCAGTTTCCATGAAACTGTTAGCTTGCAAGTAGGGTATGATCTCAGATCCTTGACAATTATTCGCAATGTGATGTGGCAAAAGCAGCATTTTAATAAATTGTCTAAATTTACTCTTACCAACAACTTTTGAGGAGTACTTTGGCAGAATCTCTCACAATTTAACACTTATGTGTAGCCTCTGACCTAGCAATTCCATATCTTAGGAAATAAACTCACATGCAAATATGACAATATACAGAATAAACACAAAAATGATCCTTGCAGTTCTGTTTGTAATAAATGTGGAATAATGCCAACAGGGGATTGGCTAAATAACTTTTGGGTTATTCCTACAATGAAATACCAAAAAGACTTACAAAAAAGACAAGATACTATTATATGCACTGACACAGAAGGATGTTCATCCATTATTATTAAGTGGAAGCTATAGAAAATTATACATGGTACACTGCCATTTATGAAACAAAAGTAGACTTAAATCTATTATTTTTAAAATCTGCAAGCAGTGATAATCTTTATGGAACAAGGTTACTGGGTAGGTGGGCACACAGCACTTTCACTTCCACCTTTGAGGATTTCTATATTGCTTGATCTTTTTTAAAGAATGAATACATTTATTTCATGAGCTAATAAGGTTTTAAGTGTCCACAGTAACAACATCTTAAAATTTATTATATTTGAGATATCCAGTTGGGATGGTAAAATACAAACGGATATGAGGATGTCCCAGGGAACACTTTAGCCATTTATCTCTCAGATAACCATTTTTTCTCTTAGAAACCAGGTACAGAACATCCTAAATCATAGGTGATGGGGAGAGGCACACTACAGTTACTATGATACAGTGCAAAGTCATAAGGCATGCAGATTTTTCATCAGGCTACTTCTCCATGTAACTGCAAGGAGCAACTCTAATCGCAAGTTCTGAGTGAGCAACAGAAGGGATTTATTTACTAACAGTTAATGATTCAACTGACCATGGAAAAAGCAAGCTAAAATAAACGAATCTCAATAACTGGCAGGAAAATTTTAAAGGGGCAAGAGGTAAAGAAAGGGAATCAACTTGCCCCCACTAAATGTGTTCATTTCAAAAATATTTAGTGATGTCTACAATATGCCAGGCATCGTTCCAATCCCTAGACATTAAAACACATTATAAACCTAGAGCAGTAAGAGCATCACAGAAGCCAGGATCACCACAGGGAGCCAAAGAACACTGCACGACCGTTCAGAAAGTCCCAAGAATACACGAGAATTTAGGGCCTATGGTATTTATAGGACTGATCAGCAGGGAAAAATAGAATTCAACAAATGATGATGCAGTCAGTAACAAAATCATAAAGTTAGAGCCTTCTTATCTCACACTAAATATGAATAAGATCATTAACAATACTAGAAGAAAACGGAGGTGGATATTTATATATAATTCATGTAGATAAAGGCCTTTTTAAAAGGACGCTGAAGTTAGATCCGCGAAGTTAAGATCGAGAATGTCAACCACAGCAAAATTAAGAGAATGAGACTAACACAGTAAAGAAAGAAGGGGTAGTTTTTGTTAACTGACCATATGTGCAAGCACCATATGTACCATTGTGCAGAGTACTATAATTGCATTATTTCATCATTGCGTGAGTAAAGAAATTATCCATCTTACAATGAGCTGATTTATCTGATTTTCAAGTCAGTAACAGAAGGGAAGAGTTTGAAAATGCAGAGTTCAGAAAAGCCAACTTTTGGGACAGAAGTTAAAAACAAAGTTAGTACTCAGAACACAAGTATGGAAAGAAGAATCCAATTCAAGGAACTTTTAGAGTGCCTACTAGAGCATAATGCACATTTCCCCCAAGTCCTTAATCTGATAAAGGACTATTGGAGCGTTCATGACTCTGGATGAATCTCTCTCTACTCAACCAACAGATATAATATGCGATATAGGATAATGGAGGCAGGAAGTGAGCCTGAAAGAAAAAAATATATACCTATACCTGAACTTAAGAAACCGAGGAGTGCACGCAAGCAGCAGAAAAGGCAGCTTGTGTCTGCGAACAGAGCCTGTCCACAGAGATCCCTGCACCTGGTGGTAGTGTGCCCTCCGGAGCATAAAGCCAGCCGGGCATCAGGCCGACGCAATTACCTGACTACAAGCTTATACCATCTTCACCTTCTATAATAGTTATTTGTATACTGTATTTCAATCTGTGAATGCATCTCGAAGCTTTGTGGCAATGATCACTGGGAAATCAAGGAAATCCAAAACCACCCGTTATAAATATGTTGACAAGGAGGCCAAGCAGATGGTCATCATCACACTCTAGAGGCACCCCTAAACCTAAACATCGAAACAAGGTTGTAGCTGGGCACCTTCTAGCAGTCCTGAAGAAAGAAAACATAGGCCTGGTTAGGCAAAAACCATCGGATGTCAGAGGGAAATCAAGGGAGGAGGCACAGGAATCACAAGCACAGGCGGGCGTGTGGCCGACGCGTGGCTGCCGGGGCAGCACAGAGCGCGGGTGTGGGCGACCCGCAGTCCCCCCTGGTGTAAACAACCCTGAGCCGCGCACACTTCCGGAGGACGCCTCACAGCCTGCAGGCAGACTGTAGCGTAGAAATAGCCCGAAGCACGTCAGCAGTTCTCAGGGGCCCCAGCAAGCCCCGCAAGCGTGAAGCGGGGGCGCGGGGCAGCGGGCGGGGAGGGGCCGGCAGCGGGGGCCCCTGCCAGGCGTCCAGACTCCCCAAAGCGCGGAGCTGCGCGTTGGCTCGGCCCCGCCCCGCCCCAGTGCCGAAGGAAGAAGACAGAGACCCACGGGAGGGAGAAATAAAGGAAGGGCCGTACCCTGCAGGGTCCGGGAGAGGCGCGCGCAGCGGGCTTCACCAGCGACCAGGCAGTGCGAGAAGGCCTGGGTGCGGGGGCGGCTCCCCGGCTCTCTGGCCGCTGCACAACCACCGCAAACCCGGCCCAGCGCGACCCGGAAGGAAGACGCTGAGGCCGCGAGGAGGGGCGGGGCCGGGGAGGTGGGGCGGGGCCGAGGGGGCGGGGAGGGGCCTGGAGGGAGGCGGGGCGGGGCCAGAAGCAAGGCCGGGCGTTTCTCCCGTGGGAGGTGTTTTGGGTCCTAAGGACAGCCCGCTCCCAGGCCAGCGGGAGGAGCTTCCTGCTGGCTTTCCCGCTCCACTGGGGCCAGTGTAAAGGGCCTAGGTAATATACAGTGGGCAGTGGCTACAAATCCTCTTCGGAATAATGTCCTCCAAGTACTGACTCGCCATGTGTAGTGTAGTCCTGCTAGGACTTCTTCAGTCTAGACTTGGTGGATCAGGTGATACATAGGTAATACGGCTGGAACGCATACGCAGAGGAAAAGTATAATATACATTATATGCGCTCTGAAGGTATAATTCACCTAGTTTACAAACCTCCTCTGCCCTGTATACAAATCCTGCCTGCAGGCTCATTTCCATACCAACGTTCAGAAGCCTCTGACCATTACCTCTCATGAAGAAGATGGTCTGGCAGTCTCTCTTACTCCATTTTGATTTATTTTTGGTAGATTCAGTATGGCCTTTTTTTTTTTTTTTTTTAACGGAGTCTCGCTCTGTTGCCAGGCTGGAGTGCAGTGGCGCGATCTTGGCTCACTGCAACCTCCACCTCCCAGGTTCAAGATTCTCCTGCCTCAGCCTCCCGAGTAGCTGGGACTACAAGGGCGTGCCACCACGCCCAGCTAATATTTTGTATTTTTAGTAGAGACGAGGTTTCACCATATTGGCTAGGATGGTCTTGATCTCCTGACCTTGTGATCCTCCCGCCTCAGCCTCCTAAAGTGCTAGGATTACAGGCGTGAGTCACCACGCCTGGCTTTGGCACCTTTTTTTTAGTTTGCATCATATTTATCTTGTTACAAAATATCCACTAAGATGGAAAATATTTAGTAAAATGTTGAACTACACATTATTTGCTGTCTGAATGCTCCTAATGAGGCAAAACAGTAAGGATATTTACTTATATATGAACAGAATCAATACACGATATGCAGTATATATTGCATATGAAAAAATTAAAATTTTTATTTTCTTCAACTTTTTGATGCACAATAGCTGTACATATTTTCATGGTACACCTGATAATTTGATTCATTTCTGTAATCAGCATAACTGGGTTACTCATCCCCTTAAATATTTATCTTTTCTTTGTGCTAGGAACATTCAAATTATTATCTTCTAGCTATTTTGACATGTACTATCGATTAATGTTAACTATAGTCATCCTACTGATCTATGGAACACCAGGTCTTATTTCTTCTAAGTGTATGTTTCTTCTAAGTGTATGTTTATCTCCCCTCGTTCCCCCACGGCCCGCCCCCCCACAATACTTCTCAGTCTCTGAGATCCACTTTCCAAACTCCCACATATGAGTGAAAACATGCATTCTTTGTCTTTCCGTGCTTGGCTTATTTCACTCATCATAATGACCTCCAGTTCTATCCATGTTGCTGCAAATAAAAGAGTTTTGTGGAGGGTTTTATGGCTGAATAATATTCCATTGTGTATATGTACCCCATTTTCTTTATCCATTCATCTGCTGCATGGACACTTAGGTCCTAAATCTTGGCTATTGTAAATAGTGCTGCAATAAACATAGAAGTGCAGATATCTCTTCGATATATGTATGTCCTTTCTGTTGGATCTATACCCAGTAGTGGAATTGCTGGATCATATAGTAGTTCTATTTTTAGTTCTCTGAAGAATCTTCATACAGTTTTTCACAGTGGCTCTAGTAATATGCATTTCCACCAGCAGTGCACACTGGTTCCCCTTTCTCCACATTCTCACCAGCATCTGTTGTTCCCTGTTTTGTTTTGTTTTGTTTTGTTTTTTTGATAAAAGCCATTCTTGCTGGGGTGATATAGCTCATTGTTTTGATTTGCATTTATCTGATGATTAGTGATACGGAGCATTTTTTCATATACCTGTTGGCCATTTGTATGTCTTCTTTTGAGAAATGCCTGTTCAGATCTTTTGCCCATTTTTTAAATTGGATTATTTGTTTTTGTTTTTGTTTTTGCTTTCCTATTGAGTTGTTTGAGCTCCTTATATAAAATATTCTGGTTATTAATCCCTTGCTAATTAAATAGTTTGCAAATATTTTCTCCCATTATGTGGGTTGTCTCTTCACTTGATTTTTTCTTTTGCTATGCAGAAGCTTTTTAGCTTGATGTTATCCCATTTGTCTGTCCACTTTTGTTGCCTATGAGTTTGAGATCTTAACCAAAAAGATAAGATCTTGCCCAGACTTATGTCATGGAGCCTTTTCCCTATGTTTTCTTCTAGAAGTTTCATAGTTTTGAGTCTTAAATTTAAGCATTTAATCCATTTTGAGTTGGCTTTTCTATATGGTGAGAGATAAGTTTCTAATTTTATTTTCCTGCATGTGGACATTAGTTTTTCCCAACACTACTGAACAGACTGTCCTTTCTCCATTGTGTGTTCTTGGCACCTTTTGTTAAAAAGCAATTGACCATAGATGTGTGGCTTTATATCTGGCCTCTATATTCTGTTCCATTGGTTAATTTTTCCATTTTTATGCCACTACCATGCTGTTTCGATTGTGATAGCTTTGTAAAATATTTTGAAGTGAGGTATTGTGATGACTTCAGTTTTGTTCTTTTTGCTCAACATTGTTTTCTCCATCCAGGATTTTCTGTGGTTCCATACAAATTTTAGGATTTTTTGTTCTATTTCTGAGAAGAACGTCATTGATATATTGTTAGAGATTGCACTGAATATGTAGATTGCTTTGGGTAGGTATGGGCATTTTAACTATTCCTCCAATCCATAAACACAGAATATCTTTCCATTTATTGCATCTTCTCTAATTTCTTTCATCAGGGTTTTATAGTTTGAGTGTACAGATCTTTCACCTCCTTGGTTAAATTTATTCCTAAGTATTTTATTTTATGGGTTGTTTTTGTAGCCATTGTAAGTGGGATTGTTTTCTTGATGTCTGTTTCAAATAGTGTGCTTTTTGTGTATAGAAATGCTACTGATTTTTGTATGTTGATTTTATATCCTGCAAACTTACTAAATTTATTAGTTATAACAGCTTTTTTTAGTGGAGTATTTAGGGTTTTCTAGATATAAGGTCTTGTCATCTGCAAACAAGGACCATTTAACTTCTATACAATTTCGATGCCTTATTTTTTTTTCTTACCTAACTGCTCTGGCTAGGACTGCCAGTACTATGTCAAATAGAAGTGAGAAAGTGGGCATCCTTGTCTTGTTCCAGTTCTTAGAAGAAAAGCATTCAACTTTTGTCTATTCAGTATATTAGCTGTTGTGGGCTTGTCATATATGGCCCTTATTGTGTTGAAGTACATTCCTTTTATACCTAATTCACTGAGCTTTTTTTCAGAGAAAAATAATGGATTGTGTCAAATGCTTTTCCTGTATTGAAATGATCAATGTGGTTTTTGTCCTTCATTCTGTTAAAGTGTTGTATCACATTTATTAATTTGCTTTATGTTGAATCATTCTTGCATGTCTGCTATGAATCCTACTTGACCATGGTTAGTGATCTCTTTTGTTGAAGATTTTTGCATTTATATTCATCAGGGGTACTGGCCTATAAGCTTTCATTTTTGTTGTGTCCTTGCCTGATTTTGCTATCAGGGCAATGCCTGCCCCATAGAAGGACCTTGGCAGTATTTCCTCCTCTTCAATTTTTTGGAAGAGTTTGAGAAGAATTAGAATTTGTTATTTAAATGTTTGATAGAAGTAAAGTCAACATGTCCTGGGCTTTTCTTTAATAGGAGACCTTTTATACTAGTTCAATCCGCCACTTGTTACTGATCTGTTCACATTTTCTATAGCTTCATGATTCAGTATTGGTAGGTTGTATGTGTCCAGAAATGTTTCCCTTTTGTCTGGGTTACCAAATTTGTTGGCATAGCATTGTTCCTAATAGTTTCTTCTCATTTTTATATTCCTCTGGTATCAGTTGTAATGTCTCCTATTTTATCTCTGATTTTATTTATTTGGGTCATTTCTCATTTTTTCTTAGTCTGGCTAAAAGTTTGTTGATTTTGCTTATCTTTTCAAAAAATCGAATTTTGAATGAGATCCTGGAACAGAAAATGAAGGTTAGTAGAAAAACTAGTGAAATTAGAATGAAGAGTAGAATTTATTTAATAATAATACACCAATACTGGTTTCTTAGTTATAATAAACATACTATTGTAACATGAGCTTTTAACAATAAAGGGAAACTAGATGAGTGATAAATGGGAGCTCTGTATTATCATTACAACTCTTTTGTAAATGTCAGTCTATTCACTGGAACTTTTCTGTAAATCTAAACCAATTATAAAATTAAAACTGGATTAAAAATAAATATAATAAGTAAATAAGACTGATCTGTTTATCGTTGCTGGTGAGACTTCATTGAGTTGATAAGCATCAACTCAGTGCTCAAATTCAGTCTAACAGTGGTTTCTTAATCCTAGATAACGTCTAAAGTTTTTATTTAAGTATAAAGTATATTCAGAAGATAACACAAAAGATGAGTGTACACACCCTTGTATTCACCATTCAGATAAAAAAAAAAAAATTACCAGTACTCAGAAACCTCCCAGATTCTCTCTTAAATCTCTTCCTCTTACTCCTGCCCAAAGGTAACCATTGTCCTGAATTCTAACACCAGAGATTAATTTTCCTAAGTTTTGACCTTTAGGTAGATGGGATCATACGTTACACACTCTTCTGAGTCTGGCTTCTTTCTCACAACATTAAGTTTGTAAGGGTTATTCATGTTGTCAAGTGTAATGATAGTTTCTTGAGTTTCTTTTATATAAATATACCATAATTTATTTATCTGTTCTACTCTTGATAAACATTGAGCTGTTTTTAGTTTTGATTATTGTAAGCAATGCTGCTCTTAACATTCTTGTTCTTATCTTTTGGGTGCATACCTGTTGCATTTCCCTCCATACATTTTCATCTCTTCAATGTTTAAGAGATGTGGAATTTGGTGCTATTATTTATTTAGTTTTTTTGTTCACCTTTGTTTGTAATGGCACTTTAAGTGCTGCTTAGAAATAAAAAGTTCTTATTTAAAGAAAGGAAAAGCCTAGGAGAATGTTAGATTTCTGTGACTAGATGGAATTTTGTTCATCATTGCTTAATCTACTCTTCCTCCAACCTTCACATCTCAAGGGCCATGTTGTTGTCATGCTTTGTTTGCTGGGCAGGAGAACCAAGTGAGGCCAAAAAAAAAAAAAGGCGATGCTTATCAGTTAGTGATGGCCCTGATTTAATGGGTGAACTAATGCCTAGTTATTAAATGGAATGTTGTTTGGAAATGAATAGCTTCCCACGCTGTAACAGCACTATTACAAATAAAGAAAGTCCAAACAAGGCTTAATTGTGCATAAAGTCACCAACTCAGCAAGCTGGTTATGATCTATTCTATGTGAGCTTCAAAAGTTGCAATGTTCTACTCAGATGGGGAGGCGGGCAAAAAAGCAGCAGGTTCAAAACTCTTCTTTGTCCCTAACTCTTGAAACACTCACCATCATACCCTTGACTATTTTCAAGTAATTTTTCTTCATCTTAAAATAAAATGTCTACCAAGTATTAACTTTCAGGACTGTAAGTATGCATGACAATGTCAGAGGGTAGAGAATCAGAACATTGCAGAGGGTCAAAAATGTCTTCACAATAAGTTCCCTTTGGTTTTCTATCATTGGTTTCTAAGAAAGTTCTTCTCTCAAGATCTCTCAGAAAATGCAGCTCCATACATTTTCTACATAACTCAGCTAAAATAATTTGTCCTTCTGTGAAATCTTAGGTTAACTAGTTTGTCGGAAAGCAGAGTTCAGATTTTTAATATCCCAGTGGCCAAAGAGCATGAACAGTAGCCAGTAGGACTAATTTTGGAGTCTAGTTTTTTCTTTAACCTCTTATAGTCCATAAAAAGGTTTCAATTAATATTAATCTGCCACAATATTAATCTAGAAGCAGTCACAGTTATTAAAAAGAAAACCATAATTTTATTTTATTTACTTATTTATTTATTTGTTTACTTTTTGAGATGAAAGCTCACTCTGTCACCCAGGCTGGAGTGCAATGGCATGATCTCAGCTTGCTGCAACCTCCGCCTCCCAGGTTCTCCTGTCTCAGCCTCCCGAGTAGCTGGGATTACAGGCGTGCACCACCACACCCAGCTAATTATTTGTATTTTTAGTAGAGACAGGGTTTCACCATGTTGGCCAGGCTGGTCTCAAACTCCTGACCTCAAGTGATCTACCCACCTCTGCCTCTCAAAGTACTGGGATTACAGGCATGAGCCACTGCACAAAACCTATTTATTTATTTTTGAGACAGAGTCTCGCTCTGTCTCCCAGGCTGGAGTGCAGTGGCACGATCTCGGCTCACTGCAGCCTCTGCCTACTGGGTTCAAGCGGTTCTCATGCCTCAGGCTCCCAAGTAGCTGGGATTACAGCCGTGCACTACCACACTTCACTGATTTTTGTATTTTCAGTAGTGACGGGATTTTACCGTGTTGGCCAGGCAGGTCTCAAACTCCTGGCCTCAAGTAATCTGCCTGCCTGGGCCTCCCAAAGTGCTGGGATTACAGGGGTGAGCCACCACACCCAGCCCAAAAACTAGAATTTTAAATAAGAAGCCCAAATCCATGGAGTCCAAATGCTTTTTTTTTTAATAGATGAGGAAACTGAGGCTTAGAGAGACAAAATGAATTCTCCAAATCAGAGTGACAGAGCTGTCAATGAAATCTAGTTCTGTGACTTTAAATTCAAAAATTTGGGTTTTTCTTATGATATCATATTTCTTTACACTTCAATAAACTTAACTAAATATGCTCCCATATTAGCATAACCTTGAAGTAGCTGAATATAATAGAAGGAAAAATTGAACTTGGAAGTAGGAAGACCTGCTATCCAGCTCTGCCATTTTAGTAGTTTTGTGATCCTAGATAAGTTGCAACTTCTCTGAATTTTCTCGCTTTTATGAAACGTTCCTAACTCACAGGTACTAGAGAGATTTAAAAGAGATCATATATATGAAAGTACTTTGTGAGCTACAAGGTAGTATGCAAATGTGTGAATTTTATTAATATTTATTAAAACACGTGGAAGATCAGTAATTGAGCCTTTCCAACACAAAATGTCAGAATAGAACCTTCAAGTTCATTCTAGTCTAACCCTTTTAATTGTCACCAGAAGAAAGAAAAGCCTAGAAAGACTGGATGACTTACCCAAAGATTTGTGACAAGTTGCTTGCAAAGTGAAGACTTGAATGTAGGTCTCTTAACTTGCAGCTTCCACTGAACAATTTCTAATATCCTTAATAAGTGAATATCAATTACAAGGTTCTTTAAAATGATATCATAAAACTTAAAACTGAATTCACACAGGCCTACAAGCAATATTTTGAAATATATTTGAAAAACAAAAGCCTCAGCAATTTGTTCTGTTTGTGCTGTTTTGATTTGATTTGTCCCTTTTTCTGTAGCCTGGGTTATATACTCAAAAACTTAGCATTAATCAAGATTGTCAGTTGTCAGGAGTAATGCAGGAGAAATACTACCTAGAGACAAAGGACCAAAGAGCCCTCTTCCTGAGGTAACTTTACACCTACCAACAGCTAGGAAAATGAAGCTTACGGCCAGGGCCTTGGGTAAGCTCAACTGAGGCTACAATTCCTTTCCTCCCTACTTTCCCCTTTTTTAAGTGGAGATGCTTTCGAAAGAGCTTCTGTGTATCTGTATTAGGCAGGTGCCTGTGGTCTGTTCATACAGTGACATGCTAATCTATAGAAATTTAAAGTGCATCTTTAAATATCATCCTTTGTGATACTATAACTGTTAAGGGGTTTCTTGGCCAGATTCTTCAGTGCCTTGTTGGGAAAAATTCCTCCGTTTCAGAGTCATTTAAAAAGAAATAAAGAAAATGATTTTTAAAATATGCTTTCCCTTTTTTTCTTTTGGTTATACGTTGGTAGAAGGTCTCTAGAATTTTGAGGTGAAAATGCCTTTGCCTCTTTAATGTGCTGATCAAAAACGTGACCAAGCATTAGAGAAATGCAAATCAAAACCACAACGAGATGCCATCTCATGCCAGTTAGAATGGCAATCATTAAAAAGTCAGGAAACAACAGATGCTGGAGAGGATGTGGAGAAGTAGGAACACTTTTACACTGTTGGTAGGAGTGTAAATTAGCTCAAACATTGTGGAAGACAGTGTGGCGATTCCTCAAGGATGTAGAACCAGAAATACCATTTGACCCAGCAATCCCATTACTAAGTACATAACCAAAGGATTATAAATCATTCTACTATAAAGACACATGCACATGTATATTTATTGCAGCACTATTCACAATAGCAAAGACTTGGAACCAACCCAAATGTCCATCAATGATAGACTGGATAAAGAAAATGTGGCACATATACACCATGGAATACTATGTAGCCATAAAAAGATGAGTTCATGTCCTTTGCAGGGACATGGATGAAACTGGAAACCATGATTCTCAGCAAGCTAACACAGAAACAGGAAACCAAACACCACATGTTCTCACCCATAAGTGGGAGTCGAACAATGAGAACACCTGCACACAGGGAGGGGAAGATCACACACTGGGGCCTGTCAGGGGGTGGTGGGGTTGGCAGGGGATAGCATTAGGAGAAATAGCTAATATAGGTGACGGGTTCATGGGTGCAGCAAACCACCATGGCATGTGTATACCTATGCAACAAACCTGCACTTTATGCACATGTACCCCAGAACTTCAAGTGTAATAATGATAATAATAAAGTGACCAAGGATAAAGCTCCTTACTATTTTTACATCATTCTCTTACTATTTTTTTCTTGCTTATAATTTCAGCCTTTAATGGTGAGAGATTTGATTGCTTTAGAGTAGGGGTCTTTCCTTCAAAACAGATGACTCACAAAGCAAGCCACTAGGAGTACAAGAGGATGATAATCCAGGAAGGGCTGCAGGCAGCATTTTTCCTTCCTCCTGGCTCCTGGCCTCTTGCCCTTTGAGATTTCCTGTGGCTGCCAGGGCAGTATAAACAAATTGGAGCTGGATCAGACAAGATTTAATGATGGTCGGTGTGGTCAATCCATTATGGAACCAAGCACTTTATTTACTATTTACTAAGTAGATTGCTATTCATATAGTGTTGGACCATTTTATAGGATGAGAGGTCTTGAACTAATTTCATATTTTTATGTTCTATTTCCCTAAAAATGAATACTCTTCCATAGCCATTAGTGCAGCTAGAAGGGAATCCTAATGCAATTACTTTAAAAAAAACTCTTTAGGGGACTAACACAAGTATTTGAAACTCAGAAGTGTAGAGTTTTGAGCTGCTTTCTTTGAAGATAGCATTTTGATGGCAGGAGAGGCCATTTTTTGGTAATAACAGTATTAGTATTTTATTCAATCACTAATAAGAATTTATGTTTACTTAAACTACAAGTTAGGTCTTACATATAAATTGTGTTTGGTAGGATATTCTATTCCAATTTGTGCCTCCAACTGCCTCAGACACTTATCTAAGCAGGCATTCTTTTACATAAAATGCCTGACAAATACCATTTGCAGTAAAAGTAGGAAAGTTGTACAGGCCAATACTTCTCAAACTTTAATGTGCTTATGAATCTTCTGGAGATCATGTTAACATGCAGGTTCTGATTCTGGGTGGGGCCTGAGTTCTAAATTAATAACAAGCTCCCAGGTGATACAGATGTCACCGAATCCAGAACTACACCTGAGTAGAAAGTTGTAGACTATTTCACTTGCAGAATATTTTATCTGAACTATGAAGACTGACCATGAACAGGTACTAAAATTATAAAGCAATGCCTTAACTTTAGCTGGAGACACAAGCCAAGCAAATGGATAGAATCTTGTTAAAAATCTGTGTTGACTCCTTTAGACAGTTTTTGAATTTCCTTGGGAATGGGGAGAGGTATTCCATATTCTATTTTCATTTTACTGTAAAGGCAAGTACAAGATTAAAAACCTAGGAGGTGATGGCACAAGTGGGCATCCCTTTCATTTCAGAAGACTAAATACCTGGCCCTTCTTGAAAGTAATTGAGCAACCCAGTAACCAATATCAGCAGAATTTGGGAGACAGAATTTTGGCATGTACCAAGAATACATGAGCTTGATCAGTTTCACTTTCTATATGTAAAAATTCTAAACCAGTAGTGTCACGTCTGCAGCTGCTGTTGCATTTCGGCCCAACTTAGTTTTCACCAAGTGTGAGTGCAGCACAATGCCACAGAAATGAGGGCATAAGAAAAACATCAGATTTATTATTCATAGCAACAGCTCCAAGTCCAGACAGCTCCAAAGTAAATCTGAGCAAGGACTTGCTGTGACTTTGTGACCAAAGACTTAATGTTCTCATATCATTAGTGGGCTCTGGCACTTTATCAAACCTGTAATATTGACTAACCACCAGTAATTGCTGATTTATGGGCAAACTTTTCTCAGTCTTGTTTTCTTCAGGACTCTAACAGACCTTCATCTTCTGAAAACACGTTGAATCAGTAAGTTCACGTTCTCTTTGAGCTATGCTGTTTTTATATCTAAATAGAGGACATTTTGCTCTTTTACCTGTTGCTGTCAATAAGACCTTGTAATACTTTATTTGCCTTAAGTTATCTGTTTGAAAAAAACAGCCACACTTCTATGCATTCACAGAGGGCAATTAATGAGAATAAGGCATGTGGGGAATAAATTTTGTTCTTCTATAATTTTCAAAAGCTCTTTACTTAAGTGCAATAAAATAACGATACAACTAAGAATGATTTCTAAAGAGCATCTAGTCCTCGGTGACAAATAGGTTTCACTTCCAGTGCCATATGATAGAGAAATGTCAGGAGATGTGCCTTTTATTTTCTAATCCAGATCTAATACCAACCAAAACTTCTATTCCATGTTCTTCTTTTCTTTTTTCTTTTCTTTCCTTTTCTTTTCCCCATTTTCTGGCATCCTCTATGTAAGATAAAAGTATCAACCAGGCACCAAAATTAAATCTGAGGAAGGATTATACCAAGATACCAAGAGCCTAGGACAACTCTACCAACTTCACCTTACCTTCAAACTTCTCCTACCTCTTGTTTTATCATTAACCAGCACCAGGGGATCCCCAGAACACATCCATGGCAACTGTTGTTCTCCAGTATATTCAAAGGGACACGTATTGCCCTTGGGTGCTTTGTGACTCATTCTACACTCACGAATGACCACGTTATCGCAAATTTAAATCATGATATAGAATGTTTGTTGCCAATCCACAGCTCACAAGAGTTGGACACATAGTCGTGTCTCAGGTTCTCATCTATATCCTTTTCCAGGAAAACTCCTGTCAGGTGTCTCCTCCATCACTTTTCACCCTTCATTAGCATTTGGAGGGAAGCAGAGGTTGGTGACAGCATCATCTGGGACCTTACAACAACTTGGAACTGTCCAAGCATAGAAATACATGTTTTCCTACTTATTTCTGGATTCAGGAGAATGTTAATTGCAGCCAAGATGTCTAGAGCTGATTTAGGTCTCTCTCTAGCAGTGTGACGTTGGCTGAATTACTTCACTTTCTAGATATTTTGTCAAGTGTGGATAATGGTATCTGCTCTTAAATGTGGTTAATCAAAGAAAATCTGCAAAAGAACTATGCTCTCTCCACAGGAAAAGTTCTAGTCTATATCAAACAAGAGATTATTAAGACACTGATATTTTCAAGCTGAGTTAAGTGTAATTGAGTTTTCCACAGTAAATGTACATGTTTAGTGATTCTGTTATTGGTGGGCTGATTCTTGATATGTTAATGAAGACCAATGTATAGTTTTCTTGATTAACCCATGGCTTAGGGCTTGTTACTTCAAGCACCAAACAAGGTTCAGATTTTTTAAAGCATTACATCCAATATATCAATTAATCATCTTAGGAATTAGTGTAAAACTAGCACAGATCCCTGTTTATGGAAAGAGATGGTTATGTTAGTTGGAATGCTGCAACTGAAAAAAAAATTCTCAAATATCAAATAATTGATATTAATATATTTGAATGGAAGATGTATATTATATTGTTAGTGAGATATAATTCATAAATGTGTACATGTTCTAAATAACTACTTTATGAGGTTTATCTCACTTCCAAAATAGACACTATTCCATATATCTAGCAAATATTTTGAGATAGCAAAATGCTAATACATTTTTCAAATTAAAGTAGGAACTATAGTAAAGTATTGAAATTTCTTTCTTGCTCTTTCTTATAATATTTGCTATCACTTTTGATGTTCAAATTTTCACATTTAGCTGCTATTAGGGTTTGTTAATTTGTAATCAGACCTGAATAATTAGTATAAACTTCCAGTTACTATTCAAATTAAACACTAGATGTGTGTCATAACTTGCCATCACTCAAATTCCTTGGTTTTCCCAGATAGGCCCTTCAGATCTTTGCAAATTTATATACAAAGTTAAGTCCAAATAGTGAGAACAATAATTTATAGAAATGCTGAAGGAAATGATATATCAATATATATTGCATGAAATATACATGTGCACACACACACATACATATACACTAACACACACCCCGAGTCTCAAGTCAAGGCCTCTCATCAGTTTAAAATACCTAAAGCTTATCATAATATATAACATATAAACCTTGTTATAATATTTTATCATTCCTTTTCAGTTAGAAATTTAACTCAACAAATTTGTTTTGATGATTTATTATGTGAAAGGCACTATGCTAAATGTTGTAGGAGAAATAAAGACTAACAAGGACCTCACTATCAAGCCAAGGACATAATCCGTGTGTACAAATAATCCACAAGAAGAAGGTTTAAAAGTATCACGAGTAAAAATCTATGGGAGCATAAAATAAGACAAGATTGCCACTAGGACCAGCTTTTTAAAGGAGTTGGCATATTGAACTGAGCTTAAAAAAAAAGGTACAATTTCTAGGATTTCCCAACAAAGACAGTAGCATGAACAAAAGCATGCAGGGGTTCTGTTGTTTGAATTTTGTCCCCTCTAAAACTCATGTTGAAATTTAATTGCCATTGTAACAGTATTAAGAGGTGGACCCTTAAGAGGTGATTAGGCCATGAGGACTCTACCCTTATGGATGGGATTGGTGCCATTATCACAGGATAACTTGGGTCCTCTCTTGGCCCTTCCTCCTTCCACCATGAGATGACACAGCAAGAAGGCCCTCACCAGATGCTAGCACCTTGATATTGTACTTCTCAGCCTCCAGAGCTGTCAGTCAATAAATTTATCTTCATTATAAATTACCCAGTCTTAGGTATTCTATTGTAGCAGCAAAAAACAGACTAAGACAAAGGGGAAAAAAGGCTGGAAGTATATTGGGATTGGTGATGAGAGAGGGATTATGGAAAAATCAGTAAAGCATCTCCTTCCTCAAAGTGTTTTATCCAGAATTTCACCTGCTTTCATCAAGACTGTGAAAATAGTTTTTGAGTACAGATTGGTATGTGAAGAAATTCTAAATCAGAAAGTGATTTTCTAAGGAGTACATACACAATAATTTTAATTCTTTAAATTGCCCAGGACAACTGAGGATTGCATTCACCAACATTATAAATTTTCACTGGGAGTCTACAGAGTACTCAAAGAAATGGAAAAGCGAGTCATCTGGTAATGCTTTGTTGGTAACCATCTACAAGCTCAGTACACAGAGAAGATGGCTGGGAAGGCATAAGAGGTCACTGGGGTAAGAGTCTCTCAGCTGAGAATGCAAGTGCAGGCACTAGGCATTACTGTGTACTCCAGTTGAAACCCACTAGGGAGGGGGAGTAGCAGTTTTAGATTTAAAAAAATTTGAGAAAAGAATCCTAAAATGGAGGGGCCTGTCTGAATTACCTTGAGTAATTGAATTGTTACCATAATTCATTCAATTATTCAGGCGATGGGTGATCTGTAAACCAATCTGAATGTTTCTTCTCACCTTACTCCTCACGTTCAACTGGTCTCTAAGTCTTGCCCTTATGCCTTTTAAATATTACTTGGATCTGACCCTTCTGACCTCTAACTTATTTCCCTTCTGTTATAGCTAGTATCCCTGCCTTCATGTTTTCTTCCTTCTAATCTATGCCTCACATTGCTGTCAGAGTTGTATTTATAAAGTGCAAAATGGGTTGGTGCAAAAGTAATTGTGCTTCTTGCAATGAAAAGTAATTGCAAACCCACGATTCCTTTTGCACCAACCTAATACACAAATGGTTCAAACTCTTCAATAGCCTCCCACTATCTACAAGATCTGGCCCCAAATTCTATATATGGTACATAATATGCATGACACATTGTTCTCCGCTCCCTGCCTCTGTCTCTAGATTCACCTCTACCTAGTCATCCTATGATGAGCCATATAGAACTATCATGAAAATAAACCCATCCTCCAGAATTTACCATTCAATAACTTTATGCAATGGAAATTTTCAAGGCAGATCTTCATTGGATTAATGAAGAGGACCTCTGTGTGCCTCAAGGTATTTTCAAGCAAAAGAAAAAAAGTTAAAAAAAAAAAAAAAAAAACCCTCTATCCAAACATTCTAAATTCACTTTGAAAAAGCTTACCTAGTGTAATTCCACAGAAAAAAAATCTTTCAAATGGAGTATTTTAAATATTTGAAATCTATATTTTATTCTAAATATTTGTTTTATGTATTTATAAATATTTGCTTCTAGTTAACAAGTATATTTTGTATTTTCCTTGCATTTGCTTCTGTGATTAACATTGGTATTTTTATAGTATGAACAGAACCAGAACTCTAATTTGTAAGATTGCATAAATAGGATAAAAAGAATTTGCCTAAGCATGACTTGACTTCTAACTATTGTACAAGAACCAATTATGCTGTCAGAAGTGGCCTATACACAAGCTTAGAGATGAAAAGGGAACCAAGAGACTATTAAAAGAACTCCAAGAAAATACTTTGCACAACTCCATATTAATAAAATCTTAAAGAAATGAACAGTAGTCTAAGAAAATATAAATTACCAAAATTGGCCCTTGAAGAGGTAGAAAACCTAAATAAATCAATTTTCATGGAAAAAATAAAGTTGTCACAGAACTACTCCTCAAAAATGTGCAGGACCCAGATGGTTTTACAGATGAATTATTTCAAACTTTCCAGGAACAAATTGTTTCTATGCTATATAAACTGGTCCAGAACATAGA
Organism: Macaca thibetana thibetana; assembly: GCF_024542745.1. Taxonomy (NCBI): domain Eukaryota; kingdom Metazoa; phylum Chordata; class Mammalia; order Primates; family Cercopithecidae; genus Macaca; species Macaca thibetana. The sequence continues at coordinate 96,038,430 of NC_065581.1, forward strand.
TAAAGAAAGAAACTGTCTCTATTCTTTATATGAAGTCAGCATCCATCTAACAAAGAAAGCACAAACTTCAGAACAATCGCCCTTAAAAGAACTGACTCAAAACTCCTAAACAAAAGATATGCTTAATTACTTTAAATATTCTTAAATGTTAGAGAATGGCCTAGTAAATTAATTGCAGAAATGCAAGGTTAATTAGATGGTAGAAAATTTATTAATAGATCAAAAGAGAAAAATCATGTCATCATCCTGTAATACAAAAAGGACATTTATTTTGATAAACTTGAACTAGGAAAATGCATGCATATTCCACGTTTGCCATAACTATCATCTACTTTTTAAATGGTATGAAATGGTTAAACAATAAAACCCTGAGACTCCACAAAGCATCATAAACTCCAAACATTCCGTACAGTGGAGGAATTTGTTTTGGTCTAATTCTACCTATTCCTTTCTTTCAGAAATGGAGAATGGGTTGCAAAGTGCTTCCCACAGCACTGCCCTGGAGCAGAGAGGGTACAGATTACAGGGAGACAAGATAGCGAGCAGCGAACACTGCACAGGTATAAAAACCCCACTCCTAGGAAAACAAGCAGCTACAGCAGGCATTTTGCTGAACATGTTGTCGGGGAGAAATACAGCTGATAAAGAAGCAGATGCTGATGGAAAGGCTGCCCATGCTCGGGAACTGACAATAACAGCTCTGGTATGAAGAGGTGATCTGTAACACACAGACTATAGAGAACGTGAACAGTGTGGGATACAGAAAAAAATCAATAAGCCAGTTCAATACAAGAAGAGAAGTCAACCAGAACAGGACAGAAACCATTACCTTAGCCACACCTGGAACCACACTGGGTATGCCCTGGAGTTTTGAATATTTATTGATAGTTAAGTTCATTGTACAACCTGTAGGGTAAGGAAGGAGCAGTGTGCTTGTCATGTTACAAAAGTCCATGAAGACCTAAGGGCCTGCAGGATATTCAGCCACTTTTTACGGAGAGTCTACTAAACTGTGTTTTATCCCCCCTCAAAAGCTGGCATGAGATATGCCTCCAGCTTCAAGCAAAACAACTCTGCCACTTTAGCAACTGCAGATTCGAAAGAGCTTGATATAGGAACCAAAGGCAACCTAATGGTGGATCCAACACCTGTTTAAATGGAGCATTCCTTCTTGACTGGTGGCAAATCCACACAATCATTTCTTATGAGAACAAAGATGTCCTGAGCAAGGGTGAGCTGCAGTTCTGCTTATTGACAGAGCAAGCCCAGATTTGAAATATAAGGATAGCCTTTTTGGTATAAATTACTGTACACCTCCATAGGTGTATGCTTTCCCTCACACTGCCCTTCTAGCATCTCCTGGTATTTTCTGTACCCATCCTTGCTCTTAGAGGAAAACAGGCACAACATCTACATGGATTATCTTTAAAAAATAAAAAAGTCAAAGCAGAAGAAAGAACAATAATCCATAGACAGTTGTGAGTGGCATGAGAATGTGTCATGTAAAGGTAGCATGGAATAAACAGATAAGTGGGAGAGTAGGATAATGGATGGTGAATGTTCAGGATCAGAGAGAGAAAGAACGAGAGAGAGAGACAGAGAGATAGATCTTGAATAAAAGACTGAGAAGCTCCTAGGAATTTCAGGCTAAACAGTAGAATAGGAGGAGGATGATTTAAGATGAGTTCCTGTGTACTAAGTATCTCATCCTTCAAATTTTGAGACAGACTCAAATAAAGACCAGAAGTCTTGACTGGGCCACATATATCCAAATGCAACATGTATTTAAATGTTTATGGATGTTTCCATTAGGGTCTGAGAGCATTGAGCATTGGGATATAATAACAAAAGCACAATTCTAGTCCCAGTCTTCCTGCTCTAGACCTGGCTCTGACATCGACATATCTTGGGCAAGTTACTCAGTTCTCTGGCCTTCAGTTTATTCATTTGTAAAATGACCAGTCTCGCTGGATGATCAGTGCAGAATTGTAGTCCCTTACTACTCTAAAATCCATATTACATTCATAGTAGAATACCTTTGTAATGCTGATATGAGGAAATGGATTTACTAATAGGAAGTGCTCTGGCCAGATTTTATTATTTGAAGTAATGCATCATGGATATAGCCAGATATGGGCGATAATAAGATAGATACAAATATGGTTTTGTTGTACCCTCTTCTAACCAGTATTTCAAGCTTAAATAAAAATGTAACTAATGAATGAAAAAATAGTGAATTTAATTTATATTACTTTGAAATGTATATTGTAGCCAATTTTAAGGGGTAGTATGTAAAACATATACACACGCATACATATACACACATATGTCCGGAATTTGTTGCCTCAAAAACAGAACTCTAGGTAAGCATTCACACAGATCTCCTCCAGTCACTCCAAAGGCACTGACTGCTCTCCACCATCCACAAATTTTGCCATTCCACACAGAAGGAGGGAGACAGATTCAAATGTGTACAGAATTTTTAAAAATAATTTTCCTTTCTGTAGTTCCTCTTATGAACTACATGTTGGTAGAGTATTTTATTAACTATGCTGAGAATTATGCTACTTCAAATACTGCTAGGGTGGATTTCTATTGTTTTTGCCTAACACTCATTCACCTTTTTCTAGTGACACCACCTGAACTTTCTTTTCTTTAAATTTATTTAAAAAAATTTTTTTGAGACAGGTTCTTGTTCTGTCACCCAGGCTGGAGTGCAGTGGCACCTTCATGGCTCACTGAAGCCTCAAACTCCCAGGCCCAAGTGATCCTCCCACTTCAGCCTCCCAAAGAGCTAGAACCACAGATTTGTACCACCATGCCTGACTAATTTCTTTATTATTATTATTATTTTTTTTTTGTAGAGTTGGGGTTTTCCTATGTTGTCCAGGTTGGTCTTGAATTCCTAGGCTCAAATGATCTTCCCCACTCAGCCTCCCAAAGTACTAGGATTGCAGGCATGAGCCACCACACCTGGCCCACCTGCACTTTCTTTAGGGAAAATCCACTGAAGAAATTCAGATGGGCTGACCCCATCCCAATAGCTCTGGGTTGGCCACTTGAATTAGGATTGGCCCAGCAGAGCATCATGTCCCCCTGCCCAGTGACTGGTTCATCAGAGTCAGTGAGCGTTAGATGTAGGTCTCTTGAAGAAGTTATTGGGAAACAGATGCTGTTTTTTTCCACTGGAATTCTTTTTTTTTTTTTTTTTGAGACGGAGTCTGGCTCTGTCGCCCAGGCTGGACTGCAGTGGCCGGATCTCAGCTCACTGCAAGCTCCGCCTCCCGGGTTCCCGCCATTCTCCTGCCTCAGCCTCCCGAGTAGCTGGGACTACAGGCACCCATCACCTCGCCCGGCTAGTTTTTTGTATTTTTTTTAGTAGAGAAGGGGTTTCACCGTGTTAGCCAGGATGGTCTCGATCTCCTGACCTCGTGATCCGCCCGTCTCGGCCTCCCAAAGTGCTGGGATTACAGGCTTGAGCCACCGCGCCTGGCCTCCACTGGAATTCTTAAACAGGAGGATATAAACATTGAATTGGAAGTGACCACCATATGGAGAGAATCAGTCTGAGAATAAAGTCCAATGAGGAGCCTGGAGAATGAGATCTAATTAGGTCCCCCAACTTATCTGCAATATCTGATAGTCAATCAACTCTCCTTCCTGAGACCCTCTCCTCTTTGACTTCACATCATATACATAGCCAAATATAGTTACAGTATTGGAGATATATAGTTTATAATGATATATAATAGTATACTACATGTATTATATATTATATATAACATAATATATATAATTGATATAATCTATTTTATTATATATGTTATATATAATTTAATGATATATATTATATATAATTATATATTGATTATATGTAATAATATATAATATATCATCATATATATATTTAGACCTTGGATAGAGAATTATATATCATATGGCCTAAATTTAAGTATTCTCTAAGGTTTTTCATCAGGTTTTATTCTCACTCTATTCTCTTTTGGTAAGATCATCTTCCATTTAATTCAATGAACATTCACTGTGTTTCTGCTCTGCTAAGCATGAAAGTCAAAAAAAAAAAAAACCTACATAAGCAGTTACCCATGTGGAGAAGCAATGGAAAGGTATTCCAAGCAGAGAAGAGAGTATGCACAAACACTAAGAGATGTGAAATACTGTGATACATGTGGGGAACCACGAAGAGCCCAAAGTAGTCAGAGCATAAGACTGGGTGGGAAATGACAGATTTCAGCTGACAAGTTGATCATTTTAGCCTCTTTTCATCATAGAGGGTAGAGCAGTTTGTCCTTTTGGGAATAGATAATTATTCTGAATTTGGATTTGGTTTCCCTACCCACCTTCGACACCTGATGCCTTTGCCATAAACTCTTTTCATTGACTCTTCGAATACATTATAACCCTCATTTCCTTCTACAAAACATTTCCTCCAACCAAGAAACTCACTTCATATTAATAGAGTTGATATGAGCCACTAGCACTGCCCCATTATCCTAAAGAGCCTGCCTGTATGGAACAGAGCATGGTCTATTGAGGACTTGGATATGTCCCAGCTGGTTGTACTTTTGAGGATAATGCCCAAAGCAGATGTCACTTTCTAATGTTTTCACTCTTTGATCTCCTGACTCTCCCCTAAATTAGATGAAAATGATGGCATTAAACTAATAGATGATGAAAATAGTTTATAATGTAACAAACATAAATTTGTCTGAAAAGATATTTGAAATCTAATTATGTGATTACTTTTGAAAAAATAATTTGTGGGTTTGCGTGTATATGCATGTGTACCAAGAGTCAAAAAAACTAATATACTCATAATTATGGTTTATTACATTAAGAAGATACAGATAAAGATCAACAAAGGGAAAAAAGACATAGGGCAAAGTTCAGGAAACACCCGGCACAAGCTTCTAGGTATCCCCTCCCAATGGAGTTGCACAAAGACACACTAATTCTCCCAGCAACAATGGGTGACAACATATATGAAGTTGTCAAACAAGCAACTCAACTGAGTCTTGGGTTCAACGTTTTTACTGGGGTCGGTCATTGTCTTAGTCTGTTCAGGCTGCTATCACAAAATGCCATAAACTGAGTAACTTCTTGTCTTAGTCCATTTTGTGTTGTTATAACAGAATACCTGGGGCTGGGTAATTTATTTGAAAAAAAAAAAATAGGTTTTTCTAGCTCATGATTGTGGTGGCTGGAAAGTTCAGGTGCCAGCCTCTGCTCAGCTTTTGGTGATGGCCATGTGCTGTATCAAGACGTGGTGGGTAAGCAGAAAGGCAAGTGGAATGTGCAGAGAGAGACAAAACAAGTCACTTTATAACAACTCATTCTTGAGAGAACGAATCCAGTCCTGAGAGAGTGAGAACTCACTCACTTACTTCAAAGATTAACAGGCATTAATCTATTCCCATGACCCAAACACCTTCCACTAGGCTCTACCTCCCAACACTGCCACACTGGCAATTAAACTTCAGCATGACTTTTGGTGGGGACAAACCACAGCACTTTTAAACAACAGAAATTTATTTCTCACAGTTCAGGAGGCTGGGAAGGTCAAGATCAGGGCAGTAGTAGATTCAGTATCTGGAGAAGGGCCATTTTCTGGTTCATAATATCTTCATAGACAGTACCTTCTCACTCTAACCTCAACGGCAGAGAGGGGCAAGGGAGTGCTCTGGGGTTCCTTTTATATAAGAGCACTAATCCTATCCATGAGGGTTCCACTAGCATGACCAAATCACCTCAAAAGGCCCCACCTCCAAATATATCACGTTAGGAATTAAGTTTCCACATATAGATCATTTAGTCTATTGAAGTCTTGTAGGCGTGCAGTGACATATGACTGATCTCAGGTATTCAGACCCCACCACCTGCCCAGAGCAAAAGACAGGTATAAGCACTAGTAAATTTTCAAAAGAGTAATTTGGGAGAGTCTGAGCTCCTGAGCCACTCGTGGGGACACAGCAAATGCTCTGTGGCTGTGGTGACCGAGGACAGGAACAGAGATAGTGATGACGTGGAGGTGGAGAGGGAGCTGCTTGACCTAGCCCACTCTATTTCAAAAGAAAAGTTTATAAACTCTGATGATTGATTAATATAATACAGCGTATTAAGAAGTAAAAAACAAAAGTTAAAGATGACTCCTGTGTTTCAATTTTTAATTCCTGTCTAAAGTATCAAAGGCACATGATTGGAGTACCATGGGTAAATAATATTATTCATCCTAATAAGAAACTTCTCTTTGAATTTTTAGTGTACGATTAAATTATTTTCTTCCATTTGGCACAAGATTCTCATTACACTTAGAACCGTTATCCCCACTGGGAAAAGAAGTTTTCTTACCCAGAATTAAGCTGATTGCCAAATTACCATTTGTGCTGACAATGTGTAAGTGTCATAGCTTTTGTTTCTAAGTTACTCTTGCTCCCTGATGAACGACGATTTAGTTTGTGTAAGTGTTTAACGCACCAAGTTTTAAAGCCTAGTTGTAATTTTTAGTTCAAGATGTTTGACCTTTCATCCACATTTAAATATCTGGAAAACACTTGGAAACCTCAGCTGAAAGATCAAACAAAATTCTGTCACCAAGGTTCCTGACCTTTCTTCATTTCTGAGAAAAGGAATTAAGACTTCAGGCTTTCTTAATACACATTTGAAACCAAGTTCATTGATTGAGGGCTTTCCGTTCTGCATTTGTCTCCTTGGCTGCAGCTAATGTCAGTGTGAAATCTGTGGCCCTCTATTATTTTCTCTTTTTTTCTCCAACTTCTATAAAGTTCAAGTGACTTCCAGTGGAGTAAATGAGTGAAAAAAATACAAGTCCAGATTCTGTATAGGTCTGAATATGTAAAATGGTCAGGATCTTAAATTAAAATGCTAAAATAACAATAATCCTAAAACTGACTACTAGACAGAGGGTTTACTTGAATCTGGAACCTCATTCTTGTTTTCATTTGGTAAAACTGAATATTTTCTATTTCTTCATGTATTCGCTGAATGATTGATTGTTGAGGCTTACTCTGTGCCAGGTAGTCAGTATACCTCAGTGAACAAAACTCAGACTTTCCACTCATGAAGCTTACACTAGGGTGGTGATATAAAATAAGCATGACAAATAAGTACATCTATGGTAGGTGAGGAGGTGATTGGTGCTCTGAGAAGAAGAAAATGTAGAGCAGGGTAGGAAGGAATAAAGAGAGTAGGGTAGGGTGGAGGTGCTGCTGTTTTAAAGGTGGAGATCAAGCCAACCTCCTGGAGATGAGAAAGGAGAACAAACCTGAAGGATGTGAAGGAAATGCCAGAAAGAAAGAGCATTCCAGGCAGAGGGAACAGCAAGTGCAAAGACTCTACTGTGGGTCGTTGCCTCGAATATTCCAGAAACAGGAAGCCGGTGTGAGTTGCCCGGAGCAGGCCAGGAGGATAGTGGAAGGAGAGGCAGTCAGGGCAGCACCATGGAGGGTCAGATCAGCAGGGCTTTGGGAGTCTTTGTAGGGACTCTGGCTCTACTCTTTGAATAGTCTGTTTTTATGTAATGACTTTCTTTTGTTTGTTTATCAGAGGATATAGGCTGTTGCAAGCACAGGCAATTATTAGGTACTCAGATATGCTTGTTGACAAACTCAAGACCTGATTTAACAGATTAAATAGAATCATAGCTGTACATTGTGGCATAGTATCATCATTATTGATTTGCCGGTCATTCTCTCTCCAGATTGAATTTTTCCAGGATAGGAATGGAAACTCGGTTATCTCTGTATCACTAGTGCCTGATAGGACATAAACACAGTGCCTCACATTTTATCACTTTAGTTTTTGCTGTCTCATGTCATTCCTATATTACATCACATGTGTTATTCTTTTCTTGTGGAGTATGTACTTCCTGAAGTCCAAGATTATCTACATTAGTGACCATAGCTATTCAATCTTCTTTTCTTTTTCATTGTCAGATGAATTTTCTACTAGTTAAGCTTATATTTTCAGCATTCCTCCGAGACATGCATGTCTATTTCTACCTCTATGCCTTTGCACATTCCTCTTGCACTACATTTTGTACCTATTTTTTGGTAGCAAAATCCTCTCCCTTGCTAAGGTCTACCTCAAGGCTCATCCATCTCCAGTGATGTTTTTCCCAACATCACCTACCCTTTTTTGTGCATTTACTCAGTGCCTTCCATTTTATCACTTTAGTTTTTGCTGTCTTATGTCATTCCTTTATCATATCACACACATTATTTTTTTCTTGTGGAGTACGTGCTTCCTGAAGTCCAAGATTATCTACATTAGTGATCATTTGCAGAGTGTTTATGTCCAAGCAGGCACTAATTTTACAAAGGTAACTAAGTTTCCATTCCTATCCTGGAGAAATCCAATCTGGAGAGAGAATGACTGGCAAATCAGTAATAATGATACTATGCCATCTATGTACAGCCATGATTCTGATAGTGATAACACCCTGAACAGAGAGGAAAAAGGAACCAGTATGTATTAAATGCCAGTTACTGAGGATATTCTCACATGTTACCTCATTTAATCCCTGCAGATAGAGGTTACAAACCTCATTTTAGAATATGAGAAAATTGAGGTCCAGAGAGATAAAGTGGCTTGTCCATGATTGCTAAGATGGATATAATCAGTCCTGGGAAGTAAGTAGGTAGGCCTTTGATTTTTGCTTAACTACACAATTCTTCCACTTTCCTATTATCCTTTACCAGTTCAAAGAACACAGCAACTAAGAAATATGTTTTATGTCATCCAAATAAAATAGCAATTTATTTCATTTGCCTTAATGTCGCCTTTCAAATATCAGAGGATATCCATGGTATAGATTTATTTCTTTATTTTATAAACTTCAATCTTTTCTCTCTTCAGACACTGATATAAAAAAAGAAATCTAATTTTAGCCCTATTTTTCTCTTATAGTTTCTATTATCTGTTTGTTTAAAGATCAGTTGTGAAACAAAACTGTCAAGTTCAAATTCTAACTCTGCCTTTTATTCATTATAAGTAACTCAGTTTAGTGGTTTTAGGTCACTTCATTTGTAAAATAGAGATGCCAATATGAGGACTCTGCCAGAATTAATATTTTTAAACATCTGCTACTATGTAACTGAAAAATACCATTCTAGTGAACAGAATTACAGATTTCTTTGCAGGCATACAAAAGACTAGAGGATACATGCTTTAATTGATTAGGTGGTTTCTCAAGTAACTTATGGAAATAAATAAAGACTATTGGTAAGAGAACAAACAAAGGCTCTATATTCAGGACTTGCTATAACATATCGAAGGAGTCAGCCACCATCACTTGCATTTTGGCAAAGATTCACAGGCAGGCAGAAGAATGGGAAAGCTTTATAGTTGAGAAAAACAATAACTACAACAACAAAACTTTAGGTATGCTCTGATTGGAGGTTGTTGGCATGGGGAAGCTGTAGGTAGACCAACTAAAAGTGAGATATCCCACATGATTGGTTAAGGGTTCAAATTTGGCTTTCTCTGGTTGGTCCTAAGTTGGGAGCAAGAAGAAAAACTATAAAGCTGTCTGTTACTAATCAAATCCTGGCCATTTGGGGCCAGTTGTTACAAAGGTTATTATTTGGCTTCTAGAATCAATTGCTAGAGATGGTGGTCTTACTTCCTACAAATCTGACTTACAGCAGACTGGCTTCCATGCTGGTTATTGCAGATAATGAGTTAGTTTCCTGGAGTGATTGCTGCACACTGTGGGCCAGAGTTCTATTTTTATATACAACCTGGCTATTGCCTGTTTGTATATTCAATCTCCCATTGTAGATCTATCAACAGTTGACTTAGCAGGTCTGTATGATTTACAAAACTTCATGTGTGCTAATGTATTGTTATTTTTAAATTTTGTTCTGGAATAACTGGAACTCAAGGTGCTATACATGAAACTATATGGAACTTCTGAAAAATGAAATAACTTTTAAAATTCTTTGTGACAAAAATCATAGCCACCAACACAGGAAAGGTAACTCAGGTATGTGTAGAGAGAGTCATAAGAATCCTACCAACATTGTAGTGTTAGTAACTATTCTTTTGGCCACTTCACATGAAGGTGGCCAAAACACAGAGTGGAAATTTGTTCTTCACTGGATAATTCCTGACTAGTGATGCTTCTCTCCCCTATGCCCAGTTCTCATTGTCGGGGTGAGGTGAGGCTTCCTCCTGGCTCTAGGGGGTAGTCCCAGGCCTAAGTCAAGCAGTATATCATATTTCATGACCACAGTGGTTGGTTCAAATAAACTCATGACTTAACCTGGTCCAAAAAAGTAAATTTCAGGATTTTTAATGAGAATGCTGGAACTAACACTCTCACATTTTCCTGTTGGTCATGAGCCAGGAAGACTGTAATCCCAGGGACAGTCGGCAGCCATCTTGCATAAATGAAAAGAATGTAAGTCTGAGAATAAGATCAACATAAATAAAGCATAGTCCAGCAGTAAAGAAAGAGGAACCAGAGAGCAACTGATGACATAATTTGAATCTGAGTATTTTCTATTTATAGCTTCATAGTCTTTTCTTAATTATAAAATGAAACTTCGCAAAGCATAAAGACAATATAAAGTGGGCTAAAGTAGCAAAAATAATCTCAGTGCTCATAATCCTGTCATCCAAAGGTGACCAAGGTAACATTTCAGAGAGTAGAATTTCAATAGGCAGAGTCAATTGGATGAAGACACTCATAGTTGGAAAATGAAGGCTGTGTTTGGGGCATAAACCAGAAGAGTAACACTATGTCATACTTATCATCAATAGCAATAGACAGAAATTACCATGCGAGATGAAACCATTTCTTCAGCAAAAGCCATGTGACAAAGATGGTTATTTCTTTAAGGAGCAGCTTTAACCACAAACCAAAAGACAGGGTTTGGTTTGACTATGGACAGTGTAAGAAAAATAGCTGGTCTAGTCCAGGTTCGACTAGACAAATTCATACATGGAATCTCACTGTCAATGAAAAACTGCAAAGTCGATAGCTGAAGCCAAAGCAAATGCCATTGATCTGAAACAGTGTGCCCTCAGGAAGCTTTCCATCAAGAAATGTACTTCTCAGCCCATACGGAAAGTGAAATAGGTAGCCATGTATATAGTGTGATTTCAGGACTACAAGTTTTCATTTGATCAGAAAAGTTCTTTCACTTTGGACCTTTTATATTCCCTTCTGCTTAAGCCAAAATCTCCCAACCCAGAGAAATTTTAGTGAGTTAGAGAACAAAGCCTAGTGCTTTATATATATATATATCCTCTAAAAGAAATGAAATTTGACTGAGCAAGTGTTATATAAATGAGCCAGAGACAGGTCCTCTTTATTAGCCTAGAATGACTCCAATGTTACTTCCTCACAGTAGGCTGGAACCATTAGCCCAAAACCCACCAACAGCAAACCCAAATTCCCTCATATCCATTAAATATAGTCCAAATAAACATATTTTTAGCCATTCAGAGTCTACCTACTTATATACTCCATGAAACTGCACCCAACATCTGCTCGCCATAGATAAGACAAAGCCTGTAGCTATAAAAGATGCCAAAACTCTGTTGCCTTTCAGAGTTCTCTGACCTCGAAACACCCCACCTTGTTGCTGAGCAACATCACCTAGACATGGAAGCCCCCTCTCTGATTTTCCGCTCTCCCTTGTGAGTTTCCCTGCCCTATACCCCTTTTAGGTGGTGGCCTCTTGCTGCTCTTACTGGAAGGTCTCTCGCTAGCAGGGACTTCCCCTCTCATGCAGCCCTATCAGGGCACTACCCAGTAACTTTATTCTGTGTTACTACTTCTCATGATCCCATCTCTTTCTTGTTCAACTCCCAAATCTCTGAACTTACCAGAGCCAGCTGAGTCCAGACTTTCTTAATTCATTTGTGCCATCTTGTACAGAAGAAATATGTTCTCAAAACCTTGTTAATGAAACAAATTTCATTGTACATTAATATTAATATACTTCTCCTGCTCATCCAAGTTCTGAACTGACTGAGAGATAAAAGAGTCAAGGGGATAATGTTCAAATTTCCAATGGAACTACTGTAGACCATGGCATTCCTGTGGGCTTCCTAATGCTGCACCCAGAATTAGGCAGATTTACACACTCAGTGTCAGGAGGAGCTGAAGATCCAACCTTCCCACTCCAGGGGCAGATCAGAGCTCGTGCTTTCTCCAGGCAGATGTACCCCAAAGTGACAGTCAGAGAAAAGGTTAGTCTTTTCCCAAGTGCACCAGGCCCAGAAACCACTGAGTGATGGGGACAACATAGGCTGAGGGTTTCCTAATGGACGGCCCCCCCACGCACATGGAAGGAAGCAGGAGCATTAGGAATAACTGTTATCCCCTAACAATTATATTCTCTTTTGTGATTACAACTTATCATAAAATGGAAATGTTTCTATGGACAAAGTTCAAATCCAAGATGATATGATTTTACTTAAGAACCACCAAACTTTTATAATCATATTTTAAAGGAGGGATGCTATTATTCCTTCTGATAAAATGCATATTTAAATACTCAAATTATATCAGTGAAGACTACTAAACGTATTTTTATGTTTTGAAATATAATACTCAAGGCAAAAAAATACGTCAGCTTAACTGAATGAAACACAATGGCCTGAAAAACCTTTCGTTTCCATGAAAATTTCATATCGTATTCTATGCTAGGAAAACAAACCACAGTTTTAGGTTTGTTTAGAACCTTTTCCAGTGATTGTAGTTACTTCTGGCTTTTGAAAATGAACAATTCCATTGCAGTTCAGAGAATGAAGAGGCACCAAACTCCAGCAGTGGTGACAGCCTAAAATATAGCAACAAAGGAGAGGAGAGCATGTGTGGGAACACATCGCCCTAAGTGTCTCCCAGGCAAGTTGTCATATGATGTTTATCAAGTGACAACCTCAATTACAAATTCTATAAGCTCACATATCTGCCTGGCATGCTTCTGTATTATGAGGTATACTTGTAAATATCAACCAGGCTGAAATGAAGCCTATAAAACTTAAGTCACAGGAAATAAGAAGGGAAAAGTTTTGAGCACACGAGAACAAGGGGTTATGTAAGGGTGCTGTGGCTTTAACTGTAAGCTCTGAAACCCTGAGCGTGTTGTGACACTGTTGTGACATTTAAGAAGAGTTACACCAGACAATTTAGATTTCACTGTGACATATGCTGTATAAATTCTTTAATGTTTAGCTTATCTTGCACTAAACAGCAGAAGAATACTTAGTAAGTGCAAGTAGGTCAACATCACTTTAATTTGCATTATCAGTTCAGAAGAACATTTTACACTATATGTGTTGTGATAAAACACTGTGTCATTTCTGTCACCCAATGCAGAGTATTTTTAGGTCTTTGCACATTATGTGTAGAGATATTTGGTATTGCCTTTAATGTAACTTGCCATCTGTGTTCTAGTTTCTAAGCATTGGCAGAAGCGAGCTAAAAGCATTGGCCAAACTTCAAGGGGTTAAGATTTTTGCTAACAAATATGGACTATTTGATATGAAAACCATCATTGTTTGATATGTCAAATAAAACATTTGTCAATCAAAAGTCTTTAAGCACTGGGCTATGTGACATTTACTCTTTTATAAACCAACAAAGTCCCTGGTGGCATGCCTTTTTTCCTCTCATTTAAATAGTGGTAGGAGAACAAATCATACTTCAGGGCAAGTTGATAACTGCCAGTCACGATTCCTGCCTTGTTTACTATAATGAGGAGGGTAATAAATGCATCTGACCATTTCGGCTGGCATTTGCATAGATGAATGATTTGTCCAGTCAGTCGCTCTCCAGTGATTTGGGTCTTTTTGTCAGCACAAAGAGCATTCAGTCTCTCTGGAATTTACAGCAGCCAAGCTCTCATTAGCAAACATCCTTTACCATGAATGATTCAAATAATTACCACTGAAATAATAAACTGTTTCACAAAAACATTTTATTTGATGGCTCCAAACATCAACTTTTCTGAATTGTTGACATTCAAATAAGCCAGAGAGCTTCATTGTTAAGGAACAATGGCACTCTTGTTAAAGGGTGGGCATTGTTTTACCTCCAATAGACCTTTAAACTTGGCTGGCTATCAAATGCGTCCCTCAAACTGCCAGCCAACATTGTGAGATAATCAGAGGGCATGTACCAGATGGAGCAGTTAAAACTTTACATATTCAAACTCCAGGAAATATTCTTTAGATTTTCTTTTGAGGTTGCAAACCTAGAACTCCAGATTAATTAGCAGCTGCTACTTTGTATCTTTTTTGCACCTATTGGAGCCAAATAATATTAAATGTCCTCACTTATACTGAGCTATTCAAGTGTGAGTTCTTTGCTGTAATGGTATTCTATGTGTATAATTAAGTGTTATTTGATATAGTTTTAGAGTTCGAACAAATGAGCAAGCAACAATTATACCTTATTATGATCTTCTCTAGTGCATAGCCATAGGGTTGCTCTCAGTGCATTACCAAATTCATAGCACCAGCCAGGCAGCAGTTCCTGTTATCAACTTTTTTCACCCTCTGCGCTATGCATAATTTAGAGAGTTTTATTAATTTTGAAGTGGTTTAATGTATGCGCATGTTCTAAAGATCTAGGTAGATTGTATGACTAAGTTTAGCTTTCATAGAGCAATTGTTTATGCATGTAAATGTCTGAAAAATATTTTCCCTCAAATCTTAAAAAGCTATGGTTTCATTTAAATAGATTAACTGGCACATTGCACCTTCTTCCTTACCTGCAAGGAAAAATTAAGGAAGGGAACGAGTGGAATATATTTCTGTGCTTTGCAAATTTCCTCATTACTTTGCTTTCACTTTCAAATTTAGACATGTTATATATAGCAAGAATGGAAAACTGTCAACAATACTGAAATACCTTGATGTTCATATGAAATTACAACATGATACAGGAAAATGATGATTGTTGGTAAGCACAATTTTAAAATGTTAACTTTGCAGACTATCTTAAAGATATTAATAATACCAAGTAGACTATATAGACCCAATAGGCTCATTCCCATAGAAGTCAAGAATGTCAAAATTACCCTTTAAGATGTGCCTGATGCAGACGGCCACTTAAAACAGCAAGCAATTCCTGAAGCTTCCATTTCTATCTCACAAAGATAGATGCAAATTAGAAACAAAATTTGTCAAACTTAAAATAATTTACTTTCCTTTATTGGGACATTGTGTCCAAATTCTCAAGTTCCTCCTTTGCTACTAGCTCAGAGCCTTTTACTCCAAATGCTTGGTGGCTTTTTTGTTTTTCCTTCTAGATGCTGCCTGTCCTGGCTGGTAATCACGGGCAAGACTACAGAGCCCATTTTTCATTTCGCTATTTGGCTTGTCAAATCAAAGGTCAAGAGATGATGAAGAAACCCCAAAATAGCCCAGGATTGGCAGATTTTCCCCTAAGTTTTCTAAGAGAATATGGTGCTTATGAAAGTGAGGGAATAAAGAACTGGCTATAGCCATAAATCATGCAGGCAAGAGCTTTCTAAGTTTTGCACGGTTTCACTGCCTAGTGCCCAGAGGCCCAGAAAAGAAAAGCGAGGCATCCTACCATTAATAGTGCCATCCCCACGGTCTCAGGGCTGGGGGCATGTGAGTCCAGCTTTCTGACATCACCTCATCGTTCGGGATTGGAGATGTTGACGAAGAATAAGTACAGCCTTAACTCTTTAGCTGTGATCCTTTTCAGATATGACTTGATATACTAGGAATATAGAATCACAGAATATCAGTGCCAAAAGTGACATCAGGATCATACTAAGCAGCAGAACTTGTACTCAGATTGGGTCTCTTGACAGCTCAGGCAGAGGTCACTCTCTTAGTTAGACCATCGTGATATGCCCCAAAAGCCCAAACCTTATTTGTGATTACCTTTTTCGTTACAAGTTTACCCAGACAGGCATATGCTCTATACATGTACCGACTTTCTTTAGTCTTAATAAAAATGATGGCACACTGTGTCATCAGCTGACAAAAGTAACTCTTGGCCAACAGGCCTTTTCATGGCAATGTCTCTCTAGGTGCTTGGACAAGAATCACACATGGTAGTGTTGTTAGTTCTTCCCCAAAGTCCTTCAGGTTTAAAGCAGAGGTTTTGTTTGTCTAACAAATATTCCAGAAACTGCTACTATCAAGTTGCTAAGATGTTTTTAACCCCAGATCTTCAACTCATGTAGAAAATGTATTGTCTTCAGTTCCATTTGGAGGGGAGAGGAGATAGACCAGTAGTTCCTTGTGAAACAGTTAATGCAGTCTCTTGAGTTGTCTCAGAATATTGATGTGTTTGATGTTGTGGTTTGATTGTAAGATTTAGGCATATATTTTGTCTTTAATAAGTGCTTTGATAATATTGAATTTTGCATTAAGCTGTGTTATGGGGCCGAATTGTGTCCCCCAAAATTCATATGTTGAATCCCCAGTATTTATGCACCAGAGTACAAATGCAGAATGTGACTGTATTTGGAGACAGAACCTTTAAAGAGATGATTATGTTAAAGCAAGGCTGTTAAAATGGGCCTTAATCCAATCTGTCTGGTGTCCTTATAAGAATAAGAAATTTAAACACAAAAGGAGAGATATCAGGGATATGAGTGTGCAGATAAAAAAAACCATGTGAAGAGGCAGCAAGAGGGGAGGTAGTTATCTGTAAGCCTGGGAGAGAGGTCTCGGGGAAACCAACCATGCTGACAACCTAATCTTAGACTTCTAGCCTCCAGGATGCTGAGAAAATCAATTTCAGTTGTTTAAGCCATCCAGCCTTTTGTTATGGCAGCCCTAGCAAACTAATACAAGCTTCTTAAATGTATAACTTTCTCTAACCTCTGAAATAACCCTTGTTGGGTTCTCTACCTGAAATGTGCTTTCTCTCCCTCTTCCTCTCCCTTTTGCCTGGCTAGCTCCTACTCATCGTTCACATCTCAGTTTAGACAGTGCCTCCTCCAGGAAGACTCCCTCCACTACATAGCCTAAGCCCAGTACCCTTCCTATGACAATAGCTTGTCATAACCCTCATATGGTGCTAGGCAGGAAACCTGAATTTACACTCTTGTAAGCAGCAGCCAAGCATAATAGGTTTGGCATTTGACCTTGCTTTGCCCCATTTCAATGGAAAAAATGCAATGTTACAACTCTCAGTGACATTGTCAGCTTGCTCCTCTGTAAGGAAAGCAAAAAAAATTCCAAGTACATGTGTGCTGCACTAGCTTTAGTAAAGTTTTTTTTTTTAGTTAGGATTGGTTAAAAAAAAAAAAAAAGAATATAAACCAAAGAGAGTTAGGGTAGGCAAGAGAAGTTTCAACCAAAATGTTGGCATAATGTAAACCTGCAAGTGGGAACAATGTAAATGAGGGAAATTTGGGGAAGCTTTCTGTTAGAATACATACACAATGGAAAATCACCAACTTTAGAAATAGAATAAATAGTAATATAAAAGCAGAATTATTAAAGTCCTGGACTTACACACTTAACCTTGCAAGATTCCATGCCATACTGACTGTTGATCTACTAGAGGCACATATATATATATACACACACACATATATATATACACACACAGAAATACATACATAAGCAGAGACATGTGCTCACTCACATATCCATGTACACATGTACATGTACATGTACAGACATGTGCACACACAGCTGAGGGAGACGCTAACTGCACACTCGCAAGAAGAAGCTGTTGCTCATCAACATTTTATCTAGTAATATGTATTTGTTTTGTTCAGCCTTGATTAGCTGCTTTGAGGCTACTTTTTCATATCCAATCTGTTGTGGAAAATCTCCCAGTTGGGCAGCACTTAAATAAAGCAAGAAATTCATCTACTAGAACTACCTATCTACCTAGAGTTCCTGGTGTATAGTAACTGATTCTGTTGCATTCATAGTGCCTATTGGCATGGAACCCTGAACTTAGAAAATGTTCAATAAATACTGTCTTTAAAGTGAAATGAACTAAATGAAGGAGAAAAAGAGTACAATCAAGAAAGAGAGGAAGACAAGAGCAAGCTTTCTTGTTTTTGTTCATTCTTCTACTACTTGCTTTAAACCCAACAGGTTCTAGTATTTACATTCATTCCCTTAGTACTTGATCTTCTCCTAAATGACCATGTTTATAGTATTTCTTTTTCATTTGGAAAGATATGGGTTTGAATACAACTTTTCAGAGTTTGAATGGCAAAGTCTGCCTTTCCTAGCTTACTAAATAAATTTACAACTACATCCGTTCTGATAACTTCTGTTTGACTCTAAATAGTCATCATGAAATAATTATAGATGCTTTCTTCTGTTATGTGAAATAATTGCCTCTCCCACCCCCACCCCCGAACTTATTCACTAAGCTCTAATCATCACAAAAAATTTATTTATGCAAGGAAATAGCAAGTTATTCACTCAGCTCATTTTATTCACCATTGTCTTCTGATTTCTTCACACTACTTAATTTAGCACGTCAAGGTGAAACGATTAGTTTATCTCACCTTGACACAGCTATAGTCCACTGACAAAACACGTTTGTGACATTCTTGTTGGATACTTTCTCTCTAGTAATAGCTATCTCCTGAATTACCATTGGTTGGTATTTCCAAGTCAGAATAAGTATGTGACCAGCAGGTAAATCTGGCTGATAATAAATCAGAAAAAACAAGGGCATCAAAGAAAATGCATTCCCTTAGGACCACTATGCATGATAAGGCATTGTTTCAGATCAACATCTGCTTTTACTCTTCATGATGATAAGAAAAGCCCAATTAACACCCACAGTTTAAAAAGATGCAACTTTTTATTTATCTAAGACTCTACTGCTAAAAACCTTGCCAGATTTACAATTCTAAAGACAACAGCTTTTTGTAAATGTGTTTTATTTGCAGTTATAATATCTATAGTTAAATCAGTTCATTAAAAATAGAGTTGTAAACTATCTCCCAAGCTGCCATATTTGAGGGTTTAAAACAACAAAAAAAAATGACTTAGATTATATTCTTACACTGCATTTAAGTAGAACTGTGAAGTCATCTAGTATATAAAACAATGTCCTTAGATAGGAAATCATTGTTAATTAAGATGGACGTTAGGACCATATAATTTTATATTACACAACTAGTCACTCAACTCACTGTCCCTAAAGCATTTTACCATGGTGGGATTCACTACACTTAGCTTTTAAAGAGTTGTTACCTGTCTGGGTCTCAGGGCAAATGAGCAACAGTATACAGTCAATGAAAAAACTGACACCTTCTTAAGACCAGAAATAACTACAAAACACGCTAGCTGCAAAACCTTCCGTCTGGGTGATAGCAGGCTCTATTTTGCCTTTTGAATCATATTATTTCTTACAGCCCTATTGGCTTCATTCTTTTCACAAGAAAGCTAAGGAACTTTTTTCTTTTAATAAAAGCTGAAAAGATCCTAGATTTTCCCAGAGGCTGTGTTATGTGTGAGGGTGCCCAGGCAGGGGCAGGAGCGCTGGACTA
This sequence comes from Macaca thibetana thibetana, assembly GCF_024542745.1. Lineage (NCBI taxonomy): Eukaryota > Metazoa > Chordata > Mammalia > Primates > Cercopithecidae > Macaca > Macaca thibetana. The sequence continues at coordinate 96,057,941 of NC_065581.1, forward strand.
AGAGCTGGGACATCTGGATCCCACTTTGCTAATTGTGATTGGAGTTTGCCTCTTAATCGCTCTCTACCTTTATGTCTTCATTGTTAAAATAGGAATACTAATAGACGCCCTGCCTGCATAGTTGTTATGAAGATCAAATGAATTAATAAATGGGAGAGTGCTTTGGAAAAGTTAAAAGTGCCACTCAAGCGTTAGTTATTCCTATTTGGCTTTCATATTCTTCCGAAGCCCCATTTATAATAAGGCTTTCCTAGAAAAGTAGCTGTTTCTTGAAATCCCATGAAAGCTTTGTCTTTGTATTATCTCTTATGGGTTCCTTCGGAAGTTCAGCAAGTTTCTCTGTTCCCTACTGTGCTGTGCATACGTTGCCCAGAGCGATTCCAAGGCCGGCCCTGAAATGGGCAGCCTGCTCTGCACATGGTCTGCTCAGTGAGGGCTGGTGCTATGGTGTTGAAATTAAAAACACATATGCTGTTTATAGTGTTTTTCTGATACATTTTCAATAGATAATTTTGAATTGACAGATGCACAAAGAAAGAAAAAAATGTAAACTATCCTTAATCCTACTACCCAAACACAAACATTGTTAACATTTTGATATACCTCATGTATATCCTTCTGGCTTCTTTCCACGCATATAGAGCATACACTGTTTATTTGACAATATATGTGTTATTATGAACTGAATGTTTATGTACTCTCCCCAGATTCAAATGTTGAAGCCCTAAGACCCAGTGTATTTGGAGATAGGGCCTGTGGAAGGTAGTTAATATTCAATGAGGTCAAAAGGGCAGGGCCCTAACCTGATAGGACTAATGTTTTCATAAGAAGAGATACCAGAGAACTCCCCACCACATCCCCTCCCAAGCCATGTGAGGTCACAGCAAGAAGGCAGCCATCTGCGAGCCAGGCAGACAGCCCTCACCAGGAACCAGATCAGCTGACACTTTGATCTTGGACTTCCAGCCTCCAGAACTACCAGAAATAAATTTCTGTTGTGTAAGCCACCTAATCGATGGTATTTGTTATGCCAGCCCAGCCCAAGCAGACTAATACACACATATTAATACACTTCCACATCATTTAGGTATTTTAAATTAATACATTGTGAACATTTCTCCATGCATTGACAATTCTACAGTGTGATTTGAATGACTTTAAAATATAGCAAAATATGGATACAATCTAATTTTTTTTAACAATTCTCTACTGTTGGACATTTAGATGATTATAATTTTGGGCTATTTTAATAATGCTGTGATAAGCATCCTTGGATATTTATCTCTTTGTATAGCTTTCATTCCTCAAAGTAGAAGTGTGGGATTAAAAGAATGAATACTTTTAGAGCTTTTTATATTTATTAAAATGTCCTCCAGAAAGACTGTATGACTTCACACTCCTACCAATAGCTATTTGAGATTGCCTGTTTTCAAGAACTCTCACCAACAACAGGCACTATCAGTGTAAATGATATCTATCAGTTTGAAGGCAAAAAGGTATCTCATTCCTATATTAATTTGTATTTTCAATTACTAAGCTATTGAATTATTCATATATGTTTGTTTAGGATTTATTCTGTATGGATGGAGAGGAAAGAATCTCCCTCTTAACATATTATTACAATTACAAACAATTTTATTATTAAAATTTTAATTTCTAATATATTAGATACTTACTTTGTTTTATGAGACACACGAAATGTAATCACCAATCCTGTGATTTTCAACAACACACTGACATAACCTCTCTCCTTTGCCTTTCATAATTCTGAGAAAACCCAAGAAATATAAAAATTTTTAAGATTTTATGGAAGCCAGAATTTAAAAATTTAAAAATAAGTAAGTTTAATTTTATTACCTGAGTGCTTTTTTCTCTAGCCTTAATTATCTGTTACTCTTCATCATGGCACACAATAGATGAAAAATAAATATTTGTAACATGACTGAATGGATTAATAGGGGAATCATCTACTGTTTTCTCATTTCAAGTAGAAACAAATAACAGCCAGCTCTATTCTAAACCACTTTAAATTAATGACTATCATCCCCTCCATATCTATCCCTCAAGTAATCCTCCTTTACATTTTCCTCTGTAATGTTAAACTTGACTTTTTTCCTCCAAGATCTCCTGAAAGATCACATTACTAACAAACAATGAGTGGCTAAAAGTTCCAGGGATTGCTCCTCCAATTCTCTAACTCAATGACCAAGCCTTTGGCTCAGTTTCAAGTAACAAGGGGGAAAATTAGGGAAAGTGTGTATGGTTCACAATTTCTCCAAGTCAGGTGGAGAACAAGTGCCATGTAAAGCTCTCTATTTATTCTTTTGTTTAATCAGCAATTGAGATAGAAAATTTGCCATAAATTGGCTTTGGAAAATTCATTATTTTTCAGCATATTACCCCAGGAGGCTTTTTGATCTTTATTTTCTTTGACTGTGACTAACCTTGATCTACCCTTCACTTTTGTCCATTCCCAGTGAAAATATATTTTTATAAAATTAGCATCTATTTTTTGGTCATTTGTAAAGAAGCAAGTACCGAGAGATCTGTCATAACATTTTTGATACAGTTAAAAAAGAGTTAAAAGAAATTTCCTTCAAAAAGACCAGTACAAAAGTACTCCTACATGTACTAGGCTTTCAGATGCCTCAAATATTTTCATGAATGAAAGCCCTTTTGGTTATTTTCATTATAGAAGAAATTCTTTTATGGAAAATTCAAACTAACAAAGGAAGCTCAGATTGCAGTTCTAACATTTTTTAGCAGAGTTGACCAAACATGAGTCCTAAATTGACGTATTATGAAACACAATAAATAAGATTTCAAAGGCTGGCTTAACACTGCAAAGCTTTTTTGAAACAGACCTCTCCTTTATGTATCTATCTTTCTGGGAGTTCATGGATCATGAGAGGATGTGGAATTTGGAGGCCTCTGGTTATTCTTACATAGTCACAGCTATTGGGGAGCTGAGCAGTGAGAGTCAGTCACTTCCCGTAGAATCATCTGCAGTAAATTGTCCTCATTGCCAGCTTGGAAGTGGAAGAGGCTTTATATTGCCTGACCTGGCAGAATTATTAAAAGACTACACCGGCATTGTGAAAGGTTAATTGCTAATAGATAAACAGTTCAACTCAAACAATTTCTGTTGAATTCTTACTTTGTCCAAGGCACAAAGATGGTAGTGTTGACAGCTGTAGCATGGGTGGGCGTGATGGTGATGGAAGTTGAGGTGGTGGTATGTGTGCGTCTGTGAGGGGGAGAGAGTTACAAAAAGGAATGACCTAGTCCCTGACCTCAAGTATGGTCAGTGCTCTAATGGAGGCATGCCCAAAGGCTGTGGGAGCAAAGGGGCAGGAGATGTCTATTCTAAAAGATGAGGAAGAGGCATGGATTACCCAGGGGTTCAGTGGTTCTCGTTTCAGGGTACAAGAGATCAAAATTAAACTCAGTGGAGTGGATCAAGAGGCAGAGGACAGTTTTAGAAAGAAAGAGGTCTTGTAGGTAGCCAAAGGAGTACAGCTAAGACAGATTAAGAATTAGTCAAGGAGAGAGACAGACAGACAGAAGAAGAACAAGAATCTGGGCCAGTCCAAGACATTCATGTAGGTAGATTATTATACCTTAGAACCTGAAAGAGTTACGTCTAAACTCCTGGAGAATGTTTGCTCTAAACTAGAATGTTTGGAGAATGTTTGCTCTAAACTAGAGTGTAAGCTCCATGGGGGTAGCCAGTTTTTCTGTTTTCTTTATTGTCCCCATCCCCCCAAAAGAACCTGGCACTAGTAAGCCACAAAAGTATCAGGTGGTAGCATAAATTGTGAACAGTAAACTGAAAAATGTGAAAGATGTAATAAAATATTAATTAGAAATATTTTTTATTCCCCTGGAATTGGCATCTAGAATCCAAGACTGAAACTAAAGATGAATCAATTACCTCATATTATAAAGAGATCAGAAAACAATTAAAAACAAATGCCTCCTCAGAGCTTATTAAGAGTTGGCCAAACAACAGGGAGGGAGAATTCAAAGGAATTACTGGAGTCATAAGTCATCAACTCAATGGGGAACACTGTGGGTTTTCTTTCTATTTCCTCTTTCCTAATAGTTTCCAAATTAGGAAGAAGGCTTCAAGAGGATTGCTAGTAGAGATTCTCTGTCAAAAGAAGAGACTGGCCTCTCACTCTCTGGTTGAACATGTACTTACGTTACTTGCAGTGCCTTTTTGAGTAGAAAGAACAGAGAGAGATGGCAAGGTGAGGAGAAGACTATACAAGTGGTCTTACTCCCACCATTTGGTCTGGCAAAGATGACTGAGCTGTCCATGGATCAAATGGACACAAAGGACATAATTAGCTGAACTTAAGTCAAGAGTGAGAGGACCATGTCCTTGAGTCCAATGTCCATTGGAATCAAGACACAGTGGAATGTATTCCTAGAGACGAAAGTAGGGGCATTGGAAGAGATGAGCCAAGTGAGGGTCAAAAGTCAGGGCACTGTGCAGTGGGAGATGCAACATCACTGCGGTTTCCTAAAGAGCAAAAACCCTCATTGTCAAACACCTGGAACACCTTCATCTCATGAGAGAGACATGATGTGGATACCTGCCACCCAGAGGGTCATTCCTGGCCAGGAAAGAAGAGACAGCTGAGAGGCCCATGGCTATACCCAGGTAAATAAGAGATTCTGTTCCCTTTCCATTGTCCTCCTCCCTGTGCAAACCTGTGAGAGGAAAAGAAGACCCAGTCAGAGAAGAAGCCAACTTCCTCTGTCAAAGCTAGGCTGATGCTGAGAAGGGAAGAAGAAGTGAACACTAAATCAGATGTGAGACTGAAGTTTCAATTAGAATGGACTTTTTAATTGAAAGAGACTGTTGATAATGTTCTTATGGAATGATGAGAAAGGGAAATTTTTCAGATTGGAGTTGAAAGCTGTGATTTGAAAGGGGAAAGTGATTATGTTTCTACTCTATCGATACCAGATTGCTCTGCAATTGATTGTAGGTATAACCATGGTCTCCTCTCACTGAAAAATCAGTGAGACTCTCAGCTAGGAGGCTAGGGTGGTGTTGCTATTCTAATGCTGTCAAAAAGCCTTATCTTTCATTATAATGATTCTGCCTCGTCTATTTGACACGTCAATAGTTCATCGAACAAATATTTATTGAACATATATTACTATGAACAAGGCATTGGTCTAGGCACTGGATAGGCAAAGGCAAATAAGACAGCCACTACCTCTGCCTTGCATCACAGTTCCACACTAGAACTTGCTGGGCTGGCAATTTCTTTGTATAGAAAATTATACACTAATTGCACCGAGATTGCTCTTTCAAGGTCTACAATGGTTCAAAGTCTAGGTTTTAAAATGCAAAGACTTTTTGCCTTATAGACATTGGGGCATTTGTACTGATTTTTAAAATTCCTTTTTGCAACTACATAGTTCCCAGCAATGACAATAGGCTGGATTAGGGCTTGGCAGACTTAAAAGGGCCATATATAGGAGGTAGGAAATACTTTAGGTCTTTCAGGCCAAGCAGTCTCTGTCACAACTACCCAGCTCTGCCTGTGTGCCATGAAAGTGGCCAGAGGCAATATGAATAAACGGATGTAGATGTGTTCTACTCAAATATTACTTACGGCCACTAAAACGTGAAGTTCACGTGATTTTCATATGCTGTGAAATATTATTCCCTTTTAGAATAATTTTCAACCATTAAAGAATGTACAGACCATTCGTAGCATATGCTGTGAAATATTATTCCCTTTTAGAATAATTTTCAACCATTAAAGAATGTACAGACCATTCGTAGCTTGTGGGCTGTAAAAGAGTAGATAGACAATTGGATTTGGCTTACAAACCATAATCTGCTGGCCCTTTGACTAGAAACGTGACTCTTTATATGCAAATTTATTTGCAAATGCCTCCTACAAAATCCTGGTTTTTGTTAGATTTATGAGCTTCTCGTGTCCATGAATGTCTGTGGCGCCCATGACAAGAATGGAATTACAACTCTTCAGGTTTTAGGTTTTACATGTTTTCTGTGTTGACTGTGATTTGGAAGATTCTCTTGCCCATTACTCAGAAGTTCTTCCTCTGTGGAATATCTCCCTCTGTGGTTATTGCTTGGATTAAAAGTGATCTCCTCACATGAGTGTTCTGCTGTTTCAAGGCATTTCCTGGAGTAAACCATGTTCCTTCCCACCTCTAGGCTTTGCCTGTACTGTTCTTTGACCTGAAATTTTCCCCTAGTGGCTACACCCTTCCTTTACTAGGCTAACTCCTTGGGGGATCTGTAATCCATTTAAATGTCAATTTCTCAGAGAAGCATCGGACCATAATTATTTTTGTAATGTTTTGATTGACAGCTGCCTTCTCTTCTAGACGGTAGCCTTCCCAAGGGTAAGCATCCGTGGCTCTTCAGCTCACCATTGCCTTCCAGTGCCGGGTGTGGTACTAGATATAGAGTCACAGTCTGGTAGTCAGGAGGGCCAGGGAGTTCGACTGCTTGTTAAAACACTGGTATCAGCATCTTCTGACTGTGTCACCTCCCTAAGCCTGTCTATTCATCTGTAAAGTGGGATTAAAAGCATACTGACTCCATAGAGTTATTATGAAATTTAATGAGATAATATGAATATAGTGTGTGGCTTAGTGTCTGAGATACAAGTTATTATTTATAAAATGATCAATTGTTTTCATGATTGCCATTCAGTGAATATTTGCTGAATTGAATTAATAATGAGAGCCATTAATATTGGGTGCCTACTCTGTGACAAGTACTATTGAAACAGCTTTACATGCACTATTTCATTTCATCTTTTCTACCACCCAAAGAGGAGGGTACTACTCTCAACTCTATTTTGCTGATAAGGGGGCTGAAGTACAAAGAGGTTAAGTGTAACCTGCTCAGTCACACTGTAATTAAATATGTAATTAAAAAGTGAAGGAGTTTCTCAGATTATGACATATATTATTGGTTTCCAATGGGTTTATTATAAATGCTTCTTTATCTTTCATACTCTCTTTTCTGGCCAAAACAAAATCGTTAGCAAACAGCATAACCTTATATGAAAACATTTATTTTATACAGGTACTAAAAATAGATAATTTTAAAAAGCATGATCAAACTGATGTACCCTCTTCTGTGGTCACATATATTATTTTCCATAATTCATGAAAATATGGCATTTGCATCAAGGTCATTTTGTTATTTGTCTAAATTTGGACACAGGCATATTTAGAAGATACCTTAAAATCTGCCAACCTTTAAGTGCATAAACACCACAGCATTGATGTAAATATAAGTCAGCTAAAATATATCAAAGTAGGAATTCTAGGAAAAGGCTGATTGAGGAAAAAATTATAGGCATCTATATTTGGCTATATTCACACCGACGTATGTAAATAAGTAACTGTCTACTCATATTCATAAATATTTAATTCAGCAATATTATAAATTTGTATTCTTACCTGTGAGTAGATCTGACATATTGCTCACCCACTAATTTAACTTTAAAAAAAATTCTTTAGGCAAGTAGCCCACTTAAAGCATTTTATCCAGAAAGCAATAATTTTTCCAGTTACTTTAACAATACACTGAATAGCGTTTCTTTCAAAGGTAAAGTACATAAAGAGATTCAATAGGCAGAAAGGTTACAAGCTCAAGGCTCTTGACTTATACTCACCTGAATTCAATCCTAACATGACTTAGTCAGGATATTTAAACTGCCTAAGCCTCAGTGTTTCCATCTGTAAATGGGATAATAATAGTATCTACCTCATAGGGCTGTCGTAAATGTTAGGCTGATGTCTGTGATAGGCTCAATACAGGCCAAGGATTATAATTGTTAATTTACATTTTTAAAAAAACACTTCTGGGCTGGGCACAGTGGTGCATGCCTATAATTCCAGCACTTTGGGAAGCTGAGGCGGATGGATCACTTGAGGTTGGGAGTTCAAGACCAGACTGGCCAACATGATGAAACCCCGTCTCTACTAGAAATACAAAAATTAGCCAGGCATGGTTGTGGTCACCTGTAATCGCAGCTACTCGAGAGGCTGAGGCAGAAGAATCGCTTGAACCCAGGAAGCGGAGGTTGCAGTGAGCCAAGATCGTGCCACTGCACTCCAGCCTGGGCGACAACGTGAGATTCTGTCTCAAAAACAAACAAACAAACAAACAAACACTTCCAAATATGTTTATGGGCTTCTGAATAGCACTTGGTAGATGTTTAAAATATCATTGTTAAATTGAAATGAAATTCAAAAGGTAAAGTGTTTAGTATTGAACAGCACAGTCTTTGTATTGGTTGCCATTCAGTCTTTCCCAAACACATCAAAGTGTAGGTTGCATAAGACTCACCTGGGGAATCTTTTTAAAAATTAAGATTCTGGTGCTCTGAATCTTCTGAATCAGTCAGTAGGTCGGGTATTAGGCTATATGTGCGTATTTTTAAAAGCCCTTACAGGGATTCTGATGGATAGTCAGATTTTGAAACATTACCTCAAATGCACTTGCAATTCAGTAAAAAATTTCCCCAGCATTTCTGTTAGCCAGATGAGCCTTCAATAGACGGTAACCCCATCCCAAGTGTTCCTGGATAAAGAATGTCCACATTGCAGCATCTATAGCCTCATTCCAGAAGTGCCCTTTTTTAACTCTCTAAAGCTTTGGCCAATATGAGGAAGTCCCAGAACAGCATGAGAGAAACCAGAGGGAAGAGTACCTGACCCTGAGTGTTTTCCAAGGTGTTGGTGCCTCCACCCCAGGGATCAGTTGCTCCTCACCACCAAAGAGAGGGAACGAGCGGCATAGAGATAAGATAAAGCAAAACTCTCTCACATCCTCATTGGATTTATATTCTTCTGTATGTCCCTGCGCTATCCAATACAAATCAAAAGCGGACAATACATACTCATTGACTAATTATCATAAGCTTAGAGTCAACCTCCCATCATGTCAGCAAAATACATATCACCTATGGGATGTGAATTTCGCAAGTGAGGTTTAATTAATATGGATCTTCATTGAATCCTGTGAAAAATTGCATACATTTTATTTTCTCCTGCCTTCATGTCTCCTCTTTTTGTAACCATGTGTTTCAATCACCTCTCACGGGTTCTCCTTGGTGAAAGTGCCCTATTCTCTCCTGCTCTCTAACACCTTCAGGCCTGCCATAGAGTCACATGCTACGGGATATAAATAACTGAAAAACATTCATCTCTGTGGTGGCAGAGAAGCTGCTGCCACATTTTTTTTTCCTGGAAACCTGCCTTTGGTGTGACAGTATTCTACAGCAGTTTGAAACATTTTCACAAAACATTTCTGAGTGAAGCAGGGAGAGGGGATGAGGAAGTTAAGATACTGCTGTGGCCTTCACACATCAGTTTATAACTTGCCTAAATATTTATTTATCATCATGTCAACAGGGCTTAAACATGAGCCAATAATTCATTTCAATCCAGATCTGTATTCTCTGAAGGGTTCTTTTTAGGAAAAAAAAATTGCTCTGTGCTTCTAAACTTTTACTCCTTTATCACTGGGAAGATATCTATTATTTACTTAACTTAGTGGGGTTTTTTTTAAGAAACTGTGACAAAGATGTAAATTACAACTGAGCAGGCAGAGTGTACCTTTGCCCACAATTTTATCTCCCTGCTTAGCACAATGACTGGCAACAGTAGGGGCTTCAAAACATATATATTTTGGCACATGCCTGTAGTCTCAGCTACTCAGGAGGCTGAGGTGGGAGGATGGCTTCAGCCCAGGATTTCGACATTGCAATGGGTTATGATCGCACCCACTGCACTCCAGTCTGAGCAACAGAATGAGACCCAGTCTCTTAAAAAAAAGAAACAATAATAATATACTATAAATATAATATAATATAGTATCATCAATGAAGACCCACTTTAGAAAGGAGGTGTTCCATGGTGACAGATCTATGCAAACGTATCCCCAAAGACCGAGGAAGCTGAGAAGCTGAAGAAAGAGGCTGACAATTCTGGTTTCTCAAAGAGAAACATTTAATAGGGACTTACCAACAGACACGATGTCTCAGTGGCTGGGAGACATCCTGTTTTTGGTGAAATATGTGCAGCTGGTCGTGTTGCATACTTTCTTTTGAAACTCATGATCACTGGGGAGTAGGCATCTTCATGAAGAGTTGTCCATGCTACAGGTATTGTTTCTTTACGAGGGGTTATCTATGCTATGAGCATGGTTTGAAGACCTTGCTGCAGAATACCGTGGCATGCAGGGATGAAACATCAATCATCATGGTGGTTCTGCTTCCAGATGGTATCATCGTTGCCATGCAACAGGCTGTTTTCCTACAGGAGGTTTGGAGGCTAAAGAAGACAGAGAGGCCTTTGGAAGACCATTCTGGGGGAAAAAGAATGCCAGATAGATGGGAAATTCTTTTCTGCCAGCACATATGCACATACACACTTGGCAGGGGGTAGGGGAAGAAAAAGAGAGAGAGCCCATAATGAGATAAAGAGGATAATACGGTATTTGTCAATGAAAGGAATTATGCCCCCCTTCCCCCCTTGCCCGTGACATCAAGGGGAGTATAGATAATGTATATGTGTTTCAAATAGAAGTTCCTGGAGTGGCTCCCCCATTGCTCTAAGGATGAAGTCTTAGCATGGTTTGTAAGGCCTCACATGATCTAGCTCCTGCCTACTTGTCTAACTTCAGTCTCATCCCACCATTCTATTCTAGCCATATTGAATTTCTTTCACAGTCTCTTGCCTATGGGCCTTGGCATATGCTGTACCATCTGCCAGGAACATGTTCCACCTCTTCACTGGCCAATTCCCTTTTATCTTTGAGGTATCTGCTTAAGGGTCATTTCCTCCAAGAAGTCTTCCCAGGCCTTTGGGTTGGGTTCCCTTCCAATGTTTCCCCATTATGGCACCTCCTATATTGCACTGTAACTGCTTGAGTAGTTGCCTCTGCTGAGACTGTGAGCTCCAGGGGACAGTGACCATGCCTATGTTGTTTATCACTGCGTCTTCAGCATTAAGCACGGTCCAACACACAGTCAACAAATGTTTGTTAAATGAAAGAAGAAAAGAAGAGAAAAAGGGAAGATATCTGTAGCCTGAGCTGACTCAGTTGCTGTTGTCTTGGCTTTCCTGGCTCTTCTGTAAGACACACTGAGTGGAGTCCCGGGAGATGTGAGAAGGCAAACACTGAAGCAACTGAGTCCAAAATTATGTTTAGGAAAGAAAAGAAAAAATAAATAAAGGAAGTCAATAGGTTTTCAAAAACAAAGATTTTTTGTAGTTAATATACTCATTAGTAGTTATATTTGCTATTAAGGAATTCTTATTAATTAAAATTGTCATTTAATATTAGATAACGTTCCATTTTTCAATTTTATCTTGACTTATGAGGAAAGAGGAATATGCCAACCAACATAATTCCACACAACCTATTTTCTTGGAAATTCATAACACAGATAACTTGATTTAGGTATACAGAAATAATCAAATAGAGTTTTTAATTAATTTTAAGATTAATGTTTTGAACATGGAGCTCATTCAATTCAGGAACCATTACTTCTGATCTTCACCACCTGTAATCCTGTCCTGAATCCTTATATGCTCAGAATTATGTCCAAACAAAGAACATTTGTTATCCTGGTTAAAAATGGCAGGAGGAGGGAATCCAGTCACAGAAAAGTAATCCATCTCATCATGTGTTTCCTGACTGCCTTCATTTTTTCATTCCCATACAATGCGGGGTTGGGTTGTGGCTCTCCTACACATAGGCTTTCAGTTCCACTGAGGGAATGCAATGGTCTGTAGTCCACAGAAATGGCAATGAGAGATCAGGTAAGAGCCCTGCATGTCCTGAGTGTGTAAGAGTCCCATCTGACTTCAATACCTCCCTGCTACCTGGGTGGAGTTATTCATTTGAATTTTGGTTCCTCTGTTTTTCAATCTATAATGGGAAAATGTTTAATAATTTCTTGGAATTTACCCATCTTATTTTAAACTCTTATATAACCTGAATACTTGATATTAAAGTATAACCATTTTGTGTTTTTCTATCATATAATTGATCGAGGGCTTTGCCAATAAAAACTGTTTGTTCAGAGATTAAGGAAAAAGAGAAACCTGACAAGGAGCATTAATTTGATGAGGAAATCTATTTCCACAATTATCTATTTTATATTATCAGCTGCTTCCTCACAGGGAAACAGTTATGTCCAGTAACTCTTTTGAATATCACCAGGGCACCTAACACATAGATATCTGACAAATATTCATTGATACATTATTCTAAGCATACTAGGCACTAATCAAATATTCTTTATCAACCTATGATAATTTTCATCTCTGGTATAAGAGGTGGCCAATAAGGTTTAATTGATATAGAAATCACAAAGTTAAATCTCAAAAATCATATAAAGTTTCAAGAAATTGAAGGATGGAATAAAAGTAGGCATTAAACCGATGCTAGTAAAACATTAAATGTCGTATCTTTGAAATTACCTTGTTTCTTAATTAGAATTCTTCGAGCATATCAATTGAACTTGTCTTCACTGAGAACCACACCCTAGGCAAATTCAAAGCATGGAAGGGAATTATTTTCTAGTTAATGAAGCATGTAAGTTTATTTTAATATTCAAGGTTGTGATGGGTGAAATGTAAACTGAGAAGTTTTTCTTTTTATCATGGGTCATGGTATAATAGCAGTACTTACTTTATGAAATAAATGTCCAATTACCATAAAACAAATGGATTTTGGTTTTTGTATGCAGTCTGTGAATTTTGTTTCCTTACAAATTAACATGCGGTAATACTTTGTATACGTAGTTAATCCAGGGAACCCAACCTTATCTTTTCCGCATTATGAACCTCATGGGCTCTATTCTAGCAATGATAACTTAAGACTTTCTCATCTCTGAACCTTTGCATAAACCATTCTCTCTGCATCAAATGGCTTTTTCCTTTCCTTTGCCAATCTATGAATTATTTTTCTTCCAAGACATTTCAAAAACTCATCTCTCCTAATATGCTGTCCATGTCACTTTATTTAATCATTTATAATTGTACATATATGAAGGTTGGTGTCTTAGTTCATTTTATTTTGCTCTAACATAAGACCTGAGACAGGGTAATTTATAATAAACAGGAATTTATTGGCTCACAGTTCTGGAGGCTGGGAAGTCCAAGATCAAGATGCTGGCATCTTGCAGCAAGGGCTTTCTTGCTGCATCATCCCATGTCAAAGGTAAGAGGGCAAGAGGGGGCTGAACATGCCCCTTTACAAGGGCACCATTCCCACCCATGAGGGTGGAGCCTTCATGGCTAATCACCTCTAAAAGGTCCCACCTTTTAATACTATTACAATGGAAATTAAATTTCAACATGAGTTTTAGAGGAGACAAACATTAAAACCATAGCAGTTGCATCAGTCGCCTTAATTGGCTAGATAATCCCAATAACAAGTGAATCATTTATCTTTTCCTGGGATAAGATTGCTAGTCTCAGCTCTCTGCCGTATTTGTTTATGGGGAAGTGGGGAGCAAGAGGAAGGACTAGTTAGGACAGTCGCAGAGTGTGTGGCTCAGTGCTAGCTTATCACCCTAGGAAGAGAGTTTGCATTATACGTCAATATTAGCTTTTAACTTTAGCTGTTCTTTGTCATCATATGTCTATTTCATTTGTATTTGCCTGTCTCCATCATTAAATTCTATTTATTTTACCCATTTATGGTGAGTCTTTTGAAACCAACAATGTTAGAATTATTATGTGTTTCTGTGAGTAGTGAGAATACATTGGTTGATGATGCCACAGTGACAAATTCAATTGCCTTCAGGGCCCAAGCAAGTTATATAAATGTGCAAAGAGATACAGTGTTAGACAGGGAGCAGAGGCTATGTAAACTGGAGGTGCCTGCCCAGCCTAGGGGCATTCAAATGCAAAAATTCACAACACCCCTGCCAGTCCAATTTGGCCTTCCACTCACTAGTTTGCAACCCCTGATGCCCTTATTTCTTGCTCTTAGCCTGTGAGAGATGTTGGTGGTGACAGGGTGATTAGCTACATTTTGTTGGTGAAGGAATTGAAACACAGAATAGTAACTCTACAAAAGTCACACAGGAAATTAGCTTCATGCCTATGTCTTGTTCAAAGAGAATAGATTGTAAAAAGGTAAAATGGAAAGCACAACCTAAAACCTGAAAGTGAATAAGCAAGGTTCTTTCTCTTACAGAAAAATATTTTCTAGTATTTGGAAGCAGTTTACTTGAACATATAATAAGTTTTAAAAGCATAATTAAATCAGTCTACTTTAATATGATTTGTGTGTGTATGCACATATGTGTGTATATATATACACATACATACACACATATTTTATGATTAAATTATAATTAATTTGGGAAATGTGGTATCTCATCATTCCTAAAAGATTTTTTACTAATATATAAATTACCTTGCATTATAGAAAACCTAATTTTCAGGAGGAGAATTGTTCCTTTCCTAGATGTCCTACAGGTTTTTGCCCCCAAGATTATGCTTTATTTACTATTATTACTATTAGCTTTGAGGGGAAGAGAATGTTGGGTAACAGATCCTAGAATCCTCTTGTAATGTGAATGCTTTGAAATTTTTATTCACTTCTACCACAAGCTGAGAAGTAGGCAAAAAATATTCTGCAAATCAAGCCCGTTAAAATTTCACTGCAAAGCATGGACTTGACTGACTGCAAGTGGAGCTGTCAGCTCATACAGGCGTCACTGTCAAAGGGCTGTGTCATCTGTCAGTGTCGGTTCCAGCTCACTGTTCCACATAGAGGGAATGCACTGTTGCCTCCCAATTGATAACACGCTGCCAGAAGCATGTTACTTTCTCATCCGTCTTCTTGTAGCTGTCAAAAATGGAATCCATTAATTAGTTTGTTCTTGTGAATTTTAGTTGTTCTGAAGACATGTAAATTTCAACGTAAGACAAATAAAAATCCCAACCCAAACCATGATGCCAATAAGAGCTCAAAATCCCAAAGTGGCAGCTATTACTGACAGTGGCAAAAACTGACCAGCTAAACTCTGCCTTAAGTGAATATAATGATGTGGCTAGTTTCTCATCCCTTTTAATGAGAGCAAGCTTCCCAAGGCAGCAGAGGGAGAAAGGGAGAGTTAGAGAATCAGGCAGGGGAGACGCCCTGAACACGACTCTAACTAGTCAGGCAGTTTGACACAACTTAGAGAGCCTGGTTGCTGCTGCTACTGCATGATTGCCTTTTTGTATTTTATTCCTCTCCAGTGGATTTCAAAAAAAGTTTGATGGGCTTTGTTTTCCTCATTTTGGGGGTCCCACAAAGCACAGGCAATTCTGTAAATCCTGTATACGTGGGACTGGGCACCTCATGTGTAATTCACTTCAGCACTCCAGTCTACAGTATATGTAGGATTTGAAGGAATGTTCTAGAAGAAACTTGAAACAAATACTTTGAACAACCTTTATGTCTGATACAGTATATTGCAAACATAATTATGGTTTAGCTCAACCCAATTTTTTCCCTTTCCATCTTTTCAAGTGAGTGATAAAGGATTGCATTGGCACTAACTTATTCTATTCTATAAGCATTTCTTAGGTGACTATTTTGTGTAGCTCACTGTGCTAGGCACTCTGAGAAATACAAAAGTGATTAAAATACAGCCTTTGCCCTCTACAAGTGCCAACTTTAAAGGGAGAGGCAGGCACATACACAAAGAGCCCTGAGGTACCAAATAATGAACCACGGCAGAAAGGAAAGAGAGATGCGCTTCATCCCAGGGAATCTGAGAAGGGTTCCTGGAGCAAGCAATGCTTGAGCAAGGCTTTGAAGGAAGGGTTGGTCTTCACACAGCTGTTGCTATGGTTTGAATATTTGTGCTTCCCTGAAATTCATAAGTTGAAATCTAATCTCCAAGGTGATGGTATTAGGAGGTAAAGGCCCTTGGGAGGCAATTAAATCATGAGAGCAGAGTCCTTATGACTGGGATTAGTGCCTTTATAAAAACAGGCCTGAGAAAGCTGGCTTGCCTCTCCCACCATGTGAACACACAGCAAGAAGGTGTCATCTATGAGGAAGCAGGCCTGCAACAGACATCAAATCTGCCAGTGCCTTGATCTTGGACTTCCCCATCTGCAGAACTAGGAGAAATGAATTTCTGTTGTTTATAAGCCGTCTAGTCTATGGTATTTTATTACAGCAGATGGACAAACTAAAATAGCTATAATACCCTGCCTTTTTCCCCTTTCATATCATGCATAAAGGAGAAAGTGTGGAGCAAAGAAGTTACCGTGTAAATGACCAGGGAGATAGAACTTCCACAGATGGAGGTGAGCAGGGAAGAGCTTTCCATTCAGAAATGCCTGTATGAGGGCTAATTCAGCACAGTGCAGGGAGGGTTCTGGGATGGAGACATCCTCCCAAGCACTGTACATTTTACCAAAGCCAACAAATAAGACACCCCTTTCCTGAAACATGTAGGGGAAAGCAGTTTATTAACACTGTTGCAGGAATACATCTAATGATTTGTAGCATAATTAAATGGTAAATACAACCAGAAGGATCTTTCTGAAATTTTAAAAATTATTTACAGGTTTACGCATTGCCAGCTGGGATATAATATGGAATGGAAAAGTATTAGAAATAATGAAAAGTAATTAAAGTACTAGAATTAATGAAAAGTAAGATAAAAAATAATTTAGCAGAATCTTTTTTAAGATATTCAAAACATTTAAGGAATTTGTGATTCTTTTCTAGTCAATAGCACAGTAGTTTAGGGTTATTTTAAGCCCCAGGAGGGAAAGGACTTCATTTTGCTCGTTGCTGAATCCATATAACCCAGAAGAGTTCGTGGCTCATAATAGGAACTCAATCAGCATTTGTCACATGTACTTCTGGCAAAACCTATCAACTGCAGCTTAGCTGAGTCTTAGAAGTGGAACAAACACTGCTGTGCTCAGGCTCATTCTGCCACCATACATGAAGGATAACTTTAGTTTGGGCTGAAGTTTTACTAGAAGGATAAGGGCTTTGTATTTTAAAATACGGACATTTGTCAACTAATTTGGTCATGGCTATTTCTTACAATTTGAATCAAACTGATTTAAAAGGAAAGAAAACAAATTGATAGCTTAGAAAAATGCACTATCAATAAAGGAATGTTGCTAATGCTAAAAATGTTTGAAGTGCTTATATTTCTTTCTATGAAATGCTAATAGTAAGGTTTACCTAGAACAAAGTGAGATTGTCAACTATCTGATTTATTCATTCTCCCTAACTAGCCAACCTAAGTAATTCAGTCAGCAAAGTGTATTTGGTATGAAGAAAACTAGTTTGACTGCCTTCACATCTAAACAAACCAGATAACCATAACCTCTAAACTTCACCTTGGGATATTTGGGCCCAATCTCTGTGTCGATAGGCTAAAGATGTTAACTAGTTGCTTCATTGGTAACTGCAGGTAGTTTGCCTGTATGCTTCTAATAAACAGGAGTGAATGTGATAACCTCTCTGGACTGAATCACTGAGGAAGAAACACAGAAACACTTGAGGAGTAACTGAAAACAGCATAGCACAGATGTAGGCAGGAGCAATGTTCAAACCATGCAACAACTGACCGCTAAGAATGGACACTGGCTGCAGCTATGGTCCGGAGTCTGGGAAGAACCCTTCTGGGTCAGGCACTGCTGGATAGTGAGGGAGACCACGGCAGCAAGCTGGAAGCACTGGGTATAGGAGGGTGGGTAGTGCTTGTGGTAGCAGACATTTACCACTGGTACAAAAATATTTTGATCTCTTAACAGTAAGTACAAACAAACCAGTGTATACTGGTTGAAAATTACTTCCTCAATATGGACATAAAATCTGGTTTTCATCCATGAGGAGCTGCTATTAGTGTTCAAGTGTTCAAGCCCGTTTGTAAGAACATTCCGGCTGGACTGAACAGTGGGCCAAGCAACCAAAGGGGAGTGTCCAGGAAATTAACGGCTCTCTGGGTGTCTGTTGATAGATCCAGTGTGATCTCTTGTTGAGCTTCGGTTGGATCAAATGATGCCTATTGGGGGCTGTTAGCACACGTCACAGAGAGAGATCAAAAGGTTTCATTTAACCAATGGGGATGCCAGATTTTAACTTCTAGCACACACCTCTGACACTATAGTACTTGTCACATCAAAATTCAGTTCACTTAACTCGAGTTCTATATGTGTACAATAAAAACTGAAATTCACTGGGTTATTTGGCCATTCTAATTCCTTACAGTCAGCAGCAATACCTTGCTTCCTTCAGACTAACACTTCTCTCTTTCCCTCTCTACAATTCCACCCCCTACACCCAACCTTCTCTGAACAAATGTTTATTAAAACCCAGTATGTGCCAGGCATTGTACTAGGTACAGGAAACACTATTAACAAGAAGTCATTTTAATGCTTACCTGCACACCATTAATTCAGTTAAAGTCTATGTCAACATCTTTCCACCCAAAGCAAGCTACTCTCACTATGTGTATGAGGGGCACAGTTTCCCACAGGAGATGGATCCTATCGGGGCCTGAGGTAACTGCAGGAAGAGTGATTCTTAAAGGAATGGTATTTTCAATGAGGAAATGTCATCACCAATACAGTGGGTGAAAGCCTGGCAAGTTACACTGAAGGTACTAAAGGCTTCCTTTCACACACACCTGTTTCAGTGGCCCAGATAAGAATGGGCCACTGGCATGGTCTTATCCACACAAGCGCCATCTGAAGAGCTGATCTCAGATGTCCCCACATATCAAAAGCCAAACCATCTAATTCCATCAGAGTTGAGTATCAGACAACAGTGGACTATATTTACCTGCTAAAAATCTTTTTTAAAAAATGAACACACTTGTGGATGTTAGAAACCCATGAATGCCATTTTTCAGTAGACGAATTTCTTAGAAGTACCTGATTGCTCATTTAATTTCTAAAATAATGAACATATTTATTCTTGGCTATGAACTCCTGCCATAAAATAAGACAGCAGTTTAGTTATCTATAAATAATACAGCAAGGTCTGTTAAACTAATTTCTATATGTAAGATTTCCCCTTCTAATTGAATGCTTTTCTCTTTAATTAGTCAGTTTCTCGTGACCTTTAAATTCAGTTGGAAAAGTTAATCCTCTGGTTAATCTGGACCAATTGGTTTCTGAAACACCATTCAGTGACAAACCATTATTTCTAGCTCAGCTTTTAATTGGTTAGAATGTTATTGCTGCAAGATCCAGTAGCTGTCAGATTTGTCTGCTAGCCAGTCTGAGCTTTCTGGACATATTCCAAGTCATTAAAGCAACATCTCCTGTTCAAGCCAGGGATATTTATCCTATACCCAAGCCTGATGCTCTCTCCTGCCCTTATTTAATTAAGGCTTAAGGATTGTTGGAGGGTGTCCTGATGAAGACTGGGGACAAGTACACTTTTGAGAAAAAAAAAAATCTGAGATTCCTTATGTTAAATGCTATTTTTGAATGATTGGGTGAAATCATTATACAAATCACAATTTAGCACTGATGCAAACTATGTATTTGTTAGATATTTTATCACTTTTACCACAGCTTTGAAACTTTCCCGTATTAAAAGGTCCAAGGGAACCCAACTACATCATGGAATTAGAATAACACTAATCAAATATCAAATCCATGAATAACTTATTGAAATTATTTCACTTTTATGAAGAATAGATCTTATGTTTCCTTTTTAATTGTCCTATTCATATGTGAAAAGTCACACTGTCTCAGATACTAATAGGAGATGAATATCCTATATCATCCATGTATATTTTTCCAACTGTGTACACAGAGACTGTGCTGCCTAAGAGCTTGCCATCAAAATCCTGACCAAGCTTTCTCCTCACCAACCTAAGTAACCTTGGTTAAGTTCCTCAAGTTCTCTAGCTTCCGTTGCCTCTTTGATAGGAAAACAGTAAAACACTATTTGTGTTATAGTTTCATAGGTGGTAATTATTAATCACAAAATGAATATGAAATGCTTTGAAAACACTGATATTCATGAAGTCCAAGTCTTATGAAGATTAAATCATCACACTAAAGGAGCTCCTTGAGTGACAGGCAGAATCAGGTTTATTCACTTTTAAATGGGAGAATCTGTTCCCTCTTGAGATCTTTCTCCCCTCGATTCCACCCAATCCATTCCCAACTCACCCTCTTCTAGAGTGGCCAGTGGCACAGAGTTCCTGCTTCGGGATTCTTGCCTGCTCCTCACAATCTCTGCCCTCAATTTTCCTGATCATCAAGGGGTGCATGGTAGGCCACATGCATCTCCTCACTCCTGATGTTTCCTTCCAAGTGGAAATGTTCCACGAGTAAAGCTCTCCTGGTCCCCTTCCCTCTTCTCACTTAGTCAACCCTTTGGTTGGCAGATTAAGTTACTAAATTGGTAAATGTGGAAAGAATGAATTGGGTATGCTTGGCTCAAAGCTTCCCTCATTGTCTCAGTACTATTTGTTATCTGTGGGTTTGTGGAGTTTACTAGTCACCCAGCAGGTAATCCTGATGCTAAGCATTACAAAGCCTATTTGTCTGCATATATGAGCTGTATTCTCCACTGTAAGCTACATCAGTTTGGTCTTCTCTCTCCCTTTCTTTTATATTTTATTTCTTGGTTGATTCCAAACTTAGGTGAAGATAAGGGGTACTACTTTTTTAACCCGCCTCAGACCCTCCAAACTTACAAACCTATATTTTTATTCTTTACATCCCACCCACCGAGCTCCAGATCCATATACCAATTGCTTTTAAGGATTTCTATGCATATATTTCATTAATATATGAAACACACGTAAAAAACATCTAAACTAAACTCAATTACTAAATTAAACTGAACTCTTTACTTTTTACCTAAATCTGCTCCTTGTTTTTCAGACACCTTACCAGAACCCTGGGAGCCATCATAAATTCTTCTCCATGTATCCAACCCATCACTAAGTCTTGGTAATTTTGCCTCCTCAATCCAGTCTTACCTCTTTATCTCAGATGCTTCTGCCCTAATTCAAGCCCAGATGTTCAGTGCCTGCTCCTCACACACTGGAGTGACCTTTTAAAAATGCAAGTTGCTCCACTCGTAAAGCCTTTCCTCAGGATCCCTTCCAATTTAGAACAAAATCTGCACTCATTCCTGTGGGCTATGTGATCAGCCCCTGTCCATGTAAGTCTCCCGCCCTCTCCTAGTGCACTCCCTGGCTCACTCTGCTCCATTCACACCAGCCTTCTTGCTCTTTCTGAGTTCCCCAAGCTCTTTCCCTCCTGGCGCTCTGTACTTGCTTTCACTCTGGAATGCCCTCCCCACTTCTTCACAAGACTAGTTCCCTCACAACATCTAGCTCTCTGCTTAACATCATCTCCTCAGAGGGAACCTCTCTGGCCATTCATCTAACCTAGCCCTCATCCTCAGGCTAATGCTGTCATGCTTTATTTTTTTTTTCTTATCACTTATCATGAACTGCCATCGTTGGTAAAATTATTTACATTAGAGTATAACTCAATAAGGACAGGGATTTTCTCTGCCTTTGCACTGTGATATCTCCAGCACCTAAAATAGTGTTTGGCAGCATAAATGGCACTCAACAAACACAGGTGGGAAAAAAAATTGAATGAACTATTTCAATTAATCTTCCCACCTCAAGTTACAAACCCCTCTAATCCCTTTATCATGCTGCAGTCAATACCCTCTCTAGGGAACAAATATGACTATGTGTGTAAATCCTAACTGAGAGCTCCTTGGCATGTGACACAAGATTCTTTGTGAACTGGCCTCTGGCTGCCCCTCTGGGCTCACTTCCTTCCACTACTCTGGACATTTGCTCTGCTTCAGTCACTCTGATCTACCTGCCACCTCCGACAAGGCGCACTCTTATATTTTCCCAACTTTAAAATAAATGTATCCTTCCTCTCTCAGGAATAGTCCCCCATCTAACTAACATATTCCTATTTATCCTTCAGAACTCAAAGCATCACCATCCCCTCCTCTGTGAAGCTGTTTCTTGCTCTGTCCCCCCTCATCCCTGCTAGTTGGTCATTCTCTCCTTTAACCATGTAGAACTTAGAAGACAGCTTTAATATTTCACCTATCACATTGGATTGCAACTGTGTATTTGCATGTCTTGAGACAAGTATATCGAGGGCAAGGATGTGAGTGGCATAACTGCAACACTTAGGATAATATATGGCACATGGTGGGGGTTTAATAAGGGTTATTGAATGAATAAATGAGTGAGTGCACAATAGCAAAACCACTGGGACACTGAGTGCAATGGGCTTGTCTTCTTTTATGTCCTGGTTCCTTTCAGCTCCCAATCTCTGGACTGACCCAGTATGGACATTTTAACGTATTGATTCTTTCAACCCACGAGCATGGAATGCTTTCCCATTTGTTTGTGCCATCTATGATTTCTTTCAGAAGCGTTTCGCAGTCCTTCTTGTAGAGATCTTTCACCTCCTTGGTTAAATGTATTTCCTTTTTTTTTTTCTTCTTTTTGAAATGGAGTCTCACTCTGTGGCCCAGGCTGGAGTGCAGTGGCACAATCTCAGCTCACTGCAAGCATCGCCTCGTGGGTTCACACCATTCTTCTGCCTCAGCCTCCCAAGTAGCTGGGACTACAGGCGCCCACCACCGCACCCGGCTAATTTTTGTATTTTTAGTAGAGACAAGGTTTCACCATAACCAGGATGGTCTCGATCTCCTGACCTCATGATCCACCCGCCTCGGCCTCCCAAAGGGCTGGGATTACAGGCATAAGCCACTGCGCCTGGCCTGTTAAATGTATTTCTAGATATTTTATTTGTGTGTGTGTGTGGCTATTGTAGATGGAATTGCATTCTTGATTTTGTTCTCAGCTTGAATGTTATTGGTGTTTAGAAATGCTACTAATTTTTGTACACTGATTTTTGTATCCTGAAACTTTGCTGTAGTCATTTAGTATCAGTCTTTAGATGGAATATTTAGGGTTTTCTAGGTATATGATTATATAGCCAACATCCTTTCATAACAAAAATTCTCAACAGACTAGCATCAAAGGAGCATTACTTCAAAATACTAAAAGCCATCTATGATAACCCTACAGTCAACATCATACTGAACGGGCAAAACCAAAAGCATTTCCCTTAAGAAATGGAACAAGACAAGTGGTGAGGTCCATTCTCACCACTTTTATTCAACATGGTACTACAACTCCTAGCCAGAGCAATCAGGCAAGAGAAAGAAATAAAAGGCATCCAATTAGGAAAATAGGAAGTCAAAGTATCCCTCTTTGCTATGTATGATTCTATACCTAGGAAATACAAATTGTTTTGATAATCTAGACCAATTTGACAAAATATTTCTTTATCTAAGGGACCTTGTGATACAATGATCCTATTAAAAATTAGTGAAGTTGTTTTCTGAAACCCATTCCACTGCTGCGCAAACTCAACCTTAATTTTATCTTTTCTAAAGCATTGGATGAAGTGACGAATAACTTCATTAGCATAGGTAGTTGTGGCTGTATTGTTTATCAACAATCCCTTATAAAGAGAGACAGATATATCCGGTAGTGCTGAGATGAAAGAGGCATTAACTTATAATTGTTCTGTGAAAACAAATCATTTGACAGTAATATGTATTGTAATAGTTTGGAATGTCATTTAAAATAATCCATTCACATTCAACTAGAGATAGAAAATAACCTGGAATATAAGGCAAGAAACAGCTCACCTTAAAAATTCGACACAAATATACAGTTAGATATAAGAAATAAGTTCTAATGTTTGATAGGAGACTACACTGACTATACTTAACAGCAATATTATGTATATTTCAAAGTAACTAGAAAGGAAACTTGAAATGACACCAACACATAAAAATGATAAACACTCAAGGTGATGGATACTCCAAATACCCTGACTTGATCATTAAGTTCTATGCATGTAACAAACACCCCCATGTACCCATAAATATGTAAATGATTATATATCAACAAAATGGAAAAAACAAAGAGCAATGTTAAAAAAAAAACTACTAAAAAGACATTTCTTAATCTGGTACTTCTACAGGATGGAGGAGATGCCTTCAAATACAGGGGAAAGAATAATAGTGGAAATACCAATGAGCTACCAAATCTATAAAAAAATAGATTAAAATGAGAAAAATCTAGGGATCTTTAAGGGTTAAGATATATGTATATAAAATCACTGTGAATGCAGTAAGAAATAACGCATTGTTTTTTCTGTATCTTCTCATTTTTATCACTTAATAGAATTGTGACAAAAAAAAGGATAGATCCTTATTAACTCTTTGCCTGGAAAGGAAGAATTTCTAAGCATGACCTATCTGCCAGTTAAAATCAATTAAGTACCAAGAGAGTCATCAATTGGCCCAGGGCTGAAATCTATTGTAAAAATTCCTGGAAAATTGGAACCAAAAAAATGCTAATTTCTCACTATAGAGGAGAAGTAGCTTTTAATTGGATCAGGTTATTATTTATCTCCTGGATTTTAAAGACTGACCAGAACAGTAAGTACCTCCAATAAATTTCAACCCAATCAATGTGACTCAAAGATTAGAAAACTCTGCCATTCTTTTCCCTGACAGGTAGCAAAGATCAGTGAAGTAAGAGACGGCTGGTGTCAGGAGTACTGAAGAGTGTTCGTGAGACAGTACCTGCAGGGAAGCCTCGCAAAAATTACAGAACTTCTCTGGGCTTCCACTTTCTCTATTAAAAAAATAATATTTTGTAGAGGCAGAATTTATATGATGACTTTGACAGGTCTATAACACGCATAAACACACATATGTATACATACATGTGTGTGTGCATTTTTTAACTTCTCTCCTCAGGTCCTAATTTCATTAGAAGATTGGTGACAAATAACACAAAAGGATAAGTATATTCTTTCTAATGTCTCCTTCCTTCTTTCAGGGGAGAACTAGGCATAAAGCTGATCACCATTTTCTTTCTTTTTCCTTTGTTTTCTTTTTGAGATGGGGTCTCACTCTGTTGCCCAGGCTGGAGTACAGTGGCACAATCTCGGATCACTGCAATCTCTGCCTCCCGGGTTCAAGCGATTCTCCTACCTCAGCCTACCTACCTGAGATTACAGGCACCCGCCACCATGCAGTTAATGTTTGTATTTTTAGTAGACCAACCATATTGGCCAGGTTGGTCTCAAACTCCTGACCTCAGGTGATCCGCCCGCCTTGGCCTCCCTAAGTGCTGGGATTATAGGCGTGAGCCACCACACCCGGACCTGATCACCAATTTTTGCAGTGTATAATATTAGTGAGGAGACAATGGCTGAGTTATTTCATTACATGGTACCTTGGTTTATTTTTGTGCCATTAAAAAAAGTTCACTCTTTTCTGATTATGAAATTTATACACGCCCATTGTAGAAAAATTGGAAGGAAAAAAGATGATCCATAATCATACCACACAGAAGAGTTACAACGAACATTTTGGCGGATGTCTTCTAATATTTTTCGATACTTTTTCCAACTTGAGATTTTATGATAAAAGCAATTTTATACCCAGCTTCTCAAGTTAGCCTTGTCAGGTTTTCCCCATTAAAAACTTTTGTCAACATGAACAGACTATGAATAGGTATGGGGAAAGGGTCTCCCTTCTTTCCCTGCCCCTTCTCAATTATCTTCTTTCTATTCTCTTTCACTATGTTTCTTTCTTCTGTTACTCATGCCTAGGTTTAACAGTAACACCTGAGATATAGTTTGATTCTTTGGCATTCTTTGAGAATTTAGGACCCCGAAGTCTCTATGGGAATAATTCATTGTGACAAGTGAGGGACCTAATGTAGATGTCACAGTCACTGATTTAATCATAAATTGTAAATTGCAAGATGATCTCAGTACTAATCCTAAAAACCCTAAATGGAGAACCCATATTTTCTCCCTCCTCTACCACTGGAGACAATTCAAGATAAATAATGGATAAACCTAAGGGAGTGGGGAGGATAAACAATGATTGCAATAATTGCAGTTCTTACTGTTTTGATGTGAATTGATGCATTTCACTAAATAAGGTAAATTCTATGGTAAAGGACAATAACAGAAGGAAAAGCATTTAGTTACCTGAATAGAATTAGTGGGTGGTGTGATAAGCACCAGAGGCCAGGAATATTGACTTTTAAAGCTCCCCGATCCTTTGTGTCTATCACATATAGATGTCCAATAAATATTAGTTGGAGGCATGAATGGTAGTACCATTTACTACTATGGTAGTGCTGTTCACTGCCTCCTCTACTGGGAGGCAGTAGAAGTAGTGGTTAGACCAGACTGGTCAATTCAATGCCATCTAGTTCCTTCTACACTCACCCTTGCATCATAGGAAAGCAGCCTGGGGGCTATATTTTCCAGAATTCTTTACTAACAGGGTTCCAGATTAGATGCTGTCAGTAAGAAGCACTCCCATGAGATTTAGATAGTGAATCAGAAGAAAACATTATTCTCTAGCAGTGTTTAGTGCACTGGCATTAGCAAGCAGAACACATGGAGTTTTGTGGAAAACTTTTAGGTATCCTAAGAATTGACCACTTTGTACCACAGAAAGCTGAAATTGCCAGTGGTAAATTTCCTGCAATTCTGTTCCATCTAGATTTTCTGAAAATCAGTAGTGGCTTTCCTGACTTTTGCTATCTAAGTTCTTCCCATAATTGTGAAAATTTGTAGTAAACCCCTTTCTGCTCAGAATACCTTGAATGGTTTCTGTTTTGCTGAGTGAATTGAGACTGACACAGTGATTATAAGACTTGAGTATAGAAAGTATGGGTTGAATTGGATTCACCACATACTACCTGAGGGAGCTCAATGAATAGCTTTGCTTCTCTCCTGTCCTTGTGGCTGGCATGTGTTCTCCTTAGCATAGGGCACAACTGAAGTCACAACTCAGGACATGTTATTGGGAAGGGATAATAAAGGCATGATTTCTGCAACCCAAATTTTAAAATAATGACTAAGAACTCTAGACAAGACCAATGATCCATGACATGACCAGTGCCAAAGCTGATTACAACCTATTAACTGCAACAAAAATCCTCTGGTTGGATGATGATGTGGAGGCTTGCATAGCTGCTGGTTACAATGGAAGTTGGAAAATCCCACTCCTCCAATTATTGCTCTATGCTCCTGCAATTTGCTTTTTGGAGAATTTCCTTCCTCTCTAGTTTTCTGTGGGTTGGGCAGTAAATATTCCAAAGAAGAATGGAAATTGAAAGACCAACTGCATTTGAAGATGATCAATTCAAAGAGAAGCAGCACCAGGTTGATTCAGCTCTATCCTTAAGAAAGAACAGACCTTAACAGAGACCTCATTAGAAGCTTTCCTCTGACATTAAAAGAGTTACAAAACTGAAGAGGAGATTACTGTTTTGGTTTTATAATGGAAACCTTAAATACAGTCATGTGCTGCAAAATGAAATTTCAGTCAACAATGAACCACATTTATGATGGTGATCGCTTGAGATTATAATGGAGCTGAAAAATGCCTATTGTCTAGTGACCTGGGAGTCATCATAACCTTACAGCACTATTGTTGGAGGCATGAATGGTAGTACCGTTTACTACTATGGTAGTGCTGTTCACTGCCTCCTTTACTGGGAGTCAGTAGAAGTAGTGGTTATACCAGACTGGTCAACTCAATGCCATCTAGTTCCTTCTACACTCACTCAGGTGTTTGTGGGGACGCTGGTGTAAACACATTTACTGCACTGTCAATCAAATAAAAGTATAGGACATACAATTATGTACGGTACCTAATACTTGATAATGATAATAAATGACTATATTACTGGTTTATGTGTTTGCTAATACTATACTTTTTATCATTATTTTAAAGTATACTCCTCTTACTTATTAAAAAAAAAAGTTAACTGTAAAGCAGCCTGAGGCCAGTCCTTCAGAAGGTGCTCAAGAGGGCATTGTTATCGTAGGAGATGACAGCTGCGTGTGTGTGATTGCTCCTGAAGACCTTCCAGCGGAACAACATGCAGAGGAAGAAGACAGAGATATTGATAATCCTGATGCTGCATAGACCTAGGCTAATGTGTATTTGTCTTTATTTTTAACAAAAAGGCTTAAAAAGTTTTTTAAAAAGTAAAATAAAAAATTGAAAAAAGCTTATAAGGATATCAAGAAAACATCTGTGTATAGCTGTACAACGTGTTTTAAGCTGTGTTATTACAAAAGACTCAAAAGGTTTTTTAAACTTAAATGTATAAAGTAAGCACATTATAGTAACTTTTTATTCTTGAAGAAAATATTTTTTATAAATCTATAGCCTAAATGTACGGTATTTATAAAGCCTTCAGGAGTGTCCACTAATGTCCTGGGCCTTCACATTCACTCACCACTCACTAACTCACCCAGAGCAACTTCCAGTCCTGCAAACCCCATTCATGGGAAGCGCCTTATACACGTGTACCATTTTTTAGCTTCTACACTTCTTTAAAACTGTACCTTTTCTACATTTATTAACATTATGTGGTTCTTTTTAGTCCACCTAACACCTCCTAGACCTTTTCTATGTTTAGATATGCTTAGATATAAAAACATTTCCCCGTGTTACAAGTGCCTACAGTATTGAGTACAGTATAGCCTATTGCTTTTAGGCTACAAACTTGTTTAAGCTATACAAATGTTAAGCTATACACAAATGTTTTCTTGATATCCTTATTCTGTAAGCCTTTTTCAATTTTTTATTTTACTTTTTAAAAATCTTTTTAAGCCTTTTTGTTAAAAATAAAGACAAATACACATACTTGTTTAGGCTATACAAGTTTATAGCCTAAAAGCAATAGGCTGTATCATACAGCCTAGGTGTGTAGCAGGCTATACCATCCAGGTTTGTGTAAGTACATTCTACGACGTTTGCACAATGACAAAATCACCTAACAATGCGTTTCTCAGAATGTATCCCCAACATTAAGAGACCCAAAACTGTATTTAAGAGCACGGCATACTACAGAGAAGTTTGGCAAAGTGGTCAGTGAGAATGTAGGCAGGGTGACTCACTTTCCAGCTGGGAACCCACAGATGAAGCAGTGAAAATTGCTGTTGTCATGGTTCTGCCCAGGAAGAGCTCTTGGTGTCACTTAAGGCTCACTTGCTTCTGCTTATCCAGAATCTGAGCAAAGTCATCCTTTGTAATTCTTCACTGGAAACAACATCTCCGAGTCACTAGCTCCATAAGGAAGGGCAATGATGTGAATGATTCCCCAGGGTAGAGCTTACTATGGTTCAGGGAAAGGTAATGAGGTGGCCCTCTGGGAATGTGCAGAGATGATGTGTGCTGCCCTTTGAGTCTCATGGGGGTTTCCATGCAGAATAAAAATGCTTTTCCTTTTACCCACATCGTCCAAGATTCCTAAAGGTCTTCCTCTTTCTTCTTTTCCTTTTTATGCAAAATTAACTTATTTCCATTTTTCTATTGTTTCCTTTCCAGTAGAGTTTAAACACACACACACACACAAATCTCAACTAACCAATGTAGAGACAGCAGCTATCTTTTATTTTACCTTTTATTCATATCAGTTTATAGTAGAATGTAGGTAGGATTTTGCTACTCTTGAGCAACATTTACCAAACTAGTATAACCCCAAATCCATTGCTCCTAGTCACCATGATGCCGATGGGGATGAAGACACATCAGGCATTTCTGGCTGAGTGTCTTCACATAGAAAGCCCTGGCACAAGAAAGGCATCCTGTAATGTATTGGTAAGGTGTGAGAATTATTTACCCATGTAGTTCACAGGCTGAGAGTCCTGTTGGAATGAAAGGGAGAGATTTTGAATCTTCACCTCCAGAAATCCTAGCCCTTTGTAGAAAAAAGGACTGAAATCCCAGGACACAGTGCCCCAGCCCAGTCACTGGTCCTTGCTATAAATTCCTTGCTAGTTCAGACTGTATTTGGTGTGTTCTTGAATGACACAACCTGTCCCTCTCCTGGGAACCTTTTACTCCAGATTCCTCTCAGATAGGCCTATGGGGGCACTCAGAAGATTTAGTGGAAGAGGTAGTGTGACCCAACTACAATTCTCAGGAAATGAAGGGTACATTCTGCAGAATGGAATTTCACAACTAAGGTCAACAGGAGGAAAAACAGAAGCAAAAGACTGTTATAATAATATGATCAAATACCGGTCTATCAAAAAGCCATGCTAAGCTAACTCCATGTATTTTTTAAAAGTTACTTTTCGGCGGAGCAAGATGGCCGAATAGGAACACCTCCAGTCTCCAACTACCAGCGCGAGGACACAGAAGACTGGTGATTTCTGCAGTTTCAACTGAGGTATTGGGTTCAGCTCACTAGGGAGTGCCAGACAATCCGTGCTGGTCAGCTGCTGCAGCCTGACCAGCGAGAGCTGAAGCAGGGCGAGGCATCGCCTCACCTGGGAAGCGCAAGGGGGAAGGGAATCCCTTTTCGTAGCCAGGGGAACTGAGACACACAACACCTGGAAAATCGGGTAACTCCCAGCCCAATACTGCGCTTTAAGCAAACAGGCACACCAGGAGATTATATCCCACACCTGACCGGGAGGGTCCCACGCCCACGGAGCCTCCCTCATTGCTAGCACAGCAGTCTGCTATCTCGCGGCAAGGCAGCAGCGAGGCTGGGGGAGGGGCACCCGCCATTGCTGAGGCTTAAGTAGGTAAACAAAGCCCTTGGGAAGCTCGAACTGAGTGGAGCTCACAGCAGCTCAAGGAAACCTGCCTGTCTCTGTAGACTCCACCTCTGGGGACAGGGCACAGTAAACAACCACAAAAGCAGCAGAAACCTCTGCAGACGCAAATGACTCTGTCTGACAGCTTTGAAGAGAGCAGTGGATCTCCCAACACGGAGGTTGAGATCTGAGAAGGGACAGACTGCCTGCTCAAGTGGATCCCTGACCCCTGAGGAGCCTAACTGGGAGACATCCCCCACTAGGGGCAGTCTGACACCCCACACCTCACAGGGTGGAGTACACCCCTGAGAGGAAGCCTCCAAAGCAAGAATCAGACAGGTACAGTCGCTGTTCAGCAATATTCTATCTTCTGCAGCATCTGCTGCTGACACCCAGGCAAACAGGGTCTGGAGTGGACCTCAAGCAATCTCCAACAGACCTGCAGCTGAGGGTCCTGACTGTTAGAAGGAAAACTATCAAACAGGAAGGACACCTACACCAAAACCCCATCAGTACGTCACCATCATCATCAAAGACCAGAGGCAGATAAAACCACAAAGATGGGGAAAAAGCAGAGCAGAAAAGCTGGAAATTCAAAAAATAAGAGCGCATCTCCCTTGGCAAAGGAGCGCAATTCATCGCCAGCAACGGATCAAAGCTTGACGGAGAATGACTTTGACGAGATGATAGAAGAAGGATTCAGTCCATCAAACTTCTCAGAGCTAAAGGAGGAATTACGTGCCCAGTGTAAAGAAACTAAAAATCTTGAAAAAAAAGTGGAAGAATTGATGGCTAGAGTAATTAATGCAGAGAAGGTCATAAACGAAATGAAAGAGATGAAAACCATGACACATGAAATACGTGACAAATGCACAAGTTTCAGTAACCGACTCGATCAACTGGAAGAAAGAGTATCAGCGATTGAGGATCAAATGAACGAAATGAAGCGAGAAGAGAAACCAAAAGAAAAAAGAAGAAAAAGAAATGAACAAAGCCTGCAAGAAGTATGGGATTATGTAAAAAGACCAAATCTACGTCTGATTGGGGTGCCTGAAAGTGAGGGGGAAAATGGAACCAAGTTGGAAAACACTCTTCAGGATATCATCCAGGAGAACTTCCCCAACCTAGTAGGGCAGGCCAACATTCAAATCCAGGAAATACAGAGAACGCCACAAAGATACTCCTCGAGAAGAGCAACTCCAAGACACATAATTGCCAGATTCACCAAAGTTGAAATGAAGGAAAAAATCTTAAGGGCAGCCAGAGAGAAAGGTCGGGTTACCCACAAAGGGAAGCCCATCAGACTAACAGCAGATCTCTCGGCAGAAACTCTACAAGCCAGAAGAGAGTGGGGGCCAATATTCAACATTCTTAAAGAAAAGAATTTTCAACCCAGAATTTCATATCCAGCCAAACTAAGTTTCATCAGTGAAGGAGAAATAAAATCCTTTACAGATAAGCAAATGCTTAGAGATTTTGTCACCACTAGGCCTGCCTTACAAGAGACCCTGAAGGAAGCACTAAACATGGAAAGGAACAACCGGTACCAGCCATTGCAAAAACATGCCAAAATGTAAAGACCATTGAGGCTAGGAAGAAACTGCATCAACTAACGAGCAAAATAACCAGTTAATATCATAATGGCAGGATCAAGTTCACACATAACAATCTTAACCTTAAATGTAAATGGACTAAATGCTCCAATTAAAAGACATAGACTGGCAAACTGGATAAAGAGTCAAGACCCATCAGTCTGCTGTATTCAGGAGACCCATCTCACATGCAGAGACATACATAGGCTCAAAATAAAGGGATGGAGGAAGATTTACCAAGCAAATGGAGAACAAAAAAAAGCAGGGGTTGCAATACTAGTCTCTGATAAAACAGACTTTAAACCATCAAAGATCAAAAGAGACAAAGAAGGCCATTACATAATGGTAAAGGGATCAATTCAACAGGAAGAGCTAACTATCCTAAATATATATGCACCCAATACAGGAGCACCCAGATTCATAAAGCAAGTCCTTAGAGACTTACAAAGAGACTTAGACTCCCATACAATAATAATGGGAGACTTCAACACTCCACTGTCAACATTAGACAGATCAACGAGACAGAAAGTTAACAAGGATATCCAGGAATTGAACTCATCTCTGCAGCAAGCAGACCTAATAGACATCTATAGAACTCTCCACCCCAAATCAACAGAATATACATTCTTCTCAGCACCACATCGCACTTATTCCAAAATTGACCACATAATTGGAAGTAAAGCACTCCTCAGCAAATGTACAAGAACAGAAATTATAACAAACTGTCTCTCAGACCACAGTGCAATCAAACTAGAACTCAGGACTAAGAACTCAATCAAAACCGCTCAACTACATGGAAACTGAACAACCTGCTCCTGAATGACTACTGGGTACATAACGAAATGAAGGCAGACATAAAGATGTTCTTTGAAACCAATGAGAACAAAGACACAACATACCAGAAATAACAAAGATCAGAGCAGAACTGAAGGAGATAGAGACACAAAAAACCCTCCAAAAAATCAATGAATCCAGGAGTTGGTTTTTTGAAAAGATCAACAAAATTGACAGACCGCTAGCAAGACTAATAAAGAAGAAAAGAGAGAAGAATCAAATAGACGCAATAAAAAATGATAAAGGGGATATCACCACTGACCCCACAGAAATACAAACTACCATCAGAGAATACTATAAACACCTCTAAGCAAATAAACTGGAAAATCTAGAAGAAATGGATAATTTCCTGGACACTTACACTCTTCCAAGACTAAACCAGGAAGAAGTTGAATCCCTGAATAGACCAATAGCAGGCTCTGAAATTGAGGCAATAATTAATAGCCTACCAACCAAAAAAAGTCCAGGACCAGATGGATTCACAGCTGAATTCTACCAGAGGTACAAGGAGGAGTTGGTACCATTCCTTCTGAAACTATTCCAATCAATAGAAAAAGAGGGAATCCTCCCTAACTCATTTTATGAGGCCAACATCATCCTGATACCAAAGCCTGGCAGAGACACAACTAAAAAAGAGAATTTTAGACCAATATCCCTGATGAACATCGATGCAAAAATCCTCAATAAAATACTGGCAAACCGGATTCAGCAGCACATCAAAAAGCTTATCCACCATGATCAAGTGGGCTTCATCCCTGGGATGCAAGGCTGGTTCAACATTTGCAAATCAATAAACATAATCCAGCATATAAACAGAACCAAAGACAAGAACCACATGATTATCTCAATAGATGCAGAAAAGGCTTTTGACAAAATTCAACAGCCCTTCAAGCTAAAAACGCTCAATAAATTCGGTATTGACGGAACGTACCTCAAAATAATAAGAGCTATTTATGACAAACCCACAGCCAATATCATACTGAATGGGCAAAAACTGGAAAAATTCCCTTTGAAAACTGGCACAAGACAGGGATGCCCTCTCTCACCACTCCTATTCAACATAGTGTTGGAAGTTCTGGCTAGGGCAATTAGGCAAGAGAAAGAAATCAAGGGTATTCAGTTAGGAAAAGAAGAAGTCAAATTGTCCCTCTTTGCAGATGACATGATTGTATATTTAGAAAACCCCATTGTCTCAGCCCAAAATCTCCTTAAGCTGATAAGCAACTTCAGCAAAGTCTCAGGATACAAAATTAATGTGCAAAAATCACAAGCATTCTTATACACCAGTAACAGACAAACAGAGAGCCAAATCAGGAATGAACTTCCATTCACAATTGCTTCAAAGAGAATAAAATACCTAGGAATCCAACTTACAAGGGATGTAAAGGACCTCTTCAAGGAGAACTACAAACCACTGCTCAGTGAAATCAAAGAGGACACAAACAAAAGAAGAACATACCATGCTCATGGATAGGAAGAATCAATATCGTGAAAATGGCCATACTGCCCAAGGTTATTTATAGATTCAATGCCCTCCCCATCAAGCTACCAATGAGTTTCTTCACAGAATTGGAAAAAACTGCTTTAAAGTTCATATGGAACCAAAAAAGAGCCCGCATCTCCAAGACAATCCTAAGTCAAAAGAACAAAGCTGGAGGCATCACGCTACCTGACTTCAAACTCTACTACAAGGCTACAGTAACCAAAACAGCATGGTACTAGTACCAAAACAGAGATATAGACCAATGGAACAGAACAGAGTCCTCAGAAATAATACCACACATCTACAGCCATCTGATCTTTGACAAACCTGAGAGAAACAAGAAATGGGGAAAGGATTCCCTATTTAATAAATGGTGCTGGGAAAATTGGCTAGCCATAAGTAGAAAGCTGAAACTGGATCCTTTCCTTACTCCTTATATGAAAATTAATTCAAGATGGATTAGAGACTTAAATGTTAGACCTAATACCATAAAAACCCTAAAGGAAAACCTAGGTAGTACCATTCAGGACATAGGCATGGGCAAAGACTTCATGTCTAAAACACCAAAAGCAACAGCAGCAAAAGCCAAAATTGACAAATGGGATCTCATTAAACTAAAGAGCTTCTGCACAGCAAAAGAAACTACCATCAGAGTGAACAGGCAACCTACAGAATGGGAGAAAATTTTTGCAATCTACTCATCTGACAAAGGGCTAATATCCAGAACCTACAAAGAACTCAAACAAATTTACAAGAAAAAAACAAACAACCCCATCAAAAAGTGGGCAAAGGATATGAACAGACATTTCTCAAAAGAAGACATTCATACAGCCAACAGACACATGAAAAAATGCTCATCATCACTGGTCATCAGAGAAATGCAAATCAAAACCACAATGAGATACCATCTCACACCAGTTAGAATGGCAATCATTAAAAAGTCAGGAAACAACAGGTGCTGGAGAGGATGTGGAGAAATAGGAACACTTTTACACTGTTGGTGGGATTGTAAACTAGTTCAACCATTATGGAAAACAGTATGGCGATTCCTCAAGGATCTAGAACTAGATGTACCATATGACCCAGCCATCCCATTACTGGGTATAAACCCAAAGGATTATAAATCATGCTGCTATAAAGACACATGCACACGTATGTTTATTGCTGCACTATTCACAATAGCAAAGACTTGGAATCAACCCAAATGTCCATCAGTGACAGACTGGATTAAAAAAATGTGGCACATATACACCATGGAATACTATGCAGCTATAAAAAAGGATGAGTTTGTGTCCTTTGTAGGGACATGGATGCAGCTGGAAACCATCATTCTTAGCAAACTATCACAAGAACAGAAAACCAAACACCGCATGTTCTCACTCATAGGTGGGAACTGAACAATGAGATCACTTGGACTAGGGAAGGGGAACATCACACACCGGGGCCTATCATAGGGAGGGGGGAGGGGGGAGGGATTGCATTGGGAGTTATACCTGATGTAAATGACGAGTTGATGGGTGATGACGAGTTGATGGGTGCAGCACAGCAACATGGCACAAGTATACATATGTAACAAACCTGCACATTATGCACATGTACCCTAGAACTTAAAGTATAATAATAATAATAATAAAAAGTTACTTTTCCTTTTTCTTTTCTTAATACTAAATATTCAAATACAAGAAGGAATAATACTTATGGCTTAAAATATACAGTATTCATATCTATTGTTAAAGGTAGAGAAAGAACCTACTTAAATGAGTTTGATATGGACATCGACAGTTTACTTACTTTACACCAGCTACTGGCCTACATTTTTTATAAATTACTTCCGTTAATCTTCACAATAAATCTTAGGATTATTATTTTCCCCACTTTACTGATGAGAAAACTAAACCTTAGAGGCATTTAATCAGTTGCACAAGGTTACACCACTAAAACTTAATAGGATCTAAAGTAGAATCTGAGCAATCTGATTCCAGAGCCCACATCTTAAATATTAGGCACATTATCAAAGAACATTTCCTGTGTCACCAGCTTCTAGGCCTTTATAAAAATGGTGGCCAAGCATTTTAGCTCTGAGGCAGTAGCTCATGGTCAATCAAATAAGCCTTTGCTGTTGATCAGAAGCCCCCCTCACCAACTCATCCCCCGTTAGCCAGCACATGTTTTGTCTCATGGACACAGGTTCTAATCCTTCTTGACCACCCAACCTTGATTAGTGTAGACATCCAGGTCTCAGGTAACACAGGTGAGACCTGTCTTCTCAGGTAGGACAGGTGACACCATATTATAACACCTCTTAGAGAGGGAACTGCAAGTCTTAGAGAAACACATAGCCCTAAATGTCTTTGAAGCACATGAATCACTTTATAAATTATAGTGTCATCAGACTCAGAGGTTG
This sequence comes from Macaca thibetana thibetana, assembly GCF_024542745.1. NCBI lineage: Eukaryota > Metazoa > Chordata > Mammalia > Primates > Cercopithecidae > Macaca > Macaca thibetana. The sequence goes on from NC_065581.1 coordinate 96,094,953, forward strand.
CAATAATAAACTGTTTACAATAATTTATTTTGTCTGCAATCTAAGTTAATGAGGACCATATCACCTTTTTACCTCCACCAGCGCAATGTCTGTCTATACTTGGAAATAACAGTATCTTTCATTTGTGAGGAGCTTTCAAGGTTACACGGTGTATTCATATCTATTTCTGGCTTAATTTTCATAAAAACTCTTTGAACTTATTCTAAATGTCCCCATTTACAGATGAGTACATTGCAGTTGAGAGAGATAACATGCCAACTTAAGGTCGTGCCGACAGAAATGGCAGATTTGACACCCCAAACTCGAGTTTTCTACCTCAAAATCTAGCATGTATTGCTATGATGGTGTTAATTTAGGTAGAATTTCACCTTCATTTATTTTCATTTCCAGAAGTTAATGTTCCTAATGGTATATATCCTACACATTCTCCCACGTCCTCTGGCTTTTAAGTAGGTAAAAACCACCTCATCAACCTTGATGACTCAAGTCTTAGATAATTCCTTCTGTCTACAGGAGTCATCTGCCACCATCTAAATAACTTTAAGGTTTATTCTTGATGTTTGTAATCAGGATTCAACTAATCTATAGTAATAGACAACTTTTTTAAAGTTAAGCGACTTTAGTGCTGTAGACATAGTACTAGATTAAGGGGATGGAATATGAGTTCCAAAGACTGTACATTTGGGCAATTCACTGACCTTTCCTGAGCTCAGTTTTCATATTTGAAATCCAAGGGCACTAGATTAGCACTAGACCATCTCTAAATTCTCACGTTTTAGAGCCTGTCCATCCAAGTTGACATCTAAAAGACAGCTATGAATGTGGAGCCTGCAGGAGGACAGCAGGAATAGAGCTGGGTCCTGTCGTTCTGAACCACCACCCTAGGTTCCAGGACTCAAAAAGACAAAAGCCTGGAAGAACCTGGAAAGCTCATAAAGCTACTGAGAAGCTACTCCTCAGGGTCTCCCCTAGGTCATATAGGCAGAGTACCTACCTCTGTGGACTCCCAGAGAAGTGGGTTCAATATTCTCAGAAACAGCTAGCTACTATCAGTAAGTTCTTCCTTGAGTATCTCTTCAACCACCCACATCATCTACATCTTTCTTCTAGATTTTGTGGTTGAAAAATGTTTGATGACAGCCAGTGGTATAATAGCCAAATACAGAGGACTTATTTGGTCCAGACCAGGACTCAAACTTTAGAGACTGCAAAGGAATCTTTCTCAACGTTCAGTCACGAGGAGGAAACTGTGGTTGGGTTCCACCATCCACTCCACCTTTCCCAAATGTGTAGCAGCTCTGCAGTTTGAGGGCTTAGCTAAAATTCCAAGGGAAGGTTCTTAGACACATAAGGCAAGTGTGGGATTGTGGTGATTTTCTGACCTCTCTTGCCAGTAATTGGTTTAAAATCCAGACTTGCACAATCAGCACAAGGCCTTCATCTGATCACAGAAAATGAATTGCTCAGGAACCAACTCTTCCACACCATCTCTTGAGCCCATCTACTATATCACCCTTGTTCATTCAAGTTCAGCCACACTGGCCTCCTGGTTGTTTCTTGAATACAGCCTGAAGGTCTCTGCATTATTGACTGTTTCCTCTGCCTGGAGTGATCCTCCTCTCTCACTACAATCCTAACCCCTTCATCTCCTTCAAGTCTTTGCTCAAATGTCACCTTCACAATGAGACCTACTCTGACCATTGTATTTGGAATTGCAATCGCCCCTTCATTACTCTCAGTTTCCTATTTCTCCTGTTTTCCTTCCCCCTCTAATACTTTTAAAAATTCTATATAATGTAATTCCTTATTACTTTTATCATTGCATGTTTCCTCCTACTAGCATGTAAGCATCTGGTAGGGATCCTTCTATTGTTCACCGTTTCATCCCAAATGCATACAATAAGTGCCTGCCTGGCTCATGTAGGCACTCAATTCCTTCTCTCCACTGCACACTTTTGTAATCAGCCACAATCTGGATCCATTTTACCAGCCTAAATTTTACTGAAGTTCAAACACAGAGCAGATAATTACACAGACCATATAATTGATCACCCAATAGGGACAATGTTGAGAGTAAAGGGGGGAAGCCATTAATAATTATGTCATGACAACAGTTTAAACAGACATTGACATGGGCAAACCAGGATGACTTAACATTACCCTATTTATCACAGAGTGTGGTCCAGGGAGCAAGAGTAAAAGACAGAGGAAAAATAAATAGGGAAGGAAGGAGAACAAATGAAAAGATATGTTGTCAAGCTGTCTCCTTTTCTGGACACCTGGTTTCTGGATCCTGGAGGACAGTTTTAGGGGCCATATGTAAGATGTCTCAGAAGCAACTGTGCAGAGAAGAAAAAGGGTAGCTCATATGCCTTGGCCCCTGGTCCTTACTGGTTAATGGCTCACCCCCAGGGCATTTCCAGGTTGTGCATGCAGGTTTGCTGAATGGGTGCCTGTGGGGCTTCTGCCAAGGGCCTCCTAAGCAGCAGGAGGCATGTGGCAGAGTCCTAATGCTCAGTGCTATTAGAATGTCACTGTGTGAGCCGAGCAGGAGCACACCAGGAAGAGGAAGGGGAAGAGTCGAGGTCACTGCAGGAGTGACTGGACAGGCAAGGCTGAGAGAACACTAGTGGGGAATAAGTGGAGGCCAACACAGCACTTTAGAGTTTGAAATATGGGGTAGTTCATGAACTACCAGAGGGAAAAGAAGACAAGGAGCCTCTCCACTTGACAACTAGGGCTCCTGTTCATAGGTAGCTATTTAATTAAATTGATCTCTAGATTTCTTTATACCTTATATTAATTCTTTAAAAAAAAAAAAAAAAAAAAAAACCTTTCTTAAATCCATGCATAGTCACCCAGTGTGGTATGTGGAGAATGGTGGAGAATGCTTTTGCTTTAAATATTTTCTTTCTTTTGATGGTTTCTTTCTCCCTGTGGATAACGTGGCTTTCTAATGATGACAACACCATTAAACAAACCTTTCCATGTCAGAGATACTGTATCTTCCTTGGCATTGCTGTCTCCCCATCTCCCTTTCTCTAGTCTGTTCTCCCTTTCTCCTGTCCCCTTTCAGACTACACATGATGAAGAGATGTGGCTTTGGAAGTCATAAAGGGTTAGGGCTGGCAATGCCTAGTCAAGAGTTGCAATGCAGCTTTTCCCCCAGGGGGAGAAATGAATCCCAGTTCTCCCATAGCATCTGGATTCTCAAGCTTTCACAAATGCTACCTCAGCATGGGCCAGAAACAATAGAGTTATCTCTATTTGGTCTAAACATAAAATAACTTCAAAGAAATTCATTGTGATAAAATTAAAACATGGAACCCAAGGGTGTTCTAAAGTGCTACCTGGAGGTTTTCTGTGGAAATTCTATGACATATTGTGCTGTGAGCTTTAGTAACATCAGAAAAATAGTGGGTCCTTGCAAGTGGCTGCTTTTCTATCTCTGAAAAGGCTATGGCAGGGCAGAGGTAAAATTTAGGTGTGCAATTTGGAAAGAAGAGTTTTAGAGAAGTAGATGGATTTGGAGATATACACAAATCCCACAAAGACCTATTATTTATGGGCCATCTGCATGTATCTGAGAACGGGTGCCCACTGGGAAGACCAGAACCTCAACTGGGCAACACAAGGCTCACTGTACCCAGTGGCAAGAGGCTAAAGACCAGCCGTGACCTCTGGGCACAGACCTCTGATGGGGTCATCTCGCACCTCCCAGAGGCTGCCTTAGTAAGGGGGCCAGCAAGGCACATACTGGGATCACAGTGTTGGAAATGGCTTTGCAGCCACACTGAAAGAAATGTGGGACGAGAGGAGAGGAAAGTGGTATTTGAATCAGGTTATTTCGCCACTTCTTTTGGTCTTTATTGTCAACTTTTCATAGAGTAGCAGATGGGTCACCATACCAAAGCTTACCCACAATGAATCTGACTTTTACCTTTTTTTGATAATTATAACCCCAATTCATTTTTCAATACTATGTCTACTTTTCTCACTGTTTTTTCAAAACTGCTCTGCAGGCTATCATACCAAAAATACTGAGTGATCTTAGACTACTCTGAGATTAACCTTCCTGAAATCTGGATAAACCTTGGTTTTTCTCCCTTCACCCTTATCCCCTCACAGCTTTCATGGTAAAGTTCAAACTCTTTAGGACGGTATCAAGTTCTAACTGAGGTCCAAGGGGAGTCAGTGGGCGAGTGGCAGGTAGCTGGGAAAAACACTTGAGGAATCATAGGCAGTTTTGACATAGCTTTACTATATCCTTGGGCATGAGTAAGCTGTATGTACAGCATTAACAGGGTAATTATACCTTTTACAGACAACAGTGGCTCCAAGTCAAGTACCAGCTCATGTGGTGATCATCTAATGCACCTCACGTGGCGTGGTTATGTAATATGTGAGGTTGTGCACCTGTGCTCCAAACCCGCTGAGTCATGCTGGACCAGATGTCTGCCTCAGCCTGTTCTCGATCACAGCACATCCATTTTCCTTACACTCCACCCACTAGTCTGAGGGTATCCTCGGGGCAGGGACATGTGCCCATAGGGAAGAGCCCTGAATTCATAACCCACAACAACCACACAGAGAGCAACAGCTCACTACTAGGATTCCAGCTATGCTACTTATGACTATTAGGGCCCAGTGTAGGCCAGAGCCTAGGGATGCCCATCATCTCTGCAAGGGGTCATAAGTAAGGCTTGTGACAGCCTTAATCTCCCATGAGATCCCTTGCAGGGCTGCTGTTATGTTCTGCTGATTGTCAGGGATAAAGGTACGACACCGTGTTCCTAAAAGGGCACAGGTGCCTCCTTCGGCAGCAGTTATCATATCTAAGGCCATTCAGTTTTGCAACACCACCTTTCTGATCTGATCAACCTCATTTGTTAACAGGATGAGGGCCACTCGGGTGTTAATTCAGAGCCTGAGCATTGTGCTCTGCAAGAGCAGTAACTGGTGCTTCTACAGTTATGACGCCTGCTCCAGGGATGGTCATTTCCAAAGGATGGAACCACCAGGGGGCTCATCACACTTGCAAAAACTGAAAGCATAGTGCCTCCCAGTTATGCAGGCATCTGTGCAACATGGGGAGAACAGTGTCAGGTATGTAAGTCCACCCCAAGGTACAATGTCCAGTGCAGTTCACTGGTAGGTAAGGCCACCCTGTGTCCCCACAGACCCATAAACTCCCAGGGGGCACAAAGTACACTGGGACTGGACCTTGGTGGGGCTACTTGTTCCACCATACCTTTGGTGTGGTGACACGTGTTATGTTTGTACAGGCCGTGACAGGTACCCATCCTATAGTGGTGTTACCCCAATGTTGCTCTATGCATCATGGCACCTGGACCAGGGGTACTACATGTTACCCCACTAGTCAGCCTGTATTAGTCAGGGTTCTCTTAGAGGCACAGATATATATATATATATATATATCTTGGATATATAAGATATATATATCTATCTTGGATATATAAGATATATATATCTATCTTGGATATATAAGATATATATATCTATCTTGGATATATAAGATATATATATATATCTTGGATATATAAGATATATATATATATCTTGGATATATAAGATATATATAGTCAGTTTGTATTAGTCAGAGTTCTCTTAGAGGGACAGACATATACATATATCTTGGATATATAGGATATATATGTATATCTTGGATATAAGGATATATGTATATCTTGGATATATAGGATATATATGTATATCTTGGATATATAGGATATATATACACATATATATATGAGTTTAAGTATTAACTTACATGATCACAAGGTCCCACAATAGGCTGCCTGCAACCTTGAGGAGCGAGGAGAGCCAGTCCAAGTCCCAAAACTGAAGAACTTGGAGTCCAGTGTTCAAGGCCAGGAAGCATTCAGCACAGGAGAAAGATGTAGGCTGGGAGACTAGACCTGTCTCTCTTTTTCATGTTTTTCTGCCTGCTTTATATTCACTGGAAGCTGATTAGATTGTGCCCGCCAGATTAAGGGTGGATTCGCCTTTCCCAGACCACCAACTGAAATGTTAACCTCCTTTAGCAACACCCACAGAGACACACCCAGGATTAATACTTTGTATCCTTCAATCTAATAAAGTTGACACTCAGTATTAACCATCCACACAGCCCCATTTATCATAAACACCACAGGCCAGCCAGGGGGTGAGTGTGCTGTGGGACTTGCAGTGTCCTTTGTCCAAAGCTTGCTGCGTTGTGTTCCAGGGAACCACCATGGGTCCCCAGGTCTCTGGTTATGTCCAGTTCTCTGCAGATGCTGAATGTATGTGCCAAGACAAGCCATCCACAGCTGCTGCTGGAAGGGTGGTGCAGATCCAACAGTCGGAAACATTGGTCACTGCAGCATAGGTGTGGGCCCAGTTCGCAATGCAGTTGGAGCATGTTAACCTATGGTCAAAATGACAGAGGAGGCACAGGTACTAACAGGAAAATCACATCCCTCAGGTGAAATACAGGCTAACCTTTCATCTCTGGATAACAATGCAGCCGCCAAGGGCTTTTGCCCTGGGCGATGGTACCACAACTTCTCAACTCCCCGGGGTTCCTTTGAGTCTGTATCCATGCCAAAGTCATGGGGGAGCTCATAATAGGCCATACAGACAGGACATATGTCCCCCGGAGAAGGGTTCCTTCATAGCCATTCCCCTATGAACAGCCAACTGCGGGAGCCATGTATTGAACACCCACAGAGTGACATGCAAGTCACTGTACGCCCTCCCCCCAGGGAGCTACAATGGCCATCCACCGGTAGTAGGGGGCTTGGAAGGTCCATGGCCACAGCCAGGTTTTCTGTTCCCCTGCCTTCAGAGGAATTGGAGCAGGCAAAAACAGGTTACCTTTCATCCCCATACCTGGTCGAAGGAGATCATCTTTGGTATGTATCTGCAACGGAATGGGGGCAGCAGCCCAGTGTAACAAATCCTCCATGGGTTGGGCCGCCTTTCTGTGGCCATTCATTCAAGGTGTAGAGGACCAGGTCTAGCCTGGAACCCCAGCCCCACAAAGATGGGGGTGTGACATGCAAGTGTAACCCATTCTTTAAGAGCCCATTATATCACTCAATCATATCCGCAGCTTGCAGGTTGTATGGCACATGGAATCCCCACTTTATATTCATTTTTTGTGCCCATCGTTGTACCTGTTGTCCAGTGAAATGTGTTCTCCTATCACTCTCAATGGCCAGAGGGTGACCATATAGGGCACATAGATATTTCAGGACCCAGATGGTGTTCTGTTGGTCAGCCACACTTCAAGCCTAGGTGAACAACAGGCCTGTGGCCGTGCCCACCACTGTTAGCACATGTGTATACTTTTGCGATGTCAGCAGTGACCCAATGTAGTCTATCTGCCACCTGGCCAAGGGCACTTGTCCTATTGTTACTTGTTGTGTAACACTGGGCAGCTGCCTCTGTTTAGGGTATGCCTGAGCACATGCCGGACATTTCTGACGAGCCTCCCAAATGTCTTGCATGGGCAGGGACAGACCCCAGTGCTTACTGAACTGTTGCGTCAGTTTACCCCCTGCATGTCCCAGTTTCCGGTGTAGGGCACATCTCGTGTAGGTGCCAACTCTAATCATCAAACCTTGGCCAAGGCATCTGCCTCATCATTGACAGGGGTGGCCAAAGGCATACGGTCTGACATGTGATAAATAGTTACCTCTTTCTGATGACCCATTTCCCAAAGGTCTTACCACATGGCTTGGCTCCAAATGGGTCAGTGGCCGACTAGCCACTTCTGTATTTTCCAGGTAGTTAACCACATGGCTAAGCCTCGTTAGACCACCCCACTATTGGTACAGATTACCATAGGTGTCACCTCCTTGGTGATCACCATTCATACTGCTCTAAGTTCAGCTCATTGGCTACTTTGTCCATACCCAGTTTCAAACCATATGGTATCAGTTCTAGGTTGCACTGTAACAGCAGTCCAGGCAGCAGTAGCACCTCAGCTGGACCCATCTGTGTACCATGCCCCATCGGGACTAGGGGTACGCCCTTCCTTAAATAGTGAAAGCTCAGGTTCTGGGGTATCTCAGACCCCATGGCCTTATCTTGCATTAGGACTACAGGTCCCAAGACCTCTCGCAACTCTGCTACTAAAGGACTTGTACTCAGCGTACTTTGCTGCTCCAAGTAGGCGGCCCACTTCGCCAAAGTGGATGTCTGTGCCATCCCAGTTTGGAAAGTCATTACCTATGAATGCACCCATCCTGCTATTGGGTAAGTCATCTGCACGATGACTGCAGCTCATCCTGTCACACTGTCACAAGCCTGAAGGGTGGCATATACAGCTGCTAGCTGTTTCTCTGTCAAGGAATACCAGAGCTCAGCTCCTTTCCATAGTTGGGACCAAAAGCCTACTGGCATTTTTAAGCACTCCATGTGCTGCCACAGGTCCCAACCGAAACCATCCGTGGTCACATGCACATCCCGCTCAAACGGACACCCCTGGTCAACTACCCATAGGGCTTGTGCCTGCTGAATAGCCTGCTTGGCTGCCAGGGAGGTGGTCTCGGCTGCATTATCCCAATCCTGGGTGGCTCCCTTCTTTGTTAACCAATGCAACAGTTTTATCATTTGAGCTAAATGAGAGACAAATGCCCACAAATATCCTAGGAGGTCCACAAAAGTTTGCAGCTGCTGCACCATGGTGGGCTGGGGATATGCCTGAATCTTATCAACGATAGCCTCTGGGATGACCTTTGTCTTACCTGATCAGGTAACTCCCAAGAATTTGGCAGATAATCCAGGTCTTTGGACCTTGGATTCATTGACAGTCCAATCACATGCTGCCAAATGTTCGTGCAGGAGGGGTGCCACCACTTATAAATCTGTGAGAGAATCAGAGGTTAACGTAATATCATCAATATAATGGAATAGGCAGACCCCTTCTGGACAGTGCCAGGTGGCTAAATCCATGGCAACTAGACCACAATATATGGTGGGGCTGTGCACATAGCCCTGTGGCAACACTGTAAAAGTCCATTGTCTTCCTATGTAAAGGCAAACTGTTCCTGGCTCTCTGGAGTCATGTCCATGGAGAAAAATCATTGGCCAAGTCCATTACATAGTTGTACTGTCCCAGTTCTGTCATCAAACGGTCCATCAAATCCATGATTGATGGTATAGTTGCAGGCAAAGGCAAAGGTGGTGTTACTTTATTCCATTCCCGATAGTCCACCACCATCTGCCAAGTTCTATCAGGCCTTCTAACAGGCCACGCTGGAGAACTGTAGTGGGTATGGGTGTCGCGCACTATCTGCACTTCCTCCAGTGTTTTAATTGTCTCAGTTATCTCTGTATGCCCACCCGGCAAATGGTATTGACGGCTGGAAGTAACCTGTCAGGGTTGTGGCAGGACCTGAGGCTGGTGATGTGTATGTACACACAGCACCAGCTTCACCAAATGCACTCGGAGTCTGAATTCCCTGGCTGCGGTTTGTAACACCAGACCATGTAAAACGTCCACTCACAGACTGTATTCTGGTATGAGAGAGACATACACAATATATAAATGGGGAGCCAAATGGCCATTGCCAAGATGCAGAGATATAGGTTTCACTTTCACTCACCAGCCTCCATAACTGTCAATGTAAGCAGGTTTGCCCGGAAACTTAACTGGGTTTCCATAAACAAGGCTGCAAGCTGCACTAGTATCCACCAACATCAGCATCCGCTGTACATTGGTGGGGTACCAGTGGATCACTAATTCCGCATGTGGCTTCTAGTTGTCTGGTGTCCCTCCAAGCTGGGCACCTCAGCCAGTTCCCTAATCAAACAGAAAAAGCTCTACATTTCCACCTGGTTGTAGCAAGTAGTCTTTGAGCTGAAGCACCCAGGTGGGACCCAGTTGCACAGCAATGTTCTTCTCCCCCTTGGGCTTTTTCTGGAATTGCTGCTCCGGAGACAACTGTCTCCACAAAGTTAAGAGTACTTTACTGGGCTGCTTTTCGATTTTTCTCTCATTCAGCCCTGGCCAAAATCAAATCTATCCACATCTGCGAGCATGTCACTCACTGGGGCCCCCTTTTCTCCCATGGGGGGGCCTGAGGGCAGTGCATCTTCCCCTTCCTTATGGCATAGAGCCCTCAGTCCCACCAACAGCCTTCTGCTTCCCCAAGAGCCGCCATAGCAGTGGGCACTTCATGTATGTGGTGCCCCACATTTGGGGTGAGGACAGCAGATAGGGAACAAAAGGCACGGCGGGGTGCAGAACGCAACACAAGATCCCTCACATGGGATGTGAAATGTTCATCATCTGGCCCCCAGGTATTCGGGTAAAACATAGTAGCCTGCTGCATACCCATCTCCCAGATGACTTGCACCAAATTGGTATACGACTGCCATTTTCTCTCAGTTTTGGGTATTTCACCAGCGTCATTCCTCACAGTCCGTATGGCTGCCCATTGCCACTCAATCAGGGTGTGGTCATGTTGCTCTTGTGACAACCACCTGCTCACCTGCAACCACTGACAGAGGGAGGGGTGGGTTATGATAGAGGCCAGCTTTTCCATCTCAGAGGCAGCACAGGAGATACTATCTGCTCCCTCATCCCACAAATGAAGCATCCAGGTGGGGAGACATTCTCCTAGAAGTTGACTGCACTGCTTGCCTAATTCCCACAACTCAGTCGGGATATAGGCAGTATATGAAGTATGTTGCATATGGTCGATGGGGATCCCTGAGCTTGTCCTTCGAGCCCTAGTGGCTGTTCATGATCTACCTTCTGACAGACCACTGGGCAAACCTGCAACAGGGGTTCTTCCTCCTCAGTATCAGACCCAGTGGGGGTCTCCAGCCAAGATGACGGACCCAGGCCTGCATTTACAGCAGCCTCTAATTCCTTTTCCAAGCTCTGTAGCCAGGTCTTCAGGTGCCCCACCTGTGTCTGGAGGTCACCATTCACAGAAGCTTCTAACTCTTTTTCTGAGCTGTGTAGCCAGGCCTCCAGGCACCCTACCTGTGCCTGGAGGGCCCTTACTGCACTGCATCCCTCAGGGACTGGGTGTGTACTCTCATAGTGCAATCAAAATGCCCATCCAACTCTGCCAGCAAAGGCTCACTCCTTCTCAGTGCTCTGTACTTCCAGCTGCTTCAGCACCATGCTCCATGTACCACTGCCCAGGTTTCCAATGGAGCCCATCCACATGGCCAAATCAGTGGGGACCAAAGGTGCACTCACTTTGGGATTCTGTTCATGATGCCAATTTTCAGGTTACAACTGAAGACCAAGGGGAATCAGTGGGCAAGTGGTTGGTAGCTAGAAAAACACTCGAGGAATCATAGGCAGTTTCAACATGGCTTTACTCTCCCTCTGGGTGTGAGCAAGCTGTATGTACAGTGTTAGCAGGGTAATTATACCTTTTACAGACAAGAGTGGCTCTGAGCCAAGCATGAGCTCACATGGGTGATCACCTAATGCACCTCACATGGCGTGGTTACATAATATGTGGGGTTGTGCACTTGCACTCCAAACCCACTGAATCATGAGGCTCCAGAAGGCTGCCTCGGCCTACTTGTGACTAAAGTGCAGCCATTTCCCTTACACACGATACATAGGCTCTTGGTGATAGGCACCTTTTATGGTTTGGCTGTGCAAATCTCATCTTGAATACTCCCATGTTGTAGGAGGGACCCAGTGGGAAGTAACTGAATCATGGGGGCAGGTCTTTCCCATGCTGTTCTCGTGACAGTGACTAAGCCTCATGAGATCTGACTGACAGTATTGTAAGTACGAGTTTCCCTGCACAAGCTCTCTCTCTTTGCCTGCTGCCATCCACATAAGATGTAACTTGCTCCTCCTTGCCTTCCACCTTGATTGGGAGGACTCCCCAGCCATGTGAAACTGTAAGTCCAATAAATCTCTTTCTTTTGTAAATTGCCCAGTCTCACAAATGTCTTTATCAGCAGTGTGAAAACAGACTAATACAGCACCCAACTTTACTGTCCGGCCACTTCATCTCACACTACCCCTAATAAATCCATTTCCCAACAATTAGCTCCCAAAAGTCATTTCTTCCACATCTCAGTGTCTTTGCCTGTGTTGTTCACTCTATTTAGATGGCTCTTCCCAAACACTTCTGCCTGAAGAACCTGTCAATTTTCCAGTTCCATTCAAGCCTAACTTCTCTCTGTGGCCTACAATGAGCCATGTCCCACGCAAGGCACAGGAGCCTCAGAAACACTCAGTGCCTGCCCTCAAGAAGCTCACAGCCTGGCAGGGCATACAGAAATGCATGTAGATACTTATGATACCATGTGATATGCTGGATTTTATTTTAATACTATTTATAAAAGTATGGAGTAAGACAAAATTTAAATTGATTTCTGCCATGGCAATGGCTGGGGAAGAATTCAAGGAAAGCTAAGAAGAGAGGGTGACATTTCAAGTGAACCTTCAAGTATGAGTAAAATTTTCCTCTGTGGAAGAAAACATGGGTGGTGCAGTTATGATTGGAGGGTGAGAAAATATTCTGCAAAACATGAAAATGAAACATGAAGTTGGTAGACTATTTGGGAACCATAAGGAGTGGATTTTGGCTGCTTGTAGATTTTGGGTGAGAAGAACACTGTAGTAGGACAGTGAAAAAAAGTGAACAAATAGATATAGCCTAACAATGTCTGGTAGTGATAAAGTTTGGAGGAAAAAAAAAACAAGCAAGAAAGAGCATGGAGAGTGACTGCTGCTCTTTTAGATGGGATGACCAGAGACACTCTCTCTGAGAAGGTATATTGGAGCTAAGGCCTGAATTATGTATAGGAGTTGTAGGAAGGATGGGCTTTCCAGGCAGAGGGCACAGCAAGGGCAAAGGCCATGAGGCTGGAGTTTGCTTGGTATGTGAGAGCTTTTTCAGTGAGACCAGGGTGGCTGCAGCTGAGTGAGCAAGGAGATGCATAGGCAGAATGCGGTCCAAGAGATCCTTGCAAAGCTCATTATCAAGTCCACTTGACACTCTAGCCTAGTCAGAGTATATTTCCACCTTTCCTGGCAAATCCCACATACCTATCCCCTTAAGCAAGTCTAGACCAATTTTAGGCAAGAAAAAAAATGTATTCACAACATTAACTCTTTCCCTCACTCTCACAATCCTGAAGATATGAGGTGAGAGTATTTGAAAGAGTAGACTAAGAGAAACGACTAGGAATAACCCTATCAGGGGCTCTTAACCCAGAGTCTATTGAGTGGGCTTTATCAGAACCTGGGACTCCCATAGTTGTACACAAAATCATATTTACAGTTGTATGTTTGCAATTTTTTCTGGGGTGAGAGAACTCAAACTTTATCAAATTTTTAAAGTAGTCTATGATATTGCCAAGATTAAGAACCCCCAAAATAAAGAACTTCTGTGATTGACTCCTTATTTTTATACTTGAGGAAACAGAGTGGGAATCAAAACCACCAGTGACCTCGGTCCTCCCATGAAGCTAGGTTTGCTGAAGGGGTAACAATTTATGTTGTTTTTTGCAAGTAAGAAAAGAGAAAAAATGCCTGTTAAAAAATACATTGTCAAAGATGGTTTAGCCTAAATAAACCACAAGTCCCCACATGAATTTCTCATGCAGGATCCTGAAATTCATATTGAGACTGAAAACACTGTAACCAATGTCCTGTCTCTCTCAGTTTTGTTTGCAGTGTGTCATCCGGGAACAATCTCTTTCCTTTTCTCTTTTCCATCCTCCTTATTTTGCAAGACAAACCTTTTGCTCTGATGCTACAGAACAAATCCAAGCCTACATATGTGGAAAACCTCCTCCTTGCTATCTCTTCTCTCCCATACCATAGACTATTTCCCTCCACACGTTTAAGTCTCCCCCCGTATACGAGTCAGAGACAACCACTCTGACTTTTGTACTATATTATGATGACCCCATCAGAAGCACCACTATCACAAACTGAATGGCAGTTAGTATCATCAAGTCCATGTTTCTACGCTAAGTGCTTTACATGTATTTTCTCATCTAATCACCAAACTGTCCTATAAGTAGGCATTACTATCAACTCCATTCCACAGATGGGGAAACTGAGGTTAAGAAAGGTTAATTTATGTGTTCAGGGTCACACAGCTGATGTGGCAAAGCTGAGATTTAGCCCAGTTTTGTCTGACTCCAAAGCCTACCTGTGCTCTAAACCACAACTCTATAATGCTACCCTAAGACAACTAAACTATCATGGAGTCTGCTCACGTTGCAAAGCAATTTTTCCAAAGTATAAATTTCACAGGTGTGCTACAAAAGATGCTAACATGATCAATACTTGAAAATGCAAATGCAATCATTATATTATGTTCACCTCAGAACACAAAAGCTTGATTGCATAAAAATGCTGCTTTTATTAGTAAACAGGAGAAGGTTGAAACCGTGTGCAGTTTTTATATTGCTTTATCACTACTGGTTTAGAGTATAAAAATTTGATCAAAGCAACTTCTTAAGAATTCAGTTTCATTTATATTTTCAGTCCTCAAACATAAGTATGGCAGTGGTACATATCAGAGACATTAAGGACCCTTGTATAAAAATGGAATTGAATGTTGGCATTGTAATCCTCATTTTTTATCCAGTAGAATTTGGGGAAAAAATATACTTAAGTGACTCTGGAAACCATAGCTTAGCAAAATGCCATAAAGCAAAATGTTGCTATCTGATATCTAATATCAAGTGTTCAGGAATTACATTTTCAATAAAAGCATCTCTCCTGGGCTTATAACACCAAAACCAAAAGTACAAGATTATAATTTTATGATGTGTGTCACTTAGAGAAAAAAAGATTCGCTTTTTTCTTCACTTACTTTGATGTTGTCAAAACAAGTCATCCCCCTAGTTGCTGCTCATTTCTCCTTCACGAAGTAAGAGACTTAACAGGGGAAGGTACGTCTGCACCAAAAAGGGTACTTTAGATTTTACTGGCAATTGGAAGGAAAGATATGAGTTATTAACTAATCCCCTCACCATTCTCTTGGTAGAAAGCTCCTCAAACTTCTCTTTTAAAGAATCTAGTGAATAGTCCAGGAATGGTTCAAAAATGAGACTCCTGAACTGTGCTGGACCTGACAGTGTCCAGACCAAGGTGCACCCTTGATCTCCTGAGCACTCATTCTCAATGCGGGCGCCCAAACCCAGGTGTCACCCAAATCATTTGCAACTTAGCACTGGAAGTGTTTGGAAGGATTTGTCAGAGAGCCGCTGTAATCAAGGACCATGGAAATCAGGTGCAGACACATAAGTCAGAAAAACAGCTTTGAAAACTCATGTGTATTTCTAATTTAGAAGCAGACTTTGTCTATTGACTGCTCATGTATGTGCCTGATCGGAGGCAGTATTCGCTCTAACCTAGCCCAGTGGGAAATTACTATCACCTTGGCTTGAAATCAGTCAAATTCATGGAAATCACCATATGGTGTGATTTCTGCTTTGTCAAGAGGTGTGGAAAGAACACCCTTCCCAGATTATACCCACTGAGGGAGCAGCTTCTTATTGAGTCACAGCTGAAAGTAGAAGCATGTTGCTAACTGATAGTTTATGGACTGCACTTGTAAAGGTCTCCTGTTGAACTGTCTCTTAATTTTTTAAAGAAATGTAAATTCTTTAAAATATCAAGGAACAAAGTTATATTCTGATACACTTTCATTTGTTCTCCCTAGGAAAAAACAGTTTCTCTTATATTTTAAGATTAGAAGTTGCCTCAAAATCACAGGTGATGGAAGATTCAGTTAACTCATGGTATCAACCAAAGAATGTCACCTTTCATGAATGGTAGATTTTCCACGTACTGTTTCATCTTAGCTGCCCACCTGAAGTGGCAGGGAGTTAAAAAGAAATTTCTCTTTAGCATAGTCTCCTTTTGTTTTTTTCTTGATCAACTGCTTCAACTATATTCTATCAATTCCTAGACTTAACTTTTTTAAAAAAATAATTGAACATCTCTGAAATTTAAGTGTTTCTTAAAATTTATGAGATATGTTCATTAAGTCACAGCATTTATTATTTCTTAATTTGAATGAAGTATGGTATTTCCAAGGTTATTTACCTAATCTAAACCTCCATGTATCCTCAGACTTCCTTTCATATAAATATCCCCAAAACTATTTTGGGACTCATATACCGAGGACGTGAAGCAGAAATCTTTCCCGTAGCTGTGCTCAAAACTGGCCAGCCAGCTGCTTTTGCCAGAACACAGGCTCTTCTCTATACAATCTACACTCTTTGCTCCTCACCTGGGACCTTGGGCAGTGATAGACACCTGCCGTGGCCTGACCTTGTCTCATTCCAGCCCAAAGATGAGCAATTCTCACTATGTCATCTACCATTGATTACCACCACCCCAAATCCCACCTTCACAGGCCTACCTTATTTTCAATATTTTTATAGATCTTTCCAAGGACATTTGATAACTAGAAATAAAGTAAAAAATGTAAGGACTAAAAAGAAACTGACAGACAAGTTGTGAATGGGACAACCTTATAAAGGAGTCCTCAAATAAAGCATATGTCTTAAAATATCCAAGTCCTGGTACCACCTTGTGTATCAATCATAATTTCTGGGATCTTCTTTGGCATTGCAGAGACTTTTCGGAGGATGGTTTAATGCCCCCAAATTAGATTAGGGTTGGCCTCGTGCCTCTACAATAAAATAAGCAAAAATTCCTCTTTTTATTCTCTAAATCGGAGGATGCAAACTGACACCCCCGAGGCTTTATATAGCTGCTTCCATGTTTATTTGGTTATTTTAGCTGCTCACATGGTATTTGAAAAGGCAAATTAGGCACTTGTTACTCCTGATTGTAGCATGAGCTGCTTAAGCAGGACCTCTAGTAAAAACATGAAAGTCAGGTATAGAGGAGGTGGCTGGGAGAAGAAAGGCTGACATGTTGATAAACTAACAGGACATTTAACTTGGGAGCTAAGAAGTGAAATTAAAATGGGAAACCAATAACAGAACAGGGTGGACTGTCCATGGGAAGGCTCTGGCAGGGTGTTGTACCAGGAAGTGCAGCAGGAATTTAGAAGGCTGGAGACCCAGGCTCAAAAGACCTTCACTAGTGTGAGGTTAGAGCCACAGGGGACAATGAGACTGAAGAGGCAGAGGGTGCAGAGAGAAAAGATGAGCACCAAGTCTAAAACCTGGGCGGACAGCCACACGTAGGAGATATGAGGCAGAAAATAAATTCATGGAAGAGACAGGTATAACTGAGGGATAGAAATAGCAGGATATCACATCACGAAACCTGAGGCAAGAGACACTCAGAAAAGGAGTGGTAAACGTTATCAAATGACAGAGAGGTTAAGGAGAGGAGCAGAAAAAAAAAAAAAAGAAACGTGGAATATGACATTTGGAGGGTAACTTGAGGACACTGTCAGTAGCATGGTAGGGCAGAAGCCAGATTTTACAGGGTTAGGAAGTGAGTGTCTACGGAAGGAGACAGAGCATGAAACCTTCTCTTTCAGCAAGTCAATGTGCTAGAAAAACTGCAGAGAACACAAGCCATGTTTTTAACATTCTGTAATCACTAACCAGTAATATCATTTATTGCATACTTGGTAAAAGGTACACTTATTTTGTCTCAGTACCTTCTAGGAACCTTCTAGCTAGATATTTCAAAATTATCCCTTCTCTCAACATATTAATCAATTCACTGTTTGTGCAGCAAACATTCTTTATGGTCAGGATCAGGGCTTGGAAATTGACGCTTTTCTAAGGTCAATGGCAACACTCCAGTTCTGGCTTCCTTCTTGCCACTCAGCAGCTGCCCTTCTAGAATTTACTGAAAACAATTCCCCTGCCAGAAACATTTGCCAGTGCTATATTTATTGATTTCAGAAAGCTGTGACAAACAACCACAATGCAGTGTGTAGTAAATTGTCAGAATACGGTGTGTCATCTAAAGCTCTGAATTGACTTAGGTCAACACTGTCAAATCACCAAAAAACAATGGTTTTGGGGCACACCAAATCTGCCTTTAAGTTCTCTTTTGGAGGGTCATCAAACTTCAAGCTTAATTTCATGTTAATTTTCTCCAATCAACCAATTTTATGCATGTGCACTGTGTAATGCCATGTTAAAATAAGCACAGGGACATTCAGCTAATATTATGACCCTTTTGAAGCCAGAAATTTACTTCACTATAAGGGCTTTTACAATCAGATTAGCAACCTCATCTCTGCTAGCCATGTTATGTTTTATCTGCTGTGCGTTTGTCCGTTTAAAAACACTAATCAAGTTGAAAACCATGTTCACATAAAGACCTGTACATGGATGTTTATCGCAACTTTATTCATAATTGCTGAAACCTGAAAGCAACCAAGATATTTTTCAGCAGGTGAATGGGTAAACTGTAGTACATCCAGACAATGGGGTATTTTTCAGTGCTAAAATGAAATGAGCTATCAAACCATGAAAACACCTAAAGGAAAATTTAATGCATATTATTAAATGAAAGAAACCAATATGAAAAGTCTGCATACTATGTCATTCTAACTATATGACATTCTGTAAAAGATAAAACTACGGAAAGAGTAAAAAGATGAGTAGTTGCTAGAGGATGGGAGAGAGAAGACTAGCCAGAGCACAGAGGATTTTTATGGCAGTGAAATTATTCTATATAATACCGTATTGGTGGATCCATGTCATTATATATTTGTCCAAACTCATAGAGTGTTGATATGGTTTGGATGTTCGTCCCCTCCAAATCTCATTTTGAAATGTAATCCCCAATATTGGAGGTAGGGCCTGGTAGGAGGTATTTGGGTCATGGGGGCAGATCCCTCATGAACATCTTGGTGCCATCCTCGTGGTAAACAGTGAGTCCTCACTCTGTTAGTTCACGCAAGATCTTGTATAAGAGTGTGGCACGTCCTTGCTTGCTCTCTCTTTTGCTTCCACTCTCTTCATGTGACATGCTGGCCCCCGTTTGCCTTCCACCATAACTATAAAGCTTCCTGAGGCCCTCACTAGAAGCGGATGCTGGCACCATGCTTCCTGCATGGCCTGCAAAAGCATGAGTCAAAATAAATTTTTTTTTTCTTTAGAAATCACCCAGCCTCAGGAATTTCTTTACAGTGACATAAAATGGACTAATACAAATGTACAACACCAAGAGTGAACTCTAATGTAATCTGTGGAATTTGGGTGATAATGATGTGTCGATGTAGGTTCATCAGTTGTAACAAACGTACCACTCTGGTGGGGGAGACTGACCGTGAGGGAGGCTATGCACATGTGGAGTCAGGGGTCTCTGGGAAATCTGTATCATGCTGCTCAATTTTGCTATGAACCTAAAACTGCTCTTTTAGAAAGTCTTTTTTTTTTTAAAGAAAGTACTACTCTACTTTTTAAAGTATTAATAGTAGAAAAGATAACATAAATTTGTCATCAGGAGAGGCAAGATAGCAACTCTGGGCCATATAGTCATTTCCTTCAACAATTTTCTTCGTCTTGAGTCCTGAGCCACATCTTTGCAAGCTGAGAGCATTAATTCCGTCTGTGTACCTAGCATTGACTGGGCTTAATAATAAAGCTGATTCCTTAACTGGACTTGAGCTTATGTTGATTGAGCCTGAGAAGATAATAAAGGAAATGCCTGTTTATTAGTTTGCCATAAGAAATCTAATTTTTGAGTGAATCAGGAATTCAGCACAATCTTTCAGCACATTCTCCTACAGGAAAATTAACCTGGTGGAAAAGAACAGGAGACTTGGCCTCAGGTAGGCCTGGCCTTCACATCTTATCTGCCAGTCACTGACGGCAGGATTCTGATCAATTAAACCCTCTGTGCCATAGTGTCCAAATCAGGGTAGTTGGTGCAGTAATAGGGTAATTGTCATGAGGTTATTGTGATAAATAAATGAAGAAATTCACTTAAAATATTTATCACAATGAAAGTAAATGCTCAACCAATATTTACAACTACATGGAAACATGAATCGTGATTATTTGGCAACAATGGAATCAGAGAAACAGTGGTTCAATAGACAATCTTACTCCATCAGTATTTGCTTCTGGGTTATTTATCATGCATAGAAAGAACCTCCTCTGCCCAGAGCTATACAATTATTCTCCTATATTTTAATCTAGTGTTTTATGGTTTTATTTTTCACATGTAAATCTTTGCTCCCTCTATATTTTGTTTAAGGAGTCAGCTTTATTTTTTTCCTTAAATTGTTACTCAGTTATACCATTTCATCATATTTTTATTCTTTCTATTTTCTGTCTTGAAGGATAAATTTCTGGGGGTGGGGCATACTTTTGCACCATATTTGTTCTTTGCTGGTATGACATTCTTTTTCTAGGAATTCTATCTTTGTAACTTTGAAGTAAAGCACATATGGCTATAGTTTTAGGTGACTTTACAGACCAACATAACGAAGCTTCCTCAGAAAGAAAGCATTACACTGGGATATCTTTCCAGTTAGAGACCACAGGTCAGCACAAACCCTGACATGTTGCTCTCATCACCTGGCAAGGGGCTTATTTCCACAGATGACTGCTTGGTCCCATGAAAGGGGTAAAGGACCAGGAGCAAAACACCTGAGTTCTGACTCTAGAAAATTATTTAATTTCTGAGCCTTAGAACTCTCATTTGTAGAATGAGTAAAATAATACCTATCCTTTTTACCTCTCAAGATTGTATAAGGATAAAAATATATCATAAAAATGCCTGTGCTTGGAAAAAGCAGTATTTCCCTCCCACATAAGGGGGTGTTGTGGGCCGTGTGAGGCTTAAAAAGATCTTTGACCAGCCTACGGGAAGTACCTTTTGATTTCCCCAAAGGGAAAGGGGTTGTGAGAAAGGGGTTGTGGGAAAATGAATCTGGGAAATCAAGGGTTAGATGTGGAAAATTTGGAACAATATTGGTATAATTAGGGACTTTACAGGAAGTATGAATGACTTTATCAGTATCTCCTGATTAGAAGTGACTGCAGCTATTAGACCTTCTGCAATGCCAGGGCACAAAGACTCTATATAATGGTTGCATATGACATACTTTATTTGCAGGCTAATGGAACTGAACCAGGGGCACTCCAGGCTGTGGCTTCACATCTCTTCCCTGCAACTAACCCTCCATTCTCCAAGAGACACACACACACACTTCATTCACAATTGCTGTGGTGGCCATGGGCATAGGTTGCTCAGATCTCCCTTCAAGATAAAGTGTGCCCTGAGGAATGTACACAGCTTCTAGTTAAGACACCTTGAATCCACTTTGAAAACCGTTGGATCCACTGTGGTATTCTTGGTGAGGTCATATTCTCTCCAGGTTGCTCCTAAATGATGATTGAGTAAAAAAGGGGAAATCAGCCCAGGGACTTATAAGGGAGGGACTCCCATAAAAGGAAAACCCTTATCCTCACGGGTAAGACTTTCTAGGCTCACTAGCATCTGAGGCTCTCTTTCCTGATCCTCTTTCTGTCCCTGTCTCCATTCACAGGAGTCAGACATTCATCTCAAATGAATCATCTTTCTACCAATTCCTGCCCCTTCCCAGGTGTTTTCATCAACAAATTTCTCGCACATCTAATTCTGTATTGGCATCTACTTGTCTTAAGACTCAAACTAACACGTCCACTCACTACTCCACTCCTAATTTACAGATATTTCTTCTCTCAGATTTTAGGAGGACAGCCATTACAGTGTAGGACTCAAGAGAACACCATTCACATCACAGTCTTTATGAGTGACATAACCTGAAGTTGTGCAGGACATTACTGTTACAGCCTTACACTGCAGCCCTGTTTGGGCAGAGGGGAGGGGAAAATTTATTAAAATGGCTTTAATAAGGCATAAGCATCCCCCTAGATCTGGAATTCCTGCTCTGTTTCTGAAAAGCCTGCAGACCTTTTCTTCCAGAATGGTATGCTCCTCGAGCGGTTCTGAAGCACTTCAACTGGGGCTGCACCTACTGGATCAAAGCAAGCCAAACGATTCTCACAGTGGTCAAATTGGCTGCAGTTGTTTCAAAGCCTTTGCAGTGGTGGCAAATAGTGCTTTAGGGCACAGGTCTGCGAGCTTCTTCTGTAAAGAACCAGATAGTAAATATTTTTGGCTTTGCAAGCTGCATAAAGTTTCTGTCACCACTACTCAAGTCTTCCATTGTAGCGTGAAAGCAGAGATAATACATAACACAAATGGGCATGGCTATGTTCCAATAAAACTTTATTTATGGTCACTAAAATTGGAATTTTATATAATGTCCACGTGTCACTAAAAAAATCCCTTGATTCTTTTTTCAACCGTTTAAAAATGTAAAAACCATTCTTAGCTGCAAGTCATACAAAAACAGATGGCAGGCCAAATACAAAAGCAGGTGGTGGGCCAGATTTGGCCCACAAGATGCATTTGCTGACCCCTGCTTTAGGTCAATCATTAGAGGGTGACGCCAGGGAGAAGATAGGTGAGGGAAGCCACTGGGGCTAGACTGTAACTTTCTAGATTAGTTTGGACTTTGAAGACACAGGATCAACCTTGAACAGAAAATGACTAGTTTGGGAGGAAGGAAAGAAGCTTATTACAAAGTTGTCTTTGTATCCCTTTCAGAGTTAAGATTACAGCTAGATCCTCTTCCTCACTGGCATCAAAAAGGTTGAAAATGTTGCCTGCCGGTTTCTTGCAATCCTCTGAAAGTTTTTAAAGATATATCCCTTGGGTGATTATATTCAGTGTGAAAAATCATACTTTATACCCTGAGATGACTCCTTCTTTGTGGACAGCCCACTGTATATATAACCTGCTACAGATTAGGGAACATTCTCCCATTGCATACATCAGATCTTTGTATTCCTCAGTTTGTTGTTAGTTTGCTTGTTTTGGTTTGAGGGGGAGAAGGTTATGTTTTTTTAGGAGATACTGGGGGGAAAAAAAAACATTAAAAAAAAGCTCCTTCACTTTCCACTACGTAATACTGAACTAGTAAGTACTAGTATGAAAATGCAATATTCTGTATGGTTTATTTGATCACACTGTTCTCTGACGCCACATCTAATTTTTCCAGCCTGACCTTTCCTAAGATTCTGCTGGCTCTTACACAGGGATTTAAGTAAAAGGGTAAAGCGTTTTGCATGAATATAGAAACAGAGTAGGAATTCCATAAAATCTACAGAAGCAAAAGAAACTCAGGGCAATTAATGGCATTCATTGAGTCCACTTGCTCTCAGGGAACTTACTATCATACCCTACACAGCAAACCCCTGGAGAACGTGCTGTTTCGCTTTTCCTGGAAGAAAGAGGGCTAGAAAGAATCAAAGGAAACAAGGATGCCCACGGGGTGAAATCAACCATTTATTAGACTACTGTTTTTGCCTTTTCTATTTTAAGAGTAAAAATTTGAGTTGTTAGTAATGCTGTGCATAAGTGTGACCCAGCCCCTCCTCCAAAAAATAGTCTTTTCTATCAAACTCAAGCCCTACTCCAAAATTAAATCCTCTCAATATTAAGGATTTTACTACCAATAGCCATAAAAAATAGGAAATACTAAAAACAAGAAACATGGGAAATTATAGAATTTCAGAAATGTTAGCAAGTTCAGACAATATGGTCCCATTCTATAATTCCTAATATCCTGGCCAAACTGAGTTGGTTACTGGAAACTCCATTGCTGCCCTGTTCTGCTTTTGTTTCTGAAAGTGGAACTCCATAAAACTTATTCCTCCTCCATCTGACCCAAAGAGAAAGGTCCTGCTGACATGGTTCCTGGAATGAGGCTCAGCTCAGACTCCTATACTAGGGTGAAGAACACAAAATAAATGCTCCTTTATTCCAAGCAAGTGAATTGTTCTTTGAGGACCTCTGGGTCCTATTTCACAAAAAGGGTTAGCTGTTAAGAAGACAGAGTGGTTAAGAACATAGGTTCTGGGATCCAAGTACCTAGGTTTAAATGCCATGGCTGCCCCTGCCTCATTCTTTGAACTTGGAGAAGTTTCTTGACCTTCATAAATATTATTTTCTCATCTGTAAAATCAGAATAATAATATAACCTAACTCCTTTGGTTGTTTGAGCATTAAGAGCTAATCTATAATGAGTCCTCAATAAATGTTAGTAGCTATTAATATTGTTATTGTTATTTGGAGTCCTGCATACTCATGGTACCCACTTCAATTCACAGTCAATGAAGAGAAATGAGCCTTATACCTCTTCCTGAGAACCCATCATTTAGATTCAGTCAATACTCTGGGTTATCTAGTGATATTCAGTTTTAAGGGGCAAGCTGAGCTAAAAATCTATACATGAATATAGGTTCAAAAGTTGATATCTCACTTACATGCAGCCCCATAAATTTTCGAGATTAAAAAACCAGCATCATTACCTTCAAGAAGTTTTGTGGATTCACATCAGAATGCCGACTAGGAAATCAATATTTTAGCAATAGTAAAACCTGAAACAGTGGTCCCCTAAGGAGTGCTGTGAGGGCTGGGTGAAGCAGTATCTGAACCAGTTATTTATTGGCTATGAAGACAATAGTCAACAAAGAAGATATTTATTAGAGGCTGCCATTATTTCTTAACAAACCAAGTCCATTTATGCTGAATTATGGAGATACCTACAGAAGCAGGATGATTAAAATAATAACTGGACTATTTTACATTACAGGAATAAGTACTCACCATGATTTTGCTTATATGAAGACAGTTCCTATGATAAAATTATTGATAGCTTCCATGAATTGTTCGAAGTTTGGACTTCTTGTGGAGTTTTCAGGTAGAGAAGTTATCTCTGCCCATCAAGAACTTTATTAATAACCATCTCATGTAACTCTGACACTCAAAAAATTTCATAAACATATTCAAAGCCAATGTGTAGGAGAAAATAAAAGACATGAATTCTAAAACAAAAAAAAGGGAATTTAAAAAGCCATTTGCAACTTGAAAGATTATACAAATGGAAAAACACAAGAAAAGAAATATCTGATATAGCAGCACACGGGTTAGGAATTAGGGGGCCATTTAAGATAAATTCTGTATCTGCCCTGAGCACAAACACACTTTGAGTTAACGGTTTTCCTCAGTTGTGAACAATACACATCTAGAGCCTGAACTTGAGGGTTACTGAAACACAGAGACGATATGCAGGTATCCTCAGAGGTGTAATCAATACTCACGTTCATATGCATCTCAGGAAATCATTTAATTGCCTTATTTTTTAAAACTCTGAAGACCAAAGCCATAGCCAATGTTTTAACCAGTTTCTGGCCACAGAAAACAGGCCCAAGAAACCGTGTCTTCTGCTGTATTCTAAATTTCACTTGGGCCATATATGATTTCATTTAAGTATGTAAATAATTATTTTAATTCCCTAATAAGAAGAAGCACGAATTTATCTGATATGATGAGCTCAGGCTAGACTCCTGTTCGGCTAGCTGTTTTCATGGGGCTGTAACGCCACTTCAGCAGATTGTTTTCCACACTTGTGCTCTCTTCCACCTACTGTTGTGATGTTCATGGGAGACAATGTTGGCATCAGTACCTGGATTGTAAAAAGGATTCATCCAGGTTACCACCAAGTCATTTGCAAGATGATATATTCCTCCAATTAAGGGAAGTTTTGATCTTGAAGTTGCTTTCCAGATTCATGATTGCATGGCTTTTGACATATTAGTGGTCTCTCTGTTAGAAGACAGAATTTATTTACGGTAGCTGAGCCCTCGTCACCACCAAGCCTATCTTTCATAGCACTGGGGTCAATGTTCAGTTGAATTTAAACACCCTGGGAAAAGTCATTTCAATATTGTGATCAGATGATACACATGGACTATGCATTACAGAAAATTTTGATACTGCTCAAATTAGGGTCTAGATCCTTTTAAGCCTATTAAATATGTTATGACTTGGAATTATCATTTCAGTATTGGCCAGTCTCATGTACTTTAGAATATCAAGGATGTAAATAGGAGATCAAGTTTCTTTTGCCAAAGACTCATCTTCTCCCTTTAGCTACTATTAATAAAACATTCTATTTTAATGTGAATTAACTTTGAAAAAGAGGTTGCAGCCCATAACAAAGGATTTTACCACGATGTGAAGCAAAATACATACTCATTATAAAAATCATAATAAAAATAAATCCTGCATATCAAGGACTTGAGTGAATTTGAGCCATAAGACAAAAAAGAAGCTGATCACACATTTACTAAATATTAACTCTCTACTGAGCCATGAAATAGATTAAAGTTCTAAAAATAAATATTAATGGAGAGTTTCTGCCAATACTATCCAAGAGAATATATTTTAATAGTGAATATATCAAGTGAGAGTTTCTTTTCCCCAGAATTAAAATAAGCTAAAACTTCCTTTTAAAAAGAAATCCTTTACTAGTTTGAATTAGTATAACCTCTGTATATTTGTTATCCTTTAAGCATTGATTATTTGGGACCTAGAAAGTCGTCCTAACCTTTCAGTCTTTTGAGAAAGCTCTATGTACAACCTTGTCAAATGCCTGCATGTTGACTTACTTTTGATGAACATCTTGGTGATTTTAATAGAAAATTTTTGTATCCTAGCTTTTTCTCTATTACTTCATTGTGTAATTTTAGATAAATTCTTTAAAAGAACAATGGAAAAGATGTTTAAGATTCTACCATTTTAACAGATTTGTCATTCTGCTTCTTGATTTAGCCACACACAAAAAAAATTAACTCACACTTCTAGAGGTAATTACAAAATTTATATATTCATAGAAAACCAGCATAGAAGTAGATGATATCACAAGTTGATATTTATGAAATGCCAGTTTTCCATAAATATAGAAAAATCAGCAATTATCACTGGAGCTGTTTATTAACATTTGGAAGCCAATAAATAACAAATGGGCTCACTATTCATTAAAATTCCTCAATAATATAACAATCATTCCCATCTCAAAATAGTCTTATGTGATATCCGTGTTTTGACTTCAGAGTTACTTACACTCATCAGATTATACTTAAAATAATACTTGCTAACATATTCTTATTAGCCTTTTCCTATATTTTCTTAGATATTTACCAGTGTTAACTCTTTTTTAATTCCTGCATGTGTTTGTGTGTATGGTTAATTCAAAGCACAGTCGTTTGCTATCAAGAACCTGTCATATAAGTCAAGATTGTGGGGAAAATCCAAGATGGAGCTAGCATGGATCTTTTTCATAACTAGAAGCTGTATGTAGGTGGAAGTCCAGCTAGTCATTTGGTTCCTATGTTAAGAGTAGAGCTAGGTGAGAGTGTACGAGTGCACTGATCTGTGGAAACCCATCAGCATTTCTAGAAGAACCTCAGGGGCATACAGATGGGCACATTTATTCATTCACAATTTTAAGGAGGACACAAGTAACACATTCTTTACCGTCACAAACTATTACATTTTCTAAGCGAATACTTTCCAAAATCACCTGTTTGCTTCATCCTTTAGAAGTTTTGTGGGTTCCAGGTTTGTTATTATTGTGGTTTTTTCTCCCCTCTCAAAGGAACAGGATTTTAGATAGTCATATCTCTTGCCAAGGCTCCTTTCAGCTGTGGCTAAGGGAGCTATTTTAAGATGTCAGTTTCTAGCCAGTATGTTTTTAGGTGCAGGATTATAGTTTTTGAAGGAAGAAAGAGGGAACCGAAATAAAACAGGTTTAGGAAGATTGTCTTCTTAGAAACATAACTGTCAGTTATCTAACACTGTGTTGAAGAATTTAGGGTGAAAATAGAGAGAACATGGTGGCGCACACCATCAAGATCATGGACTGGAACAGCTCAGAGATCAGGTACTGAGCCCCTTTCAGCTCCACCAGCAACAACCACAGGATCTCCCCTTAAGTGTTTACAGGCATGTGAATTCCTGATGCTGGCAATCACCCAGTGCATGTGGGTCATAAACATGAATTTTGGCATCATCTAATCTTAGATAAGTTGGAAGAAACCATAAAGTTCAATCATCCTAACCAACCTAATCTCTTCTACCTTGTCTGACAAATGATCCTTTAGCTTTTTTATCCTCAAATATATTAACTATTACTATCCATATTTGTTGCCAAATATTTAGATAATCTTTTAGCATATGTTCTTAAAGAAGAAAAAAACATTCCTACAATCTCGTGTCTAGATTAGCCTTTGGTATATAACTATCTATTTATAGATACATATAAAATTATACTACAAAGTTTGCTCTATAACTCATTTATATCTACTTTATATCATGGACCTCTTTCTCTGTAAATACATATCTATATAGTCACTGTAAAGCCTGTATAGTCTGTGGATAGATCTACCATAACTTATTCAACCAATCTTTTATTGTTGGATAAATATACCATTTCATATTTTCTGATATTTTTATTTATTTATTTATTTATTTTTTATTATTATTATACTTTAAGTTCTAGGGTACATGTGCATAACGTGCAGGTTTGTTACATATGTATACTTGTGCCATGTTGCTGTGCTGCAACCATCAACTCGTCAGCACCCATCAACTCGTCATTTACATCAGGTATAACTCCCAATGCAATCCCTCTCCCCTCCCCCCTCCCCATGATAGGCCCCGGTGAGTGATGTTCCCCTTCCCGAGTCCAAGTGATCTCATTGTTCAGTTCCCACCTATGAGTGAGAACATGCGGTGTTTGGTTTTCTGTTCTTGTGATAGTTTGCTAAGAATGATGGTTTCCAGCTGCATCCATGTCCCTACAAAGGACACAAACTCATCCTTTTTTATGGCTGCATAGTATTCCATGGTGTATATGTGCCACATTTTCTTAATCCAGTCTGTCACTGATGGACATTTGGGTTGATTCCAAGTCTTTGCTATTGTGAATAGTGCCGCAATAAACATACGTGTGCATGTGTCTTTATAGCAGCATGATTTATAATCCTTTGGGTATATACCCAGTAATGGGATGGCTGGGTCATATGGTACATCTAGTTCTAGATCCTTGAGGAATCGCCATACTGTTTTCCATAATGGTTGAACTAGTTTACAATCCCACCAACAGTGTAAAAGTGTTCCTATTTCTCCACATCCTCTCCAGCACCTGTTGTCTCCTAACTTTTTATCTAACTGGTGTGAGATGGTATCTCATTGTGGTTTTGATTTGCATTTCTCTGATGGCCAGTGATGATGAGCATTTTTTCATGTGTCTGTTGGCTGTATGAATGTCTTCTTTTGGCTAGCCATAAGTAGAAAGCTGAAACTGGATCCTTTCCTTACTCCTTATACGAAAATTAATTCAAGATGGATTAGAAACTTAAATGTTAGACCTAATACCATAAAAACCCTAGAGGAAAACCTAGGTAGTACCATTCAGGACATAGGCATGGGCAAAGACTTCATGTCTAAAACACCAAAAGCAACGGCAGCAAAAGCCAAAATTGACAAATGGGATCTCATTAAACTAAAGAGCTTCTGCACAGCAAAAGAAACTACCATCAGAGTGAACAGGCAACCTACAGAATGGGAGAAAATTTTTGCAATCTACTCATCTGACAAAGGGCTAATATCCAGAACCTACAAAGAACTCAAACAAATTTACAAGAAAAAAACAAACAACCCCATCAAAAAGTGGGCAAAGGATATGAACAGACATTTCTCAAAAGAAGACATTCATATTTTCTGATATTTTAAACATTGAAATTACAATCATGTCTTTGCAAACTTTTCCAGTTGTTTCTTTGAAAAAGTTCCTAGAAGTTCAGCTTCTTCTTGAACTTTTTTAGTCATGGGAAATTGTATACATCCCCAGGCAAACTTTTTCATCATAGGACAGTTCCAGTTGAAATAAAAGGTGCTCCTGGTTCTCATAAAGTAAGTCTAATTCCTCTTTTGGCTACAGCTATTTTTTAAATTCTGTGCACATTTTATAGTCCTTTACTATTCAGATTTGGAAAGCTAGGATGAAACAAATATTTACTAAATACCCAGAAGGTGATGGGGACAATTTTTGTTTTGGGGATTTTTTGTTTGTTTTTGTTTGTTTCCAGCTTTATTGAAGTATAATTGACAAATAAAAATGTATATACGTAAGGTCATACAATGTATGTGCACATAGTGAAATGATTAAATCAAGCTAATTAACATATCCATTACCTCACAGTTACCTTTTTTTGTATCTGTGGTGAGAACGCTTAAGATATACTCTCTTAGTAAGCTTCAGGTATGGATTACTATTAACTATAGTCACCATACCATACATTAGATCTCTAGATGTACATTCATCCTGCATAACTGAAACTTCGTACCCTTTGACTGAGTTCCCCCCATTCCTCCCACCCACCAGTCCCTGACAATCACCTTTCTACTCTCTGCTTATATGTGTGCAACTTTTTCAGATTCCACATGTAAGTGTTATCATATAGTATTTCTTTTGGTGTCTGCCTTATTTCACTTAACATAATGTCCTCTAGGTTAATCCACGTTACCACAAATGACAGAAATTTCTTCTTTTTTAAGGCTGAATAGTATTCCGGTGTGCGTGTGTGTGTGTGTGTGTGTGTGTGTGTGTGTGTGTGTGTGTATGCATGTATACACTGCATTTTCTTCATCTATTTATCTATTGCTGGACAACTAGGTTGATTTTACATCTTTGCTATTGTGAATAATTCTGCAGTGAATACAGCAGTGCAGATATCTATATGAGGTGCTCTTTCCATTGGAAATACACCCCAAAGTGTGATTGTTGGATCAGATAGTAGCTCTATTTTTAAATTTTTGAGTAACCTCAATTCAGTTTTTCATAATGGCTATACCAATTTACATTACAGTTTATATTCTCACAAAAAGTGTAAAAGGGTTCCCTTTGTCAACATTTGCTATCTTTTGTCTTTTTTATAATAATTTTAGGTTACAGCTTTTTATGTATTGATAACAGCTAAAAATTACTATTACTCAGAAATTACGTTTTCTATATTTCTTACCTCCTGTTGATCCTTCTGTGAACATTCCCTGGTAGTTCCATCTGACCTTAGACATTTAAAGTGAAATGTAGGGGCGGAGCAAGATGGCCGAATAGGAACAGCTCCAGTCTCCAACTCCCAGCGCGAGCGACACAGAAGACTGGTGATTTCTGCATTTTCAACTGAGGTACTGGGTTCATCTCACTGGGGAGTGCCGGACGATCGGTGCTGGTCAGCTGCTGCAGCCCGACCAGCGAGAGCTGAAGCAGGGTGAGGCATCGCCTCACCTGGGAAGCGCAAGGGGGAAGGGAATCCCTTTTCCTAGCCAGGGGAACTGAGACACACAACACCTGGAAAATCAGGTAACTCCCACCCCAATACTGCACTTTAAGCAAACAGGCACACCAGGAGATCATATCCCACACCTGGCTGGGAGGGTCCCACGCCCAGGGAGCCTCCCTCATTGCTAGCACAGCAGTCTGTGATCTACCGGCAAGGCAGCAGCGAGGCTGGGGGAGGGGCACCCGCCATTGCTGAGGCTTAAATAGGTAAACAAAGCTGCTGGGAAGCTCGAACTGGGTGGAGCTCACAGCAGCTCAAGGAAACCTGCCGGTCTCTGTAGACTCCACCTCTGGGGACAGGGCACAGTAAACAATAACAAACACAGCAGAAGCCTCTGCAGAAGCAAACGACTCTGTCTGACAGCTTTGAAGAGAGCAGTGGATCTCCCAACATGGAGGTTGAGATCTGAGAAGGGACAGACTCCCTGCTCAAGTGGGTCCCTGACCCCTGAGTAGCCTAACTGGGAGACATCCCCCACTAGGGGCAGTCTGACACCCCACACCTCACAGGGTGGAGTACACCCCTGAGAGGAAGCTTCCAAAGCAAGAATCAGACAGGTACACTCACTGTTCAGAAATATTCTATCTTCTGCAGCCTCTGCTGCTGATACCCAGGCAAACAGGGTCTGGAGTGGACCTCAAGCAATCTCCAACAGACCTACAGCTGAGGGTCCTGACTGTTAGAAGGAAAACTATCAAACAGGAAGGACACCTACACCAAAACCCCATCAGTACATCACCATCATCAAAGACCAGAGGCAGATAAAACCACAAACATGGGGGAAAAGCAGGGCAGAAAAGCTGGAAATTCAAAAAATAAGAGTGCATCTCCCCCGGCAAAGGAGCGCAGCTCATTGCCAGCAACGGATCAAAGCTGGACGGAGAATGACTTTGATGAGATGAGAGAAGGCTTCAGTCCATCAAATTTCTCAGAGCTAAAGGAGGAATTACATACCCAGCGTAAAGAAACTAAAAATCTTGAAAAAAAAAGTGGAAGAATTGATGGCTAGAGTAATTAATGCAGAGAAGGTCATAAACGAAATGAAAGAGATGAAAACCATGACACGAGAAATACGTGACAAATGCACAAGTTTCAGTAACCGACTCGATCAACTGGAAGAAAGAGTATCAGCGATTGAGGATCAAATGAATGAAATGAAGCGAGAAGAGAAACCAAAAGAAAAAAGAAGAAAAAGAAATGAACAAAGCCTGCAAGAAGTATGGGATTATGTAAAAAGACCAAATCTACGTCTGATTGGGGTGCCTGAAAGTGAGGGGGAAAATGGAACCAAGTTGGAAAACACTCTTCAGGATATCATCCAGGAGAACTTCCCCAACCTAGTAGGGCAGGCCAACATTCAAATCCAGGAAATACAGAGAACGCCACAAAGATACTCCTCGAGAAGAGCAACTCCAAGACACATAATTGCCAGATTCACCAAAGTTGAAATGAAGGAAAAAATCTTAAGGGCAGCCAGAGAGAAAGGTCGGGTTACCCACAAAGGGAAGCCCATCAGACTAACAGCAGATCTCTCGGCAGAAACTCTACAAGCCAGAAGAGAGTGGGGGCCAATATTCAACATTCTTAAAGAAAAGAATTTTCAACCCAGAATTTCATATCCAGCCAAACTAAGTTTCATAAGTGAAGGAGAAATAAAATCCTTTACAGATAAGCAAATGCTTAGAGATTTTGTCACCACTAGGCCTGCCTTACAAGAGACCCTGAAGGAAGCACTAAACATGGAAAGGAACAACTGGTACCAGCCATTGCAAAAACATGCCAAAATGTAAAGACCATCAAGGCTAGGAAGAAACTGCATCAACTAACGAGCAAAATAACCAGTTAATATCATAATGGCAGGATCAAGTTCACACATAACAATCTTAACCTTAAATGTAAATGGACTAAATGCTCCCATTAAAAGACACAGACTGGCAAACTGGATAAAGAGTCAAGACCCATCAGTCTGCTGTATTCAGGAGACCCATCTCACACGCAGAGACATACATAGGCTCAAAATAAAGGGATGGAGGAAGATTTACCAAGCAAATGGAGAACAAAAAAAAGCAGGGGTTGCAATACTAGTCTCTGATAAAACAGACTTTAAACCATCAAAGATCAAAAGAGACAAAGAAGGCCATTACATAATGGTAAAGGGATCAATTCAACAGGAAGAGCTAACTATCCTAAATATATATGCACCCAATACAGGAGCACCCAGATTCATAAAGCAAGTCCTTAGAGACTTACAAAGAGACTTAGACTCCCATACAATAATAATGGGAGACTTCAACACTCCACTGTCAACATTAGACAGATCAACGAGACAGACAGAAGTTAACAAGGATATCCAGGAATTGAACTCATCTCTGCAGCAAGCAGACCTAATAGACATCTATAGAACTCTCCACCCCAAATCAACAGAATATACATTCTTCTCAGCACCACATCATACTTACTCCAAAATTGACCACGTAATTGGAAGTAAAGCACTCCTCAGCAAATGTACAAGAACAGAAATTATAACAAACTGTCTCTCAGACCACAGTGCAATCAAACTAGAACTCAGGACTAAGAAACTCAATCAAAACCGCTCAACTACATGGAAACTGAACAACCTGCTCCTGAATGACCACTGGGTACATAACGAAATGAAGGCAGAAATAAAGATGTTCTTTGAAACCAATGAGAACAAAGATACAACATACCAGAATCTCTGGGACACATTTAAAGCAGTGTGTAGAGGGAAATTTGTAGCACTAAATGCCCACAAGAGAAAGCAGGAAAGATCTAAAATTGACACTCTAACATCGCAATTAAAAGAACTAGAGAAGCAAGAGCAAACACATTCGAAAGCTAGCAGAGGCAAGAAATAACTAAGATCAGAGCAGAACTGAAGGAGATAGAGACACAAAAAACCCTCCAAAAAATCAATGAATCCAGGAGTTGGTTTTTTGAAAAGATCAACAAAATTGACAGACCACTAGCAAGACTAATAAAGAAGAAAAGAGAGAAGAATCAAATCGACGCAATTAAAAATGATAAAGGGGATATCACCACCGACCCCACAGAAATACAAACTACCATCAGAGAATACTATAAACACCTCTACGCAAATAAACTGGAAAATCTAGAAGAAATGGATAATTTCCTGGACACTTACACTCTTCCAAGGCTAAACCAGGAAGAAGTTGAATCCCTGAATAGACCAATAGCAGGCTCTGAAATTGAGGCAATAATTAATAGCCTAACAACGAAAAAAAGTCCAGGACCAGATGGATTCACAGCTGAATTCTACCAGAGGTACAAGGAGGAGCTGGTACCATTCCTTCTGAAACTATTCCAATCAATAGAAAAAGAGGGAATCCTCCCTAACCCATTTTATGAGGCCAACATCATCCTGATACCAAAGCCTGGCAGAGACACAACTAAAAAAGAGAATTTTAGACCAATATCCCTGATGAACATCGATGCAAAAATCCTCAATAAAATACTGGCAAACCGGATTCAGCAACACATCAAAAAGCTTATCCACCATGATCAAGTGGGCTTCATCCCTGGGATGCAAGGCTGGTTCAACATTCGCAAATCAATAAACATAATCCAGCATATAAACAGAACCAAAGACAAGAACCACATGATTATCTCAATAGATGCAGAAAAGGCTTTTGACAAAATTCAACAGCCCTTCATGCTAAAAACGCTCAATAAATTCGGTATTGATGGAACGTACCTCAAAATAATAAGAGCTATTTATGACAAACCCACAGCCAATATCATACTGAATGGGCAAAAACTGGAAAAATTCCCTTTGAAAACTGGCACAAGACAGGGATGCCCTCTCTCACCACTCCTATTCAACATAGTGTTGGAAGTTCTGGCTAGGGCAATTAGGCAAGAGAAAGAAATCAAGGGTATTCAGTTAGGAAAAGAAGAAGTCAAATTGTCCCTGTTTGCAGATGTCATGATTGTATATTTAGAAAACCCCATTGTCTCAGCCCAAAATCTCCTTAAGCTGATAAGCAACTTCAGCAAAGTCTCAGGATACAAAATTAATGTGCAAAAATCACAAGCATTCATATACACCAGTAACAGACAAACAGAGAGCCAAATCAGGAATGAACTTCCATTCACAATTGCTTCAAAGAGAATAAAATACCTAGGAATCCAACTTACAAGGGATGTAAAGGACCTCTTCAAGGAGAACTACAAACCACTGCTCAGTGAAATCAAAGAGGACACAAACAAATGGAAGAACATACCATGCTCATGGATAGGAAGAATCAATATCGTGAAAATGGCCATACTGCCCAAGGTAATTTATAGATTCAATGCCATCCCCATCAAGCTACCAATGAGTTTCTTCACAGAATTGGAAAAAACTGCTTTAAAGTTCATATGGAACCAAAAAAGAGCCCGCATCTCCAAGACAATCCTAAGTCAAAAGAACAAAGCTGGAGGCATCATGCTACCTGACTTCAAACTATACTACAAGGCTACAGTAACCAAAACAGCATGGTACTGGTACCAAAACAGAGATATAGACCAATGGAACAGAACAGAGTCCTCAGAAATAATACCACTCATCTACAGGCATCTGATCTTTGACAAACCTGAGAGAAACAAGAAATGGGGAAAGGATTCCCTATTTAATAAATGGTGCTGGGAAAATTGGCTAGCCATAAGTAGAAAGCTGAAACTGGATCCTTTCCTTACTCCTTATACGAAAATTAATTCAAGATGGATTAGAGACTTAAATGTTAGGCCTAATACCATAAAAATCCTAGAGGAAAACCTAGGTAGTACCATTCAGGACATAGGCATGGGCAAAGACTTCATGTCTAAAACACCAAAAGCAACAGCAGCAAAAGCCAAAATTGACAAATGGGATCTCATTAAACTAAAGAGCTTCTGCACAGCAAAAGAAACTACCATCAGAGTGAACAGGCAACCTACAGAATGGGAGAAAATTTTTGCAATCTACTCATCTGACAAAGGGCTAATATCCAGAACCTACAAAGAACTCAAACAAATTTACAAGAAAAAAACAAACAACCCCATCAAAAAGTGGGCAAAGGATATGAACAGACATTTCTCAAAAGAAGACATTCATACAGCCAACAGACACATGAAAAAATGCTCATCATCACTGGCCATCAGAGAAATGCAAATCAAAACCACAATAAGATACCATCTCACACCAGTTAGAATGGTGATCATTAAAAAGTCAGGAAACAACAGGTGCTGGAGAGGATGTGGAGAAATAGGAACGCTTTTACACTGTTGGTGGGATTGTAAACTAGTTCAACCATTATGGAAAACAGTATGGCGATTCCTCAAGGATCTAGAACTAGATGTACCATATGACCCAGCCATCCCATTACTGGGTATATACCCAAAGGATTAAAAATTATGCTGCTATAAAGACACATGCACACGTATGTTTATTGCGGCACTATTCACAATAGCAAAGACTTGGAATCAACCCAAATGTCCATCAGTGACAGATTGGATTAAGAACATGTGGCACATATACACCATGGAATACTATGCAGCCATAAAAAAGGATGAGTTTGTGTCCTTTGTAGGGACATGGATGCAGCTGGAAACCATCATTCTTAGCAAACTATCACAAGAACAGAAAACCAAACACCGCATGTTCTCACTCATAGGTGGGAACTGAACAATGAGATCACTTGGACTCAGGAAGGGGAACATCACACACCGGGGCCTATCATGGGGAGGGGGGAGGGGGGGGGGGGGGGAGGGATTGCATTGGGAGTTATACCTGATGTAAATGACGAGTTGATGGGTGCAGCACACCAACATGGCACAAGTATACATATGTAACAAACCTGCACATTATGCACATGTACCCTACAACTTAAAGTATAATAATAATAAATAAATTAAAAAATAAATAAATAAGTAAAAAATAAAAAAAAAGAAATATAATATCTAGGCACACATGAAATTGTAGTTGCTATTATTGTTATTCTTATTTAAAAATAAATTTAGAGGAATAAATAAGAAAGTTTCTTCAAAAAAAAAATAAAGTGAAATGTAGAGTTATATAAATATTGCATTTTTTGTATGTTTCTAATGTCACATAATTTCACCTGATATCTAAAATGATCCAAAAGATCATCTTCTATTTTTAGATTTGGATAGATGGGACAGAGATTGTTAATTTTTTTCCACTATCCATTCTCTCTTATCCCTTAGTAACAGAAAGGAGAATTATGAACAGATAGAATACTATATTTCCCAACCTTTTTGCAGCTAAGTGTGAGAATATACTTATGTTCTAGCCATTGGAATGTAATTGGAAATGTTCTGAAGAACTTCCAGCTTGATGGAAATTGACTTAACTGGCATGAACATCCTTTTTGTTCTTTTCCTTTTTTATTTCCGATACATAATGCCTGGTACCTCGGTAGCCCTCTTGGACTATGAGGTAATCTTGCAGTTGGAAATTAATCCCTAGGATGGCAGAACAAAACGGTAAGAGAAGCCAAGTGACTAACAACCATAGCACTTCCATATCAGGCACAGTTGACTGCTTCCAGACTTCTTTTAGGTTTGAGAGAAATAAATTCCTGTTTCATTTAAGCCATTGTTATTTCTGGCTTCTTTCAATAGTTTTTCTCATTTATCAGTTACTAATTGTTTGATGTAATTTCTATCAGAGGGGGCTTACCCATTAGTGCTACCAGGGAATAATTATTAATTATTCTAGCTCTACCAGGATCTTGCCTCAAAGGATGACAAATTCAGAGTAGATAAAAAGAATGACCCCATCAAAAAAGAAAGTCATATAAAGTACGTATACTCAAAGCATACATAATCATATTGGAGAGAAATTTACTGATTTATGTAATAATCCTAATAACCTTGGATTACTTTGTATAATATACAACTAATACTTTGGTATATACTAAGCACTCATAAAGTTTATCATATATTTGATAGTTTACATTTGATAATGATTGTGGCTACATTTTTGGTAAGTTAAATTCCTCTCACTTCTTTTCGAAAGTATCAGAAGCAGGATGGCTTGGCTATAACAAAGACAAAGGTTGAAGTGAATATGACAGAGGTAAGCTGGGAGAAGAAAGGATCTGATGGTTAGGATCTCACTGGTCTTATATGAATGTATGCCTATTTCTTAGAAGGCAATGAGGATGAGAAATACAAGGGAAAAGAAAGATTCAGATGAGGAAAAAAGAGGAGAAAATAAAAGAGATGAAGAGAAACTTTCTGCCTATCCCCTGACTCCAAAGGCTATGCAGCCACAAAACCTTTGTTCTCCTTTGTCTAGTTCCCTCTTTTTTGCTTCTTCCTTGGTCCACAATGAGATACAGTTGTAGAAAAAAATCTAAGGAGCAATGACTGAAAGTCTTCAACAGTCAGAGGAAGATTCAGGATGAAAGGGAATGGAAGAGCAGCCACAATCTTCTCATGGTCAGAGAGAACTCACGGAGTTTGCCATTTGCAGTAATTATTTTATATATATCTCCCTGGTATGATTTCCGTTTTAAATTCCTTTTCCTATTATGCAAAAAAATTGAATACTAACATAGTCAATTTAAATGTAAGATAACAATGATGAACATAATTCAAACAGCAATGTCATAAAGCTATTCTAAATTAACTTTGTAAAAATAGGTTTAAATTTTATTCAATGTATACTTTAATAGGGTTCTAAAATCTTTCAGAAAACAACTACGGAAGTTTTGTATTTGAGGGTAAGCTTGAATCACTACTAAAGAGCTGTCAAGAGAGCAACTATAAATGAATTTTAATGGCATTAATAGTAGTCATTTCCATCTGGAAAACTTGGGGGAAGAGAAATGTTCATCTTTTTCTCTAAAAGTCAAGAAAGACAGCATCTTACCATGCATCTTACCAGCATCTTACACCATGGTGTCGGGGTAAGGTTCTGTCCTTGGTACAATTACTACTTCTGTTATATGAAAAAGCAAAGGAAGAATGATAAAGGGGGAACAAAACTAAAGGAAATTATTTCCTTGGAAAACTGATAAGAAGGTATTCACATAAATTATCCCAACTAGAGTACCCATTTAGCAAACACAAAACCAAAAATGATCCTAGATACCCAATGTAGCCCAAGAAGATTTTATATGCCTCAAGAAGGATTTCAACTGTGAACTAGAAATCAAGGTAAATTGGATGACAGCTTTCATTCAGGGCATAGTAACTGGAGTTTATTCAATAAATTTGGTAGTAAGAATTATTTACTTCACAATGAAATGTGTACTAGGTTTACTTATTTTAAATATGTGGAGATAGCATTTTTGTGATTATTTAAAATGTTTAGGATGAAGAAGGAAGCAAAAAAAAACCTTTGTTCTCACTGTAAAAAACAAACAATAATAACAACAAAATCAGGGAAAATTAAAAATTACACTCATCAATGCGGCTAGCAAAGAACAGAGGATGCAAGGAAGCCTGATTAACTCAGTTCCAGGGAAACAAATACTTCATAGGTGAGAAAAATCTCCAGGGGCAGCTGTCTGATCTGTAGGGAATCAATGGAAAATTTGCCATAGATGAAGAGACTGCAGGGACAAAGACAGTCTGGGCTGGCATAATGGATTAGAATCTGGAATATACCCAAAGGCAAACTGCTTGAAAATCCCTCTCTCTCCATCCTTAACCCTGGCCTGAATCCAATAAACAAGATACTAGAAATTAGAAAGAAATCACATAGTCTTCTTTGCACGTGGATTCTTCAGCCCTGCAGATACGAATCCAAAAATCAATCAATAATATCTGAAACTGTAGCCCAACCTTCTCCCCACTTAAATACTGACAAGATCAAAAACAAAGTGCCAGCACAGGAGTTTGGGGGCTGGGCTAACCACAGGTGACCTTAATCTAATCAATGCTGCAGCCTGACACAGGCTCCACTCTGCTCTCAGAGAAATCTGAATGAACTGGCCTCAGCCTAACCACTGAGAAGAAGGGGTTTGAATATTCTGGGGAATCAGTGAAATGAAACGAAGTTTTTCCTCAGTCTCCGCTGTGTAATACATAGTGTTTAGAGTACAGTACAAAATGATGAAACTTGAGTAAGTAGAAAAACATGAATCATATTAAAATAAAACACAGTTGATAAAAACAGATATTGAAATTAGTAGAAAACTTTAAAATAACTATTATAAATATACTAAAGAATACACAGGAAAACATGGATATAATGCATTAAGATAGATATTTCAGAAAAGAACTATTTTTAAAAATCAAAGGGAAATTCTAGAACTAAATAATGCAATATTTGCAACTTTTAAAAAGTAATAATTTAAAAAATTGGATAAGTTTAATAGCAGATTGGACATTGCAAAAGAAAAGATTCATGACCTTGATGATAGGTTAATAGAAACGATTCAAATTGAGTCAGAAAGGGAAAAATGAGTTAAAGAAAAATAAACAGTGCACCAGTCACTTATAGGATATCAAATGTAATAATACGCATGTACTTGGGAGTCCCAGATTTATTGGCATACAAACCATTCAAAAATAAAAATTAATTGGAGAAGACTGCATGGGGCTACCGTGTGTGCATGTGTGTGTGTGTTTTAAGGAGGGAAGTGAATTTGCTATAAATCTATAGTTTAAAAAAATGAAAAGAAGGAAAGAAATGAAGATGAAATAAAGACATTTTAGATAAATAAAAGGTAAGAGAATTCTGCAGCAGCAGATTCACACTATAAGAAATGTTTCAGGGAGAAAGGCAATGATATTTGATGGAAATACTACACAAAAGAAGGAAGAAGACTAGAAATAGTAAATATGTGAACACATACAAAAGACTATTCTCCCCTTTTCTCAATTTTCTAAAAAAACAATTTATTGCTATAAGCAAAGACAATAATTAAATTTATGGGTTTTATAACTTATGTAGAAGTCAAATGTATGACAATACTGTGATGGCTAATTTTATATGTCAACTTGTCTGGGCTAAAGGATGCCTAGATGGCTGGTAAAGAATTATTTTTTGGTGTGTCTGTGAGGGTGTCTCTGGAAGAGATTAGCATTTGAATCGGTAGACTGAAGAAAGAAGATGCCCTCACCAATACAGCTGGGCATCATGTAATCTGTTGAGGACCTGAAAAGAACAAAAAGGAGGAAAGAAAAATTTGCTCCTCCTATTTGAGCTGAGACATCTATCTTCTCCTGCCCTTGAACATCTGCACTCCTGATTCTCCAGCCATTAAACTCAAACCAGTACTTACCATCATCAGCCTCCGTCCACCCCATTCCAGGTCTTTGCACTCCGACTGAATGACACCACTGGCTTTTCTGGTTTTCCAGCTTCCCGATGGCAGATGATGGGACTTCTTGGCCTTCATTATCAAGTGAGCCAATTCCCGTAATAAATATACAACTATATAATGATATATAGGTAGATAGATGATAGATAAATAGATTTTTTAAAAATATATCCTATTAGATAGATAATAGATAAACAGTTTTAAAAATATAATCTATTACTTCTACTTCTCTGGAGAACCCTAATACAGGCAGAAAAAAAAGAAAGAAGCAAATATACTCAATAAGACTAAAGACCTGAATAATAGTATCTGAACGGGCTCCAAGGACTGGCATGATTAGTGATAGAACAGTGAGTTATAAGAACTGCAACTATCATGTTAGGTCAGAGCTGCATTATGCTAACAGGTTAGAACATGAATATTTGATGCATCTTGACATATTTGCTAACTGTCCCAACTCTCAGATAGTACAATAAGCAATAAAGGAAATTATGACTCTGAAATTAATCATTATACCAATAAGGCAACACTTGTTCGTGAATTGAAAGTGACAGAAACCTTGGAATACAGTAACATTCGTGATAATAACAGACGTGGTAACACTGGATGGTCAGCACCATTAAGGCCATGGAAATGTGGGCTTCTGACCAGCAGCAACGGCTTCATCTAGGAATTGTTAGAGATGCAAAATCTAGAGCCTCAACAGAGGTCTATGGAATTAGAATCTGCACTTTAACAAAATGTCAGGTAATTCCTATTCAAATTAAAGTTTGAGAAGCACTGTTCTAGAATGCTTTTTAAAGTTCAGATTCCTGGGTTCCCCAAAAGATCTGTTGAATCACTCACTGTTGGTGAAGACTATACTTAAAATATGAATATTTGGTAAACTTCCAGGTTCTCCTCTATGCACTAACATTTGCCTATCACAGTCATAATAGCAGAATTTTCCCAGGTGAATTCATTAGAACATAGTCCTTCAAGATGCTCCTTGAATAAAAAAAAGTTACAAATTAAAATATATGTTGGAAGCCCTACTATATCACCCTTTGGAAATTGCATGCTCTGAGAAGTCGTTCAGAAAAAAAGTGCCTGCAATTATTTGAATCAATGTTTCTTAGATGTAGACAACCATGGAATCTTTTTTCTTTCTTTTGTTTTCTCACCCCTACAACAGAAGTTCATGAAAGTATTCCACGGAACTTTGTTTTCATATAGGCCTCGCTCTGGGAAATGTGACCTGCAGTTTGAGTATGCCTGGCTTCTGAAAGCTCAGAGAAAAGTCAGGAA
Organism: Macaca thibetana thibetana; assembly: GCF_024542745.1. NCBI lineage: Eukaryota > Metazoa > Chordata > Mammalia > Primates > Cercopithecidae > Macaca > Macaca thibetana. The sequence goes on from NC_065581.1 coordinate 96,137,756, forward strand.
GGAGCCCCATGACTTGAGACTCCAAAAGGCAAGTTGAATCAGAACGCAGAACCCAAAAATATACATAACTGGATGAGTATCACAGCGAATTGTGGCAATGAACAGGAAGGACAGGAGACAGGACTTCTCGAAGCTTGAACTCTGAAAGATGGATCAAAGGGCATAGGACTAAGGATATAATTTTAAAGATAATATTATCACAATGGGTACTAAAGAGGCCAAGGCTTGCAAAAATGATTAAGGACAACTGTTGTGTAGTGGTTAATCTGGAGTTGTAGAGAGGGAGGAAGCATGTGCTCTCATATCGGCTCTGCCACTAGCCAGCTGTGGGGCCTCCCATGGACCTTATCCAATGAGGGCTGAACCTCTAAACAAGAAATCTGAGGTCACATATCACTCAGATCTTCCTGTTCTTGACTCTCAGCGCTACTTCAAATCATACTCAAACCCATCACACTTTTTCCCTCCTTATAGAACTTTTGTATGAACCAACACCAAAGGGGCTAGATGCTTATCATGTCTGGAAGTTTGTAGCCCCATCTACAATCATAAATCAAAACAAAGATTTAGGTAGATTGATGGTGTATCTTCTCACTCCACATACCTCCAGGAGATAATTTCTTTTGTAGCTGCTTCTCTTCTTTCCCCCTGCAAAAGGAAGATGGATTAAAGTTATATTCCAGAAAGAGGATACTTTACAACAGTTCATAAAGTTGAAAATCTGCAGAACTGGAACTTTTGGAACGTGTTTAAAAGCCTGCAATGCTATTTCTAAAATTGGAAAATTGTTACATTAGCCTCAATTCTTGCATTTGATATTTTGTAATGCAGCTGATAACCAAACTGTTTATTTCATTAATTTTGTGGGAACACCAGCACCATAGTCATGAACAAATAAAAATGGAAAGAGTGAGACCTAGTAGAAGTTTTGCTGTGTGATCATATGCTACCACACAGTCAATATATAAGTTCAGCATGTTTTTTCAACTACTCTAAACAGGTCCTGATTCCACATATTTTACACAGGCAAAAAACCTACAGTTTGATAGCACTTAACAAATACGTGCTCTTGTTGTCAAACAATCTCCACAATGATGTGAAATACAAGTCACAAAATAATATGATTTTATTGCCATGCTGACTAATGAATGAAATTATACAAATAATAATATGCTACATATTTTGATGGGGGATTCAAAACAGAACTCAGATTATTAGAACAGCAAGAAAACCATTAAAAATTAATCGAGCAGGGTTTGCAAAGTGATGGCCAGTAGTCACATATTAGCCACTTACACCTTTATTTGGCTATTATTTGTTTGAGATGAACAGTGTTGTTTAAAAGGGAGTGCAACTAGTAAATGCTACAGTTGGATTGTTATAAAGAGCTTAGATCCTGTTATCCTATACCCAGCCTTATTCAATATTTACATACTTGACCAAACTTTTCAAGCATTCAACTTTGCAACTCCCCTCTCTAGTCAAAATTTTCAAAAGTAGAAGGGACATTAGAAATTATCTAATTCAATAAACTCACAGATGTTGGTGGACCTACAAGAGTTGTGAACTTCTTACAATAATAAGCCAAGACAGAGTTTTTTCTTCAAAAGTAACTACTATCTATATCACCATGATATCATAAAATAAAGGTTATTTTTTCAACTAAAAGTAGAACAACCATTTCCAAGAAGGGCCACTTCAGCCAGGTGTGGTGGCTCATGCCTGTAATCACAGCACTTTGGGAGGCCAAGGCAAGTGGATCATCTGAGGTCAGGAGTTCAAGACCAACCTGGCCAACATGGTGAAACCCCATCTCTACTAAAAATACAAAAATTAGCTGGGTTCAGTGGCGCCTGCCTGTAATCCCAGCTACTTAGGAGGCTGAGGCAGGAGAATCACTTGAACCCAGGAGGTGGAGGTTGCAGTGAGTCAAGTTCACGCCACTGCACTCCAGCCTGGGAGACAGCAAGACTCTGTCTCAAAAAAAAAAAAAAAAAAAGCCCGCTTAGCAAATATAACAAATACATAACCATGTTAGATGTAACATTATCTTGTTTTTCTAAGTTTGCCACTAACCAATGAAAACTTCCTCACAGACTGACATTGGCCCTCAGACTGGTGTCTGGCAGCCACTGACCTGGCGTTCATTTTGGAAATGAGGATATGGTTTTGTGATGTTCCCAAAGTCATGTGGCTGAGAAGAGCCAAAGACAGATTCGTCGTCCTGCTTTCCAGTGCCAAGACCAAGGTTCTTTTACTTCATTAGAGCCAGAAGGCACTAGGTCTTAAGGTTTTTCTGGAGCCGGATAGAGCCCAGTAAAATTCTGACTCTGCTGTACAATCTTGCCCAAGATAATAAACTTCTCCAAATTCCTAGCCCAGTGCCTTCTGCACTGGAGAACATCACTTGTTTGAGTTCTTTGTCTCTGTCTTCTCATTCTTCTAGCATTCAAGTCACTGCATTTGACACACAATGTCCTAGTTAACTCTATAGGAAGTGTAATATGAAAGTTGGTCAGATGTTGGCTGGTGACACATTTCCCTTTGTAGCCCTCACAAAGCCAGGCCTGTTGACTCTCTCCCCAAGGAACACCCCAGAAAAGAGCCGTGGGCTTGCAGTAAAGAAAACAACCTGGCAGCCAAAAAATTAATTGGAAAACAAATTAAGTCTTTACTGTCATCTCCTGGAAATGCCAAAAAAGGATTCAAAAACCACAGCAAATCTTTTCAAAATCCTCTTTCCCTATCCACACTCCTGCCCCCACAGTTGCATGCATCTCCTTCTTGCCAGAGCTGATCCTGATGCTCTTCCCTATTCTGAGCTCTCCAAAACCCACCCTCCAATTCAGCCAGAACAATCTTTCCAGCTTATATTCTTCTTTTTGCTCCCTTTTTCTGGCCTTCTTTTTCTCTCTTCAATGAGTAACTCTTCATCTGCAATATAAATCCCATTAACCTCCTTTCTTCTTTAATTTCCTCCTCATTCCTTGCTCTGATTTGCATGATTGGGCCAAGATTTGCGCTTCTTAGGAGCTGGTAGCGAGGGGAGGTAAATAATCATGCTTTAACCACTGATGTCCTTGCCATATATTTATTGATCATATATTTATGCTATAAAATACTTTTTATCCTAAAACATCTTTAAAAATCATATTGAAAAATATATATGAAATAATATTATTTTCATTTGACAGAGTAAAGAACCAAATAAAGAAGGGGCATAATTGATAGCTTGAGGTAATATAAGTCATTTGAACAAAACATATAGGAACAGTTTTTATATGTTTTCTTTGTTCAGAGACTAGTCTTTGAAAAAAATTTCAATGGTAAATATTTGTCAACAGAAATACTCATTGAGAGCTTACTATACTGAAGGCACCATTCTAGATGCTAGGAAAATTGGGATGAGTAAGACAGACAGGATCCCTATGTTCACGAAGACTGTGATGGTTAATATTGAGTGTCAACTTGATTGGATTGAAGGATGCAAAGTATTGTTCTTGGGTGTGTCTGTAAGGGTGTTGCCAAAGGAGATTTGAATCATTTGAATCAGTGGACTGGGAGAGGCAGACCCACCCTCAGTCTGGGTGGGCACAATCTAATCAGCTGCCAGTGCTGCTAGAATAAAAGCAGGCAGAAGAATATGGAAGGACTAGACTAGCTGACTCTTCCAGCCTACATCTTTCTCCTGTGCCAGGTGCTCCCTGCCCTCAAACTTTGGACTCCAAGTTCTCCAGCTTTTGGACTCTTGGACTTTCAACCACAGATTGAAGGCTGCCCTGTCGGCTTCCCTACTTTTAAGGTTTTGGGACTTGGACTGGCTTCATTGCTCCTCAGCTTGCAGATGGCTTACTGTGGGACCTCACCTTGTGATCATGTGAGGCAGCACTCCTTCATAAACTCCCCTTTACATAGACATCTATCCTATTACTTCTGTCCTTCTAGAGAACCCTGACTAATACCAAGACCTTTATTATAGTTGTTGTGGATAGGAGGGAGGAAGATGGTCTAGTAGAGGGATGGAAAGTAATGAATACATTTTCAGATGAGTGGTGCTATAAAGAAAATGGAACAGAGTGATGTGATGGCCAGTGGTAGGAGTGGGTGGGCTGGTGGCTACTTAAGTCTGTATGGACAGAAAGACCTCCCTAAAGAGAGAGATGAAGGTTTGGGGTCAGCTCATTACTGACAAGAGCAGCAAGTGTGAACACTCCTAAGACTTGGGAAAAGGGGACATGTTGAAGGGGGAGTGAGCTTAATGCATTTGTAGAACAGAAAGAAAGCCAGTGCAGGTGGAGACATGGAGTGAGGTGGGCAGTGAACACAGTAGAAAAGGTAGGCAAAGCACACCTCTTGTTGAGACTTACAGGCTAGGGCAAGAAGTTAGAACGTATTCTAAGTTTAATAGGAAGCAAATGGAGGACTTTAAGCAAGGGAGAAATATGATGATTGTGTTTTGTAAAGATCATTCTGATTCCTATATTGAAAAAGGATTTTAGGAAGGCTGCTTAGGAGGGTATTGCTATGCGTTAAACAAAATACGTAGATTGCTTGGACAAAAGTGGTAGCAGTGGAGATAGGGAGAAGTGGACAGATTTAGGACATATTTTTAGGTAGAGCAGATAAAACTTGCCAAGCAACTGCAGGTGGAGGTGACAAAAAGTGAAAGATAAGTGATGATGCCTAGGTGTTTGCATCTAGCAACTGGTGAATGGAGAGTTGGCCATTTCTTGAGATAGGAAAGACTGATTCAAAATATGGAGAAGGGCCAGGTGTGATGGCTCACGTGTGTAATACCAGCACTTTGCAAGGCCAAGACAGGCGGATCACCTGAGGTCAGGAGTTCAAGACCAGCCTGGCCAACATGGTGAAATCCCATCTCTACTAGAAACACAAAAAAATTAGCCAGGCATGGTGGCGCACACCTGTAATTCCAGCTACTGGGGAGGCTGAGGTGGGAGGATCACTTGAACCTGGGAGGCGGAAGTTGCAGTGATCCAAGATCACACCACTGCACTCCAGCCTGGGTGACAGAACAAGATTCCGTATGAAAAAAAAAAAAGTAAAAAATCAAGGTGCTTTTTTTTTTTAACCTGTATTAAGATCAAGATGCCTTGACAGACAGGTAGAGATGTCCAGAATGGCATCTGTGAATCTGTTGTGGTTAAGGGTTAGCATGTTGCTTTCTCTGCCCAGAATACCTTCCTCCCTTTCTTTAGCAATTTCCTACTCATCCTTCAAGTGTCAGTTCATATGCACCTCTCTGGGCAGTTAGCTTCTCTCTCCTTGCACATCTCTTTTATCACTCATCATGGGAAAAGCGGATGGTTTCAAGAGCCATTTAGAAAGGTCAAGATCAATAGCCTGTAGTAATTGTTTGATATTAGGGTGTGAGGGTGAGCAGGTATCAAGCAACTCCCTAAATTCTGTCTTGTCTAACAGTGTGAATAGTGGTGCCATTCACTAAGCTATAGAATGCTAGAGGAGAATGACATTTAGGAGTATGAAAGAAGAACCACAAGCACCATCCATATTTACAATGTTGAATTTGAGGTATTTATGAGACATCCATGTGGAGATATGGAATAGGCAGCTGGATATTGGGGTCTGTCCCAGAGAGAGGTCATTGCTAAAGGCATATTCAGAGACATTAATTACATAGATAGTAAAAGGAGCAAGGGCAGGAATGAGACCTTGTAAGAGACAACTTCGTGTAAGGAGAATAGAGCTTAGGACCAGGCATTGAGGAGCTCATACATGTAAATTCTGGCAAAACAAAAAAAAAAGATAGGTCTGAAAAGAGAATTAGTGAAAGAGCATCCGGGGAGATAGGAAAAGACCTAGGGAAATGTATATGGAAACCAAAGGGAGGCAGCTTTTTGAAAGAGAGATTAGTCAACAGTTTGAATGGGCCATGGTGGGGTGGGGTGGGAGCAGTATTGGCACTATGGAAATCAGCAAACACCACAACTCAGGGCTTACTCTTTCCCACCTCTCCACCCCGGAAGGCTAGTTATTAAACATTTATGAACATACCACTAAGACCGCACTTAAGAATCATTGGAGAACTTCTAAATATACCAGTGCCTAGGCTCCATTCCTAGATACTTTTTATTTACTTGTTCAGGGGAGAGCCCTGGGTAGTGGTATTTTTAAAATGCTTCCTGAGTGGTCAATTATGTAGCTAGGATCAAGGACCATTAATTCATAAGGAAAATAACAACCATGTGTTTGGCACTCATAGAATGTCATATCAACTTCTAGAGAGCAATAAAATAATTTAGTTGATAGGAAATAGTCCAGGATGCCAGCTAAGCAGGCCGGGAGGTTAGACAGATCTGAGTAGGCATAATGTTAAACCATAGTTAGAAGAGAAACAGGAAGCAATTACTAAACGTCTAGGCAAGCATGGTTCAGAGTCTTTTCACCAGGCTTCTTGTCACAGAATAAAACCTGAAAAAGAGGCCAACTCACTGAGGAGAGTAAAGCCTAGCAGAGTGACAAACAGAGATCCACCTATAAACACCGTCCAGATGTACCTGAAAGCCAGCCCTATCCCTGGGCTTCACACAAGCCAATAAATCCCCCTCACATTTGAGACCTTCTGTGACTTGCATGAAAGAGACCTTTATCAGTCAAGGTATAAGATGTGACCTCCATCTTCATCTTGTTCTATTATTGAGAAAGGAATCAGATTATGAACAAAAATGATGCCTACCTATGGCATTGATGATCAATAATAATTGCAACTATTGATTTGCAATGTCAGTGAAAGACCCTAAATATTTAGTATTCTTATCCCTTCCATACATGAATCACAAATTTTTTGGTCTTAAGCTGACAACATTTCCTATTGATTTATAAATAAATATCTGCGACATTTATGTTACCTAACACGGAGAGTACATACAGAATTCAGATTTTACCCTAGGAGGAAGTAAAAGTTTTAAAGGAAAGTTAGTCAAGTATTTTTATTTTGGGTAAATGGGATGAGCCAATGAATGGAGAAATCTACATGTTATTCATACTCCTGCTATGTCTCCTACAAAATTCAAAAATCCCATAGTCCATGTTTCTTTTAGGTAAATATTTATAGCTCATGTCAAGAGGAGTGAACAAGGCAGCTTAAAAGATCCCTTGTACTGCTTTCAGAACTCAAGGCAATTTTAAAAGAGGTAAGTGGAAGAGAAAAGAGCCTCTTAACCAATTAGCCAAGAGGCTACACAATACTTTGGAATTAAAATTACCCAGACACGTGTGAGGATCCAACTGGAGTCTCATTTATATCATCAAAGAGATTCTACTCCTATTGAAATGAATAAGAGGTTAACAGTTTCAATGGTACAATAATAAAATGATTAAGGTTATACAGAAGTAGGTAGGACCAAAATTCCTCCAAGTAGTGGAGACTGCTAATGAAACAGAAGAATAGCTTTTTACCTGGTCTATTCACCAATTCAAATGACTCCCATGGTTAGTATTGTATTATAAGAAGAGAGTGTTCCAACTGTGTGAATTTTCTTTTGTCTTCTTCACAGGTAGTATATATTTGGTTTAATTTTAGAAAAGGCTATGTTAGCCTAAGTCAACACACACATTAACAGAACCTCCTAACTTCTGCAAATAAGTTTTTCAGAGTTCAGAGGCCAGTGATAGAAAAATTGTGATAACACAGGGAGAAATAAGTCCCTCTTTCTCTTTTTTTTTTTTTTTTTTTAGACGGAGTCTTGCTGTGTCGCCCAGGCTGGGGTGCAGTGGCCGGATCTCAGCTCACTGCAAGCTCCGCCTCCCAGGTTTACGCCATCTCCTGCCTCAGCCTCCCGAGCGGCTGGGATAAGTCCCTCTTTCTAAAGCTTTAATCAGTACTGGGAAAAGTAATATTATTTTCCTAACCACAAAAAAAGCTATAAAAGTTATGTGATTGGCTCATTATTTTTAGAATCTAATTTTATTTCTTGTCATATCAGCAGCTCTTCTGATATTTTAGGTGAAAAACAAAGCAGTGTAGATCAATGTGTGGGTAACTTAAGTCTATGCAAGATGTCTTATTGATTATTGGACATAACATAATTCTAAGTTTTTTCTCCCACAGGATGTTAAAAATGTGAATGACTTCAAGCTGCTCTAAGAATGGAATGTGTTCATAGAATTTAATATTCACTTTTGTAGATATTACGAAAGACTCAGGGACTTTGAGGAAAATAACTGCTTTGCTTCTCTCTTTTGTGTGTTTTATCAGTTTTTGTTTTGGAAAAGTTGGAGGAAAAACATGTATGCCTCAGTCAGATTTTGTTGGATGTTTCCCAACTTTTATTTGTGTTACTATTCCCCTTAGGAGAGAAATTTTATTTTAATCAATGAATTTAAATTACATAATTTTAATTAATAGATTAAAATTTAAATTAAATTAAATTTCTCCCTAATGAGAGGAATTAAGTACTACAGCTTAAGATTTTGTTGCTTAGGGTTGTGCTTTTGAGGGCAACAAATTAATGTCATATCTAAGATTATTTTCACATCCCCTCCCAAGAACCAACTTCACCCTTTGGGGAAATTAAGGTTTGGACACCCATTCTAACTAAAATAAAATGAGGAGCGTGGGATCCTCATAAAGATCCCAGAGAATCTCCCACAACCCACTTACAATAATTACAATCAGGCTTCAAAGGAACTGCAAAGTGGCACAGACAACAGCTAGCCTCATCATCTCTTATCTGAGCTTTTTCTAGGCATCTTTTCCTGTCTTCTCTTAGTCTGAGCAAGCAGCCAGTCAAATGCCAGATGCTCACAAATGCTCTGGAATCAACAGTGTACATCGTACTGTTCCATCCCTTATTTTTCCACTGGGAAGGGCAACACTCCCACCAGGAGTGTCATCCCAAACCTGGCTGCCCAAAGGAATCACACAGGGAACTTGCTAAAATGCAGATTCCTCTAGATTTTGATTTATGAACAACACAAAGCAGATTGCTTATTATATTTCTCAATTTTCTTTCCTAATTTCTCAGTCACTGAATTCATTTTACTATTGCTTATTGGCAGAGATGATATAAATTAAGGGTAAGGGTAAGGTGCCCTATCCTGTTGGTCTAGACTGCCAAGAAGACCTTCCTCCATCTGGTTTTTAAACAGAAAGTGAACAGTTTACTGCGGAGACAGTTCTTAATTGAAAAACAAATGATGTTTCATTCCTCAGATTCTCAGTTCAAGCAAGCATGCGCTCAAGTAGCATTCACAACCCCCAGGCTGCCAGGATGGTGTGAGAGAGCTGGAGAAGGGCAGGAGAATATGAGGACACAATTTGAGAAGAAAGTAAGAACAACTTGTATTATCCATCCCTCTTCAAAGTAGCTTCAAAGACAGGGGGAGAGAGGTGAAGCGGGAGGAGGTGGTATCCAAGAGAATTTCTTCTTTAGATTTGGGGTGATCTGGAATAAAGCAAATGGATTCTGCATCTTTAGTGGTTGCTCACTGGCAAAACCTGCAACATAAATATCTACTGTTGCCAAAGTAAAAGGACAGCAGGGACACAGAGTGATTTACCTTAGAGGACCTGAGCAAAGACAGCTCTTCAATTCTCCCAGACAGATAAACTTGTGTTGGCATATGTCACAGAAATTAGCCTGGAACACAAACAGTCTGCCAGATGCCAGCCCAAATCCACAGAGGAGGGATGTGGAAACCCCACCAGCAGAGGATATAAGTGGACCTTGCTGGGTGAGGTGGGAAGAAGTGGCTATGCCTCCCTGGAGTTACTTAGGCTAAGAAGCTGGGCACAGTGCCTGGAGGAAATCTCATGTGCTACACAGTGAGCTGACATCAGCCATAGTTTTGGTCATGATTGTCCCCTGCAGGTTGCAGTAACTGTGCAGAACCAAACAAGGCTGGGAAAAGAGACCATCTTGTCACACCCACCCTCCTTCCCCACCCACCCCATACTTTGAGGTGGGGGGTCAGACCCACAGGATCTGTATGGGAGAGGAAACTCAGAAGTTTAGCTCTGAACCTGAGTTGTAATAATACTTGTAGTAATACTTGTACTAGAATGGAAAGATGTTCTAGACTAAACTAGCTATCCAAAACATACTAAATTTTAATACAGAAATATCCAGTTATAACAAAATTAAATTTTCTGAGACCAAGCAGGAAAGGAAGAAGACAAGAGAAGTTTAGGTTCTGTTAGCAAAACAAAGAGAATTTTATTCTTATCCAACCTTATTTGCAACTGCCCACACCACACCTGTAATACCCTCTCTTGACTTTCAGCCATAATGCTCATAGACAATACAAACACCTTAGATTGATGTATAACATAAATTCTTAAAATGCAGATTTTATACAGTAAATTTCAATGAATCCCAATTCTATTAGCTTTAGTTTCTCTGGGAAACAGAAATTACGGTGGCGGTAGTGGAAGCTTCTTTCTCTACATTTTTTGGATTAGAAAGAGAAAAGAGTGCTTTCATAAGTGTTATGGGGCCTCTATTTCCTGACTTCAGGGAAATGAGCAGGGTATGGGGAAGTAAAATATGATGCTGGCTTGTCTTGGCAATGGGGCTCTGCTGATCAGTGTACAAACGACAGGCAAATATAGACGACAGAAGGAAAGCTATCAGACCCACCACCCAGTGTTTCTCTACCTCCTTTTCAAATGTCACACTGTTTTCGTTCTGAAAACTTCAAAAATCTGCATTTGACTTTTTTTTACAACTACACCTTATTTCACAGCATGACTATATCACCATTTATTTTACCCATGTTTCTATTTTTAACATTTGGGTTACTACTCTTCTCTTTCTTCACTATTATACATAATATCACAATGAATATCCTCCACATGCAGTTTCATGCACAGTCACAAGTATTTCTCTGCAGTAGATACCAGAAAGGATACTTTCCCATTTTACTTCCCAGCAAGTGTTTGAGACTGCCATTTCTCCATTCTCAAACTTTTAAATGCTCTCTAAAGGGCACACATTCATATTGCATTATTGCTATAATTTGCTGTTTCCTATTAATAGTAAGGTTGAATCTTCTTAAGTTTACTTACCAAGATTTATAACTAGTAATAACTTTTTTGTCTTATTCAGCCAATATAATGTGAACAGTAATGGTGAGTGTAGGCAAACATATTATTCAGACTATTAACACAGATTTTAGCTTTCCAGCTATCAGAGTAGTAAGATTCAATAACAAATGTCTTAATGTTGAAATGTCTTTGCTCAGATATTTCATTAGGCTATGATTAATGGGCCTTTTTTCATTCACTTTCCTTACCATTCAATTGACCCTTTCCATCTGAAGCTTTGTGCTTTATATTGAGTAAATTTTTTTCTATAATTTCTATTATTTTTTTCACTTCTCTCTGACTCCCTTAGTTGTTGCTCTTCCATATGCTTAAAGTCAGTTCTCACAATTTTTAAATCTGTCTCCCTTTATATTCTGAGAAATTTCCCCAACTTTATTTACTAGATAAGTAATCTATTTTTACGTATATCCTTTTGTGATCAAAATTTTAATTTCCAAGAATTCTTCAATTTGTGATTGCTGCTTTCCATAGTAGTGTGTTCTGCTTTTACGGGCCGGTAGTCTTTTGAATTTCCTTCAGGATATTAATTAGGACTGATTTAATGTTTTCTTCAGTTCTTTGAATTATCTCTGTTGCCAACCATTCTGTTAGCTCACTCAGTTTTCTGTTCGATACTGTCAGTTTTTAATCCAGTGCCTGGTGATCCTTTGTTGTCAGTTGTTTTATGAGTAATACATTAGATTGACTAATGTATAGACCTAGCGTAGCTTTCCTCTGTTTCTCCGTTATGCATCTCCACTGCCTGGAAAGGGAAAAGGAATCCCCACTCAGCCTGACTGCTTCACACCCACAATCCTCCATGGCCCTCCTCTCCATTGGTAAAATAAGTTGTATATTAGTTATTCAAGGACATTAGTGTATTTGTCTCTCACCTTACATATGCTGTGGAGATTTAGCATAGATTTAGTGCTCCTTCAGGCCTTTGGGCACGCACCCTCCCTCCCCACTCATCCCACAGTTTGAGGGATCCAGGCCCATTGGACATTGGATCTCTAAGGGAGAGGAAACTCAGAAGCTTAGCTCTGAACTTGAGTTGTAATAATACTTGTAGTAATACAACGAAAAGACTTTCTGGACCAGAATTACTAGGTATCCTAAAGATAATACATTTTAATACAGAAGTGTCCAGCTATAACAGCATGATAGCTAGAGCACTACCGAGAGCACTCCTTGGGCAACATCTTCACTTTCCTGAAGTTGGAGTTACTTTTAGCTTGGTAGCAAGCCCTCCACTACCTTTTGTTCAGTGTGAGAGAATGAGAAGGGGGAGGGCTAGCCTAAATATTATTAAGGGGGCTTAAAAATTTTTTCCTGATTATTGCCTCACTATCTCTTTCTCCTCTTCCTATGAGTTTACTGGGTGACAACAGCAAATCCAGAGCAGCATACGTTCAGAGAGGTTTTCTTCTCAGCTTGTATTAGACTGTGGTGCCCTCTGCTCTTGCCCATCTTATTCCTTCTACTTTCCATAGTCCAGACATTTCCCAGTTTCTGGCAAAAACACTACTCTGTCCTGTTTGCCAGCACTGTAACGTGTTTATATGGTTTCTGTTATTTTAATGGGTTTTCAGTTAAAAGGGAGCAGGGGCACATGTGCATAGTCCACCATCCTGATCCAGCCCCTAGGACTCTAACTACCTCTCATCAGCTCCTTCTGGGCCCAAGATGTGGACTTTAAAAAATCCCTTAACCCCAGCAGTCAGTGTGTATACTCTTCTACAATTTCTTCTTTCACATGTGGCATTAACACAGTAAGATATTCCTTCACCATTTCTCCCCAAACTTTCTCATCTGTATTAACGCAAACAAGGATCCTGTGGTGAGGCTCGTGGGTTCAACTGCAGAGCCCAACCAACAACAAGATGTGCACATTCAGGAGGGTGCCTTGTCAGGTGATACAGTTGCTCTCTCCATCCCAGTCATTGCAGGAAATAGGTTAATTAACAAGCCAACTTCAGCCTTACTAAATTTATTATGAATTATATGTTCAGGGATGTTGGTAAAAGGCCAACACTGGCATCTCTTTAACTAGTAATTATTGTGTTTTATTGTTGTGGACCTATAATGCATTAACAAGGCAGGACTCAGCTTTATTAGAATGCACGTGGCTCCTCGATTCCATGCATATTTATTAGGCGAGAGAATGGGATTCTTCTTCTCTAGCCTTCACTAATTTAAAAGAAGATATCCTCAATGAAATGTATTCAAATATTTTGACATTTTGCTTCACCTCACTTACAGAGCAGAAATTGTTTCTGACAGTTATTATACAGTGCTGGAATCCTGCTGCTTCCTCTGTTGAAGAACAGGTTGAAAAGACACAGCGCTTGCATTTTGTTCAAAGAGTGATTCTGTGGCTTAGAAATAGCAACACTGTCAGCTGTGATTCACGGAGAGTTTAGATAATATCCAGTCTGTAGTCACTGCTAACATGGGCTTCTGGGCTTGGAGTGGAAGGAAATGAATAGAAGTTGGTGCCCTGAGGTTACCCAGGAGGATAAGTACAAAACATGGTGCCCGTATTTGGCCACTGAAAATTTTGGTAGAAATCTCCCTCCTCTTTCTCCACATCCTGAGTCTCCCATTATAACAGGCTTAAATTTCAAATGCGCCTATTTACACAAGACACACCACAGTAAATGTTAAATTGAAACACGGGGGCATTCCAGAAGCTTGAACTGTCTAAAGAGATTAGAGGCAACATTTGATGGGCATTTCTCTGATCCTAAGGCACTGAAAGGCAAAAATCACTTTAGGATCATCCGGAAAGTAGGGTGATACACCACAGAACAACTAACAAACCTAACAACCAACCTGAAGTGATTTCTTCTGGGTACCTCTGGCTTACTCAGTAGACTTCTGCTCTGAATGCAAAAGTATTCTTCCAAAGTGATAGGATAAAATACTCACTCGCAAAGGGTCTGCCAGTGGCTGGCAGAGTTGGGCACCATCAGATCTTCACAGAGGTACTGAGACTACCAGAGACAAGGAGAGAGCCATTCATCAGCCCAGTCAACATTATTTATTCAGTTTATCTACCATTCCACAATCAACTCAAAGTTATATCTAGAAGCAGAGCAATCACTCAGGGTTAAAACTGACTAACTGTGCTTTCAGAGGGGCCAAGAGGGCTCAGCCAATCACACTATAGGTATAGAGACATAGTTGACTCTATTGGGCATAAGTTAAAGCAAATAGACAGCCAACATGGGTAGTGAACCTGTACTTGCAGGTTAACAAATATCTCACAGGTTGAGAACACACTGATATTAAAAGGGCAAACACACAGTGTAGTGGCTCTCCCTGCAGCAGACTGAAGCATCTAGAAATCTGGCTGGTGCAGACATGCCATCTGGGGGACTGAGGATATTTTGGATTTGGCATCCAGATTGGTTGAGGCTGAGGCAGCTCAGCTAAGGAGTCAGCAAAGAACCCTGAGAAGGGCTTTAGTGGCAGAAAAAGATCCTGCAGCAGGTCAGAGAATTTGTTTGCTGGTGATGTCTCCAGGGACCTATGAGTAAATCTGCAGGGCACTGAGGGGTGACAAGGCCCATTATTCACTGGAATGAGACATGGCCAATTCCACCCTCATCAGGGGTCTCTGCCAGGTGATGAGAGGTCGTAACCTGGTACAGCCTGGGAATAAATGAGGAAAAGCTTTCACTGCTTTGGAAAGATGAAAAGAAATGCATCCCGCCTTTTTTTAAGAAGTAAAGTCAGCCCTAAGGAAGTACAGAAATATGTCTACATTAGACCAGGAAAATTGTTCTTGGCAACTCTTAGTAACAAAAGCCAGGTAAGCAGGAAGAGAGGAAATAAGATACCAAAGCATTAATCATACTGAATTGAAATAATCTGTTCCTTACTCATTTTTATATCTCTATATCGTTAGTACCTTATAATATGCTTAGCATACAGTAAGGGATAAATAACATCTAATGCTAAATAATATCAACATTTGTGAGGGTAAATGTTATGTTGGTGAATGAATATAGATTCATTTCCAATGCAGTCACAATGGGGAACCAGGTGGGAAGCCACATATTACAGTATTTTTGAGGCCAGCATTAAATGTGGGTGTCCAGGTAACATCCTAGGAGGCATGATTTGTTGGGTCTAAAAATGTTTCATTGTTATAAAATATCTCCAAAATTCTGAATTTCTAAATCTGACAACGCACACATTTTCTATTAATAATGATGATGTAGCTAAGGGCTCTACATGGAGATATCTCATTTTTAGGTCCTATTGCTATCCCCATTTTACAGTTGAGAAGCCTGAGGCTAAATGACTCACACAAGTTTACAGGTGTAAACTGATTTTACAGGTGCAATCCTTATTAATAAAGATCTGAACTGACTCCAGAGCTTGGGTGTCAAACCACCATCCTATCCTATGTCCCACATTATTACTAAAAGTCTGTGATGACACAAATATCATTTAAGAAAGAATAAAAGTGAATTATTATGGATTAGCACATTAGTATAAATTGATTCTTCAGATAAAATAGACACACACATACAGAGCTGGAACTTAAAAATAGAGAACTGAAAATTATGATGAGAAGGATATTTCTAAAAATTTTGATCGCAGGCTCTGACTCATTTATTTAGCACTTACTGTGTGCCAAGCATTCTTAAGATACTAACTAGAGATAAAGGGTGCTATGTGTCTGTATCTATTAGGCCAATTTCATTTTCTGCCAAGGAAAACCCTCTTTACCACATGTGTGTACTACAAAAGATACATTACTTATTTAATTATTTTAATAAAATCTTAATTACCCAAAGAGCTGAGTAATCTTTTTTCTTTCTTTTTTGTACTACTGCATCACCAAGAGTTGGAGATCAAATTGAATGGGAGGATACTCCAAGGGAACATCCAAAGAATAGCTTAATAAAATGTTCTATGGTCCTATTAACTGGGGAGTGAGGCCATATTATAGTTATAAACTTTATTGCAGAGGAATCTCTATGGCAAAAGCGCCATTCAAACAGCCGCCTATTAAGGAATAATGGAAGGCTTTGGAAATTACCTTTAGTAAACATTTGATAGAAAATTGAAGCAGTTACCTACATAATACTTGT
This sequence comes from Macaca thibetana thibetana, assembly GCF_024542745.1. Lineage (NCBI taxonomy): Eukaryota > Metazoa > Chordata > Mammalia > Primates > Cercopithecidae > Macaca > Macaca thibetana. The sequence goes on from NC_065581.1 coordinate 96,153,932, forward strand.
TATGTGTACTTGAGACCAACTCTTTTTTCCTCTGAATTATCCAGAGACTTTTTTGAGGGTAAACATAGCCTGTGGCTCACACTTTGATACCAACACAGTTTGCTTAGTTTTCTTTTCCCAACATAGAGAAGCTTTAACCAATGTGAATAGTTAAAATGAAAGATAACATTTGCACATTGAGATTCTTGACTTTCCGAGGAAAATTGAGTTTTCCTTAGTAGAAATTTCCTGGGATTTCTAGTAAATAGTCTGAGAAACTATTAGAATAAATCCTTCCTCCAATTGACATGCAAAGATTAGAAAGTAAGAGGTCATCAGATGTGCATATTCTTTGATTATTCAAGTTTTTGCCATAAATTAAAGGCATTGGGATATGTAGTCTAATCTAATATATAACTAATATGTAAAATATAATATTAGATATAATATATTATGTCATGTAAATGCTTTATAGATGTGAGTATATGTGTGTGTTGACCCTTGAACAGCCCAGGTTTGAACTGCATGGGCCTACTTACACATGGATTTTTGTCAATGAAAGTTACATGGAGTGTGCCTGCATCTCCTGCATCTCCTGCCTGTCTTCCTCCTCCTCCACCTCTTCTACCTCTGCCACCTCTGAGACAGAAAGACCATCCCCTCCTCTTCCTTCTCTTCTTAAACCTACTCAATGTGAAGACGAGGATAAAGACTTTTATGAAGATCCACTTCCACTTGATGAATAGTAAATATGTCGTCTCTTCCTTATGATTGTCTTAAATATTTTTTCTAACTTACTTTATTGTAAGAATAAAATATATATACAAAATATGTGTTTATGTTATCAGTAAGGCTTCCAGTCAACAGTAGACTATTCATAGTTAAGTCTTGTGGGACTCAAAAGTCACATGTGTTTTTTTGACTGTGTAGATCAGTACCTGCCTTGTTCAAGGGTCATCTGTATATTTAATGTTCTATGTCCCGGATATTTATACTAACAATGAACTAACACTTACTGAACACTTGCTAAGTGCCAGGCACTGCATTTTAAAATTTCTGATCCCAGAACCTTGATCAGAGAAGCCTTTATTGGGTACTATTGTCATCCTTGTTTTATAAGTAAGGAAACCGAGGTAGAAGTTAAGCAACCTGCCCAAGGTCACCCAGCAAGTAGCAGAGTCCCTAGGGACCTGAAGCCAGGCAGTCTGACTCCAAGCTTATACTCTTATTCACTTTGTATATTTGGTCCCATCCAATTAATAAATCCTAGAGCTCTGCTGACAGTGCTCCATTTCTGACTTTGTATTTCTCTTTGCAAATGAGGGCTTGGCATAAATACTTGTGTCTTTTGCCCGTTTATCCAAATGAAGACTATTTTATGACAGAAAATAGCCTTCACTCAAGGTTAATAAATGGGTAAACTGTGCCAATATCCTTGTGCCTGGCAAAACACTTTAACATTGAGGGTCATGTCAAGTTAACACTGACCCGACCTTGTCTGTCATATTCATTAACCTTCTTTCACTCTTGAAACTAATTCTGAAAAGGTAGCACTAATTGCTTAATCACTATATAAGGTAAGTTATACCTTGCTAGTCTGATAATGGTTTGTTAAAACACCAGGTAATTTGAAGCAATTGCTATTTTCTATCTAACTAAAAGGACTATTGTTCTTTGCTAAAAGTATTAGATAGTCTAAATCTAGTTCATCAGAAGCTTTCCAAAACCCTTTGGAAAATAATTATATAGCATGCTTTATAATTTTACCTTTACTTGCATACTTGGATAAACATTTGAACCACTAAATGTTCACAAATCTCAAATCTTCCAGATTTAAACACATTCTATTCAAAGTAGGATGTCATTATTAACATTAATAATATTTACTCAAAGTGCATTTCAAATATTAGTATGCCTCAAATCATGACCTTTTATTTCAAGAATCCATCAAAATAATTTTAAAAGTATATTTTTGAAACACTCATTTTTAATGTGACCATTCAGCATTAGGAAACTTAGTTTCTGAGTGTTGAATTCAGCACAAGATAGGTAAGATTCCATCTCTGATATTAGTAAAGCTATACCAGATTTTTTTTTTTTTTTTGAGACATAGTCTCACTCTGTCACTCAGGCTAGAGTGCAGTGGCATGATGATGGCTCACTGCAACTTCAACCTCCTGAGCTCATGCACTCCTCCTGCCTCAGCCTCCCAAGTAGCTGGAACAACAGGCATGCACCACTATGCCCAACTAATTTTTTTTTCTTTTCTTTTCTTTTCTTTTTTTTTTTTTTTTTTTTTTTGGTAGAGACAGTGTCCCACTGTGTTGCCCAGGCTGGTCTCAAACTCCTGGGCTCAAGTGATCCTCCCATCTGGGCCTCCCAAAGTGCTGTAATTATAGGTATGAGCCACGGGGCCTGGCCCCAGCCTTCTTCAGGTTTCACTCGGCATGATATATCCTTTTCCATTCCTTTTCTTCATGCCCTGCTAAGCTTATAGATTTTCCGGTATCTTGGTTCAGCAGTACATTAACATTTTGTCCTATTGTGCTTTGAGGATTATTACATTTGGTTGATGTTGAGACCCAGAGATCCAAAGTAATTATCATGGCCTCCCTGCTAATCTGGGGGACAATAAAGACCAGATAATAAAGGGAGTCCTGGTTAAATTCAGTTCCCAGTGGGCCCACTGGGTTTGCAGACCACTGAATCATCATTGCCCAGTACCCAAGTGTATACTTGGAATTAACATATTTGGTGTTGAGGTAGTCCCACATATTGAGTTCATGGTTTGTGTGGTGGGAGGTATTATAGTGAGGATGGCCATATGGAAATATCTGAGACCACACTCGGAGCAGTCAAGACAGTAGTCAAAAACAATACTTCTTCTTAGGTGGGATGGCAGCTTAGTATCACCATTAAAGAACGAAAGCATGCAGGGCTGACGGTCCCATTGTATGTCCATTTAACTTACCCGTCTGGACAAAGCAGAAGCTGAATGCATCCTGGAGAATGACTGCAGACTACTGCTAGTTCACTACTGAAAGAAGTGAAATTTCATAGGCTGATGTAACGTAACACAAAGAAAATATATTTGATTGATTAGTATGGAAAGACCTTCATTAGACATTAGTTGGTGGTTTCTGATTGGTAAAGTCTCTAGTTTCATTTTATGGTTTACGTCAAGCTTCCATTCGATTATGCAGGAACTTAAAATGCTAGATCAACCTCAGCCTAATGACCTCCTAATTAATTTTTTTTAACACTAGAAGGTAAATTCTGGAAAGATTCAGGGAAAAACTACTTCAGTGAAGTTTTTAGGAGTCTACTTTTCAGGGGTTCAGAAGTAAGCCAGAAAATCATCTACAAAATAAAGACAAATTACTGAATCTTGTGTTTCCTACCACAAAAAAGGAAACACAGCACCTGGTGGGTCTTTCTGGGCTCTGGAGGCAATATTCCACACTTAGGGAGACAGTTTCTGTTCTGTCTTGATAGAGACAGAATGCTTAACAGTGAGGTACCCACTGAGCATGTATCTAAACTGCAAATGATCAGTTAAGTTTTATCATGCCAACCAAGTCATAAATTTGGATGAGCCCAGCAGCACTCTACCATAACGGAATATCCAAGATCAAGCCCAAAATTAGAGCACAGGAGTAAGCTGCAAGTAGTTTAGACCTTTATGTCCCCCATCTCTATTGCCCAGTACCCATCCCTCAGCTTACATGTAGAGCCACATGGAAGTTCCTATCTCATTAAGTGGAGAAGAAGGCACAAACTTGGTTTATGTATGGGTTGGCTCCATATGTGAAAATGTATAGCAGCTTCATTACTGCCACATTCAGAAAGTATAGTCATGTGTCACTTAACAATGAGGATACATTCTGAAAAATGTGGTGTTAGGCAGTTTCATCGTGGTATGAACGTCATAGAGTGTACTTACACAAACCTAGATGGTATAGCCTACTACGAACCTAGGTAAAATGAGATAGCTTATTGCTGCTAGGCTGCAAATTTTACAGCATGTTACTAGACTGAATGTTGTAGCAATTAAAACACAATGGTAAGTATTTGTGCATCAAAACAGAAAATGTGCAGTAACAATACAGTACAAAAGATTAAAATGGTATCCCTGTACAGGGCACTTACCATGAAAGGAGCTTGCAGTACTCAAAGTTGCTCTGGGTGAGTCAGAGAGTGAATGCTGAGTGAATGTGAAGGCCAATAACATTATTGTACACTACCATAGACTTTATAAACACTATACACATACCTGGGGAATATGAAGCCCCCAGGACTTGCCAAGGTGATAGCGGAGAGCAAGGGTAAGTTTTAGAATGGATAGGGTGGAAGGGTTAGGATGAGTACCAGTTGCACCCCAAGACCAAATACAGCAACAAAGTCTGCAGTTTATCCTACTAAACCCATTTCTAATTTTTCCCCCAGGAAAAGAGGCTTATGGGACCATGGAGAAGCTGCTTCCTAAACCCATATGGAAAGTAGATCTGTGGGACACAAAGAGTGAATTAAGTGGCCATGAAAATACACCAGTCAGATCTCCTGTTGTGGGAGTTGTAACTGACAATGGCCCCAGCCGCTGCACCTCCAGATCTACCGCTGTGTTCACACAGAGGCCACACGTCCTGTGAGCCAGTGACTGCACATGGTGGGTTACAAAAGCAGGCCGGTTCCAGAAAAATGCAAGAATTCTTCAGCGGGCAACTTTGACTTGAAAACTCCCCATCAGCCTGGCCAAAACTTTCTTGGAATACTGCTGAATTCTAAAACCATGTCAATCCTCCTTTCTCCTTCCCTGAGAATCAGACCTGCACTGTGACTTGACTCTTCTTTCTACCTCCTCCTGCTGCTTTCTCCACCCTCTTGTAAAGGTGTTTTCCCCCCAAAATCTCTTGCATGTCTATTACTGTCTTGGTGTCAGATTCTAGGAGGACCTGAACTGACACACCTATCTATTGAGTTATTCACTTTTTTCTTTTTTTAGCTGTCAATGTGATTTTTCAAAAATATATTTCCATTCTCTTGTGAAATCTTCATCTGTTCTTTCTTGAACATATTAATGATAGCTATTTTAAAGTCTCTATCTGATGATTTTAGTATCTGGATCACTGATAGTCTGTTTTTTTTCTCTCTGTTTTTGGACATTTGGTCTAGTTTCTTGGCATGCCTGGAACTTTTTGTTGAATCCTGGACAATATGTGTTTAAAGCCAAGAGGTTCTAGATAGTGTCTTTTTTCATAAAGGACTTAATTTTTTCCTGAGAGGTAAATAGAGTATGGACAGACCACCTCGGTCCAGTCTAAGTGGAGTTTCGAGCCTTGTTAGAGCTGCATTTGTGGTTTAGTCTTGCTCTTGGGGTGTACTTACTCTTGGGGTCTAGCCCTGCTTGCAGTCTCAACTGAGAGTTTCGATTGTTTACCAGTCTCCCTCCATCTGGTGGGCCTACGATTTGCTTCCCTAGACCAGGAGACCACCCACATCTCTGCTCAGCATTTTAGCTTCCCAGATGCTGCTTTTTGACTGGGTCTCTGCATCTCTCCTTACACCTTCACAACATAGAATTCAGCAAATACCTCAAGGAGAAAAATGCATGAGGAATTTCCAGATCATTTCTCTGTGGTTGCCTCTTTAGCGTCTCAAATCTTAGCTACCTTGGCAACTCTAAACCTCAACTTTGATCTTTTAAGCCCAGTGAAACTGCAGAAAGCTTCCAGTCACCACTTTGTGCATAGTCTCTTTTCTCCATTTCTTAGACCAGCAAATGCTTAAAGGTAAAAAGTGGATGCAAGACTGAGGTTCATTGAGTATGCTTTCCTTCTCTCTTGGATCTTGATCCTGTAAATCCTGGCTTCCTTGGTGGCTCTCTGAAGCTTTCAATACTCTTCATTTTTTTCTTTTTCTATCCAGTTGTTCAGGCCTCAGATGTGTTACACTTCCTTCCAGCCTCAGGCCTTTGCAATGCCCTTCTCCCCTCTCACAACATACTCCCACCTTGCACCCCTACTTAGTAATCACTCTTCTGTCAGAGAGTATCTCAACCATCCCTTCTACAGATAAGCCATTTCTTACATCCCTGGATAGATTAAAACCCTGTCTTACAGATTTTTCAGGGAACCACTCTTACCTCTACTTTATAGTCCTTATCAGTATAATTTTATATTTATTAGTGTAATTATGAATTAAATTCTCTCTCTGATTACCCTATAAGCATAATATGGACATTTATCATATCTGATCAACATTATACCTCCAGTGACTTAACAAGTGCCTAATACCCAAGGAGTGCTCAATAAATATCTACAAATGAATATGATGCAATCATCACCTTTTGAAGTAGCTCATCCACTGTACTGAAATCTGAATATATGAATTTAGACTCTGTCAATCAGTAAATGAAGCTAATAGACAACAGCTGAATAGCGTCCTTCTCACTAATCATTACACTGTATGTGTCTATGTATATATGAATGTACAGCCATGTGTAATTGGCATTGAGTTAGTATATAAGACAAAAATGTAAACTAGCCAGCAGCGGGAAAGAGACTTCTTGGACAAGTACTTGAATATTCATTGAAACCAGAAAACTACAAAGATCTCTAGGGATATAATTTCAAACTCTGATAAGAGCAGTTACGCAGTAATTCATTGAGCAACTCTATCAAAATGAGATGCTGACCAAAAAAAAGAAAGATCAAAGAATACTTTCAAGGACAGAGCAGGAATCGGGCATTGCAAAAGGGAGGTGTGATGTGTTTGGCAGAAAGGTTTAGTGAAAGAGAGAAAGAGCAGAAGGAATGAACGGCTGGAGAGAGCAGAAAGTTCAAAGTGTCATGTTACCTGTCTTCCACATAGATCAAAAAATACTCCAACCTTCATGACTTTTTAAAACATAATAGATGTGAAATGTTAGAATTTATTTCCAAATAGCCTAATCATTCTGTTGAAATATCCCAGGAGGCTCAGAGGATACCGGGAACCAATTAAAGTTTACTATGGTTAGCTGAAGCCAAAATGGTCATTTGATCAATTTAAACTCCCCCACCTCCACAAAAAAGGCAATGAAATCATCAAAATTAGTAGTATCAGTGAATTTAGTCACCTGTACACAGAGCAGCTGTGCAGAGAGATTCCCCAAATCCAAGGTCTGTTAGTCTGGCTTGAAGCCAGAACCCACCGTATAGTCTGCACATTTCACTTATTGGTGCCATTCCCAATAAAGGCCCAGCAGAAAGATTTCTATTCCAGTTTCTTTGGGTAAGATATACCCAAACCAATTACATTAAATCTGTCAACAAATGTGTATTGTGCACCTAGTATGTGCCAAGTACCATGCTGGGAACCAGTTCATGGTAGTCTGAAGTAGACTTATTCCTGGCCTCATGAAGTTTACAGTCTACGGGGGAAAGCAGCATTAAGCAAATAAACACACAAGCAAATATAAAATTGCAGTTGTAACTAGTGCTACTGAAAAGAGGAATGATGCACAATGGGAGCCTGAAATCAGGGACTTTGGCTTGGATGAGGGAAGCTTCCATGGGAAAGTGCCATTGAGCTGACAGCTGCAGGGTAAGGAGGAAAGGGAAACTCATTCCAGGAAGAGGGAACAGACATGTGTGTGTAAATTCATGTATCTAGTTAAATTTTCAGATTTTTTTCTTGAAATTCTTCAAATTGGCCGGGTGCGGTGGCTCAAGCCTGTAATCCCAGCAGTTTGGGAGGCCGAGACAGGCAGATCACGAGGTCAGGAGATCGAGACCATCCTGGCTAACACGGTGAAACCCCGTCTCTACCAAAAAATACAAAAAACTAGCCGGGCGAGGTGGCGGGCGCCTATAGTCCCAGCTACTCAGGAGGCTGAGGCAGGAGAATGGTGTGAACCCGGGAGGCGGAACTTGCAGTGAGCTGAGATCCAGCCACTGAACTCCAGCCTGGGCGACAGAGCAAGACTCCGTCTCAAAAGAAAAAAAAAAAAATTCTTCAAACTTTCCTTCTCTCCTGCATATGTATTTGACTTGATCTGTGTATAAGGCAGAGAGCCATGCCCATGATTTGGCAAGGGTGGCACTTCTGTCACCATGCACCAGTTGGTAGAACCAATGAGGCTCTTCGAACGTTCCATCTCCTCAGTGGTCCTAAGAGGGGAAAAAGGCAGCAGAAGAGCGGCAGACAGCTCAGAATATAGCATGGGCTATTGAAAGAGGTCATCCCATTGCAGCTCCCCTTCCGTAAAGAGACCAACTTCCAGACCACATGTTGGTGTCCACATGGATGTTGGGACACTTGCCAGCCTTTTACCCTGCCTGTAAATGGCAGAAAAAGTGATGAAGAGATTAATTGAAACCCCAAAAGTCCTCCATGTCACTCCTTATAAACTCTTTCTAAATGAGTAGGAGGCTTGTGATGAATACTTATTCCTATGTCTCAGATCTTTCAGTAAAAGTATTCAAGACAGGGGAGACAAAGCCAGAGTAGAGGGGCTTGCCACCAAAGAAGATGAAACACAGAGATCAATCATCCTAGAAATATAACTGTAATTGGAACAGAAATAAGAAGTTAAATCATTGTAAATTACATTTTATGAGTCCAAAGCACAGCATTTTCTTCTTCTTGGTGTCATTTAGATGTCATTGCCTAGTCCACAAGGCAAAAGTGAACCAGGCAACCAGCTTTGGGTAGGCTCTTGTTGACTGTGTCTATGACTTTACAGCACCAAATTTGCAGTTAAAATACCAAGAATAAAAGTATCTAATAGCCAATTACTAGATAAGTTCCACTGGTACAATGAGCATGGTTGCTTAACCCTATGTTGGTGCTAACACATTTTACAAGACCCGTGAAGAAGCTACACTTCACACAATTATTTATGCTTCCATGTAAAGGTGCAAGCATCTTTTAATGATGATTAACAAGTGATACAAATACCATGGAGGTTGCTGGATGTGGAGAAAGAGTACATCAGTATCAAAGTGTGTGGAGTCCAGAAATAGGAGAAAAGAGTTTATATGCAGAACACTGGATCAATACAATGAGCCAAGACAGCTCAACAAGAGCAAAGTGGAAGGTAAGAGCTTGGGGTGGTGGAAGGGGTTAGCTTGGGTAGCAAGAGTCAAGTATAGGCTACAATGAGTATTACAGACAAGCTTAAGTAGGCAAAATTCAGAAGTAAAGCAGAACTCACGGAAAACATTAAGAAGACAACAGAGACTATATTGAGCCAGGGAAAGAGTAAATAGTGGGGAGGACAAAGTTTCTCTAGAAACTAGAAACAAAGGGATCCCAGCCTGTGGTGAGCTGTTGGCTATAGAGTCAGGGCACTTCCACTGGTGCACCAGAAGGCACTGACAAGCTTCTTATTCTCCAGGTGCCAGGAACAAGGCTGGCCCTCTGGTGGGCAATGCATTGGCCTGAACCTAAAGTCTATACTCAAAATTGCAAGAACATACCCAGAGAAATATGATGGTGTCTCCAGGACTGGGAGGCCAGTAAGACAGAAAGGACCTCAAGATTTACTATTTAAGACAAACATAAACAAGGATAACTGGGTAGCAGGCTAAGTCATATCAATTTGAATATAATAGGAGGCCCACATTAGGTCTGAGTCACAGGAGAGAATCACCAGATTACAACCTAGTCATGTTGCTTGAGGGTCTTCCTTTCAAAGGCAGGGGGCTATCATATCAAGTACTTTTGACAGCCCAGCTTATAATGAAGAGACCCTATTCTGGGCTTACATCAGCTCAGTAGGAAAAATGATAGAGACTTCCCCTTGGTCCTATGAATAAGGACCAAGGCTTGTGTTTCCTTTGAAAGGGAACACAGATGATAAATGGAAGTAAGTTCCTCCCAAACTATTCTAGCCACACCACCTGACCACGCCCAGAGTTATTGGTCCTGGGGGCATGAGGAAGAGCAGGGTTGGTCTCATTGATGTTTCTGAAACCATCAAGTTGCCACATTAGCCCCACTCACTAGCTTGGCCTGGGAGCTTAATCTATTCATTACCCAACTTCTTCACATCAGAAATGGAGCAGACCATCCTAGAATGGACAATGTATCCATCGTCTTTCATCAGAAATTTCCTCTGATTCTTCATTGTTTTCCTTGCTCTTAGATACAGCCAAACATAGACATGCAGATGGTCTTTAGCTGAGATAATTCTCATTCTTCATTATCTGTGAATGGTAAAGGGGTAAATCCACATAACAAATAGCCTTTGTGCAAAGGACTATAAAGGGGTATATGGTAGGACCAACGGTATGCAGCAGAGTCAGGAGCAGCAGATTTGGGAACAGAACATTGGTACCTAGAGTTTGGTCTCAAAAGCTGACAGCACTTCTTTCAGTCTCACGGTGTTGATATTGGGGTAAAGGGACCCGGTAATTCAGGATGAGAGACATGAGGACCTGGGAGGCAGAGATCTAGCTCCTTCTCCTCCTCCCAATCTTGTTTTCATTGTGACAACCACACAAATGTCTCTTGCATTAAACTATAGCTGAGAACGGGAGACTGACAGAATTTTTACTTTTCACCTGGATGATTCAACATCATACAGAAACAGCTACTGTGGACCTCCTAAGGAGGAAAACGGTGGGAAGCAACCTAATCTCTAAACACTGGGGTTTTTAAAAAAAGTATAGAAGCCACTAGGTGTTTGGTACTTATTTTCAAGGCTATAAATCCCACAGCAGGTGCGCCTAAGCAATCAGGATAGGCAAGAACTCTCATAAATTCAATGGTGATACTTAGGGCCACAGAAACCCTGGGAGGCTATAAATAGTTATTAGGAGTGAGATGCTGCTGAATGCCAAGAGAGAAGTCCACCAATGGAGCAGAAATGTAAATCAGGAATTACTATGAGAAAATTGTGTTTTCATATTAAGTATAAAGGAAGAAAAGAGAGAAAAAGTAAGAACTAGGTTTCCTTCCAATGCTTTGTCAGAATTTGAATCATTTCAGAAAATTTCAAGGGGAAGAAGGGAGGTGGGGAGAAAGAGAAAGGGATGGAAGGAAAGAGAGAGAGAGAGAGGAAGAAAAAAGGTAGGAAGGGAGGGACGGAAGGAGTAAGGGAGAAAGAATGGGAGGCAGAAAAAGATGGAAGGAAAGAAGGAGGGGGAAGAAAGGAAGGGAGGGAAGGAGGAAGGGAGAGAGAATGGGAGGGAGAGACGAAGGGAGGGAATGATGGTGGAAGGGAGAGATGGAGGGAGGTAAGGAGGGAAAGAGGTAAGGAGGAAGGAAGGGAAGGAGGGAAGGAGGGAGGGAGGGAGGAAGAAATCAGGCAGGCTCACTCCCCCCACCTCCCATTTTATCCAAATGCCCATCGAATCTGGCATGTTCAGTTCAGAGGTTATAACTGCATCCACAGTTGACGAGATTACAGAGATTGTCACAGCAATTCTATACCCTTTTAGTTGCCAAGGTTGGGCTTCTTTTTTGCAAGAGAACAAAACTTACTGATAAACACTGTTTATCTCTCATTGATTCTCTGTGGATGTTGGGTGGATTAATGCATGTTTGATAAGTCATTCTTGAAGTGTGGGAAGGTCCTTGCAGCAAAGGCAACATGCATATGTAAAGCAGTAATAATCATTTCCAAAATTCATTTCTTTCCTGTTTCCACCCCCAACAAAACATACATTTTAATCACTAAGGTGCTTTCGTTTATTGGATTGCATCTCACAAATTTCAGGGAACAATAGAAATGTAATTCATTATATTATATTTAACAATGTAGTTTTCAGGTTGTTTCTGTCTATAGTCATACTTTTGATCATCTTTTTCATGAAAGATGTTTCTATATTTCTATTATTGGAATAGGTCACCTTGAAATGTAAGTTTGCACTACATATTAAAAACTCTACAGAAGCCACATCTTTTGAGTCTCTCTCTCTCTCTCCCCCCCCTCTCTCCGTCTCTCCCTCTTCCTGTCCCTCTCTCTCTCCCTCTCCCCGTCCTTCTCCCTCTCCCTCTCTTTCTTGAGCAAATTTCACATACAAATTTATAGAGCAATTATTGTTGCAAATATCTAGCAATACAGAATCAGAGTGGTGGAAGAGTTGGTAATGATATTGTTATAGCACTTAATATGTTCTTGGCTGACCCACACAGATCCTATTTCAGAAAATGTTTCCATAGACCTAGAATATAATTGATTTATTTCCTTGGTCAGGGAAGGATGGTCATTTACTAGCAATTGAAAAATGAGGTGCAGCTTCAAATAATGTTTTATTAAGCCCTACAAGTGTGATCAGACTAAAAGAAAAAAAGACTGGGAGTTCTGAAAATAAATAGAGCAAATAGAGAATATTGGAGAAAACCGTCAACTCTGAAGGTGAATCGCCTGGGTTCAAATCCTGGCTGAACTGATTATTAGCTGTATAATTTTGGCCATTAAACTGTATGCCTCAGTTGCTTCTTCCATAAAATGGCAGTATTGAAAGTACCTGTGTCCAAGATGATTGTAAGGGTTGCTACAAATATCTATATAAAGCTCTCAGCACATAGTACGCACTGCACAAATAGTTTTATGAATAGTTACATATGCTGAGGAGGTTTCATGCTGGGTCTCTTCGCTACCACTGCCTGCCCATATATTAATGTGGGTGACCAAAAGGGCCTCTTAGTCCTTCTGGGTGTCCCTCACATTTGTGCCTCCCTCTCCATCCTTTTGCCAGGTATTACTGCAGATTCCCTTCACCTCTCTCTTGATACCCGGACGACTGCAATAGTCTCGTGACCCCAGTGTTGTTACCCTTAGAATCCGCCCTACCCAACACACTAAGTCTGGTTCCTCATTTTCATAATCATGCCTTCATACATTTAGAAAATGATGTTTCCCCACCACACACAGGATGAAGCTAAAGTGCTTTAGTCTGGTATTCTCAGTCCTTCACATCCTGGCCCCAGCCTATCCAGACAACATCATTTCTTACTATTTACCAGCATTGATACTTTGCCAAGTCAAACTAATCTATCCACAACAGTGGCATGCTGCCATATTCCTAAATCTGAAGCAAGTATGAGGATTCTTATAACACTTTCTAAAGCTTTTTATCATCAGAGTCAAGGAAAAGTTAGAAAAAGAACATATAAAGTCTTCCCTATACCAATACCCCCTCCTTTTTTCATATGAATAGCCTGAAAAGGAAAACAAAATTGCACATCACTACTAAGAACAGCTCTGAAAACTCAAAGGACTGATTAGATTGATCCACACTTGAGAGGTCGTCTAGACTATTCTGAATCATAATCTCAGCAAGTGTGGGGACTCTGTGGTCAAGACCAGGATGGGTCCCTGGGTAAAGAGCAGTGGGATAAGGACAAAGGAGGCTGTCAGCCCCTAGGCTGCAGTCTAATGAGAGAAGGATCAAGAGGAGCAGTACAGGGAATTGACTGCTGTGGTTACTATCACTGTGTAACAAATTACTCCAAAGTGAATGACTTCAAATGTAAGTTTGCACCACAAAACTTAGTAGAAAAGTCAGCCAAAACTTAGTGGCTTAAAATCACTATTTTATTTTGTTCATGATATTGTAGGTCAGAAAATTAGGAAGGGCTCAGCTAGGCAGGCTGGTCTTCCTGAGACTAGAAATATAAATATGGGAGTCATAGACATATATTTTGTGGTTGACATCACGGCACAGTATGAGACTTTCCAGGGAGAATTGCAGAGAAAAGGAAAGGGTCAAGGGCAGAACCTTGGGAATACCAGCTATATTAGTCAGAGTTCTCCAGAGAGATAGAACTGGTAGGATATAGACAGAAAGAGAAAGAGATGACAAGAGGTTTATTAGAGAAATTTGCTCATGTGATTATGGGGGCTGAGAAATCCCACAACAGGCCATCTGCAAGCTGGAGAACCTGAGAGGCTGGTAGTGTGGCTCAGTCCAAGCCCAAAGGCCTCAGAACCAAGGAACCCAATGGTGCAATTCTCAGCCCGGGCCAAAGGTCTGAGAACATGGGGAACAACTGTGCAGGTCCCAGAATTCAAAGGCCAGAGAACCTGAAGTGCTGATGTTCAAGGGCAGGAAAAGGATGTCCCAGCTCCAAAAGAGAGAGAATTAGCCTTTCTTCTGCCTTTTTGTTCTATCTGGGTCTTTAGCTGATTGGATAGTGCCTATCCACATTGGGTACAGGGTGGGTCTTCCTTACTCAGTCCACTGATTCAAATGTCAGTTGCTTTTGCAAACATTCTCACAGACACATGCAGAAATAATGCTTTACCAGCTATCTGGGTATCACTTAATCCAGTCAAGTTGCCACCTAAAATTAACCATCACACCAGCTTTTAAGAAGTAGGCCAAGGAAGGTGTGTCTTATTCACCTCTGACTTGCACACATTCCTTACGTATAAGTGACTACTTTAAGAAGAATTTCCATGGCCATTGAGAAAATAGGGGACAAAAAGACTTGCTTTCCTTCTTAGTTCTCCCATAGAGTCCCTCTTGGGGTTGCAGTCAGATATTGGCTGGGGCTGCAGTCATCTGAATGCTCAACTGGATTGAATATTGATACACATTTTTAAGGTGAATTGAATAAAAAGAGACATAAGCATCATGTATGAGCATTATCAGTTAGAATATATTAGGTTTTGCTGTAATAACAAGTAACTTTATACTCTCAGTGGCTTCAAAACAAAGATTTACTTGTTGTTCATATTACACATCTTTTGCAGACTGACTGGGGGCTCAATTCCACATCACCATCATTGTCACCTGTAATCCAGGTTGATGGATCAGTCACTCTCTGAAATATCACCGGTCGCATGGCAGAGAGAAAAAAGACTGTAGCAAAGCAGATATCAATTCATAAAGTTTACACATGAAAGTGACATGTCACTTTCACTCACATTTTGTAAATTAAAATTGTGCCATAATCATGCTTGAGCTCAGGGAAAGGGAGGAACAATTTTACTACATACCCAAAATGAGACAGACAACCAAATACAGTAAACAGCATCAATGATAAACACAACTTGGTGATCTCAGTAACTTCTGAACTTTGTTTTTAGAAGCAGTGAGAGAAAACAGTAAGAGAAGAGAAATGGAAGAGAAGACTAGGAGGGCAAAGCTTGGAAAAGAGAAAGTCGAACAAGAAAAGTTAGAATGCCAGAAGAAAAAGAAACGACTCATTGATATAAACAGAAAAGGTGATGAGACTGGTCGGATGGATAATCTTCTAGAAGCCCTACAGTCAGTTGCAGAATTCTGAGACCGATGAAAGGGGATTCCAAGGAATCCAGTGGTAAATCATCCCTGTGCAACAAGGGCTAATCCAAGATCAGCTACATAACCAGCCTGAGTGCTGTTTTAAACAGAATTGGGTGATTGTACAACATGACTTTTTAAGATAATCAAGTAGTAAAAGTTTCTAGTGGAAACATGATTTTTTAAAAAAAAAAGAAAGAAGAGAAAAGAAGGAGGAAAGAGAAAGCATGGAGGTAAAAAAGCAAGAGACAATTAATAGTCCCATTTAACTGGAACACAAGGTGCTAGCTCATTGTAAAACACTGCGTACTGGAGAAACAGATGAATTTGGTCTATACCTAACCTACAAGATTGACAAGCTTGAGAGCAAAGCAATAAGCTCAGTTATAGAATGGATAATAAAGTTGCATGATAGGCCATGAAACTAGGTTCACCAAGTAAGTGAAGGAATAAGCTCTCAGGATGCAATTTAAGAAATAACTTTTGTTTAAATCACAGAGAAGACAGCATCCTGTTAGAATTAGAAGATAATAGTAGAAAAGAGTACCTGCCAGGAGTGAACATGTACATTCTCAGGTAAATTTTTAGTCCTATCTCATGAATAAAAGAGTAAACTATATGGCTTTTGGCTTTAGATACAATTGTGCTATTAATATCCTTTGCGTTGTTTGAGTAGGAGAAATTAAGAACATTAGAAATATCACGATCTTCACGATGATTTGTGATGATCATCACATGATAGAAAACTGGTACTTTCATTACTAGTCCAGAAATCAATTTTGATTTAAAGTAATAACTGGTTAACTACCAAATACCAGTTAATATCTTTCTTACTATAAGCTCCTGGAAGGCAAGGCTTGGATCCTATTTAAATTGATGTCTCCATGGACAGCATCAAGAAGCTATTCAGTAAAATCTGTTGAGTTGAATTGTCTATAGTAAAGAACAGAAATTTACAGGGAATTGCTCCATTTAGGTTGTTCATCCTTTCTTTTCAAGGCAAACATTTTGCTTAAGTAAGATTTTTGCCCTCATTAAAGCTTTCATGCACAAAATACATATGATCTGAATACTTACATGGTGAATTCTATTTTGTTTAAAATTTTCTTCTATGCTTTGGCTTCCTTCTCTTCTTCTGTCTTTGCAGCGATATCAACTTCCCACTCTGCTGAAATGAGAGGAACAACTTAGCAAGAAACCTTAACTGCCTGCTGAACATCTCCATTCAAGAGCATTCTTGGAATACCTAACTTCCAGTTTCTTCTCTCAGCCCCAAAACACTCCCTGAGTCCTGCCTTGCAACATATTGCTCCAAAACTAAGGGAAGAAAGGAGGAACAAACATGGAAAGGTGTTGGCTACTGATATAGTCCTATCGGGCTTCCAAGATTATAATGCTTTTGTGCCACACACCTGAGTTCCTTCTGAAGGTCCCAGGAGCTCACAGACCACCAGAAGGGGAGGAAGCGTGCAGTGGGGCCAGGGCAAAATTGAGTTGCTTTTCTAGGCCTGTGTGTGGCAGTTTTTGGTGATGTACCCTTAGTATTTATGTTCCTAATGCTTGACAAGACCCTTTCCTGGAGAGGCTAAATTGCATGTCCATGTATGTGTAGAGGGTGAGGTGGGGGTGTGAACAGGAAGAAAGAGGGTGAAGGAGTCGGGCACAGTGGCTCACACCTGTAATCCCAGCACTTTGGGAGGCTGAGGCAGGCAGATCACAAGGTCAAGAGATTGAGACCATTGTGGCCAACATGGTGAAACCCCATCTCTACTAAAAATATAAAAATTAGCTGGGTGTGGTGGTGCGCACCTGTAGTCCCAGCTACTTGGGAGGCTAAGGCAGGAGAACCCGGGAGGCAGAGGTTGCAGTGAGCTGAGATCATGCCACTTTACTCCAGCCTGGTGACAGAGCGAGACTCTGTCTCAAAAAAAAAAAAAAAAAAAAAAAAAAAGGGATAAAGGAAAGGGCCGGGTTTGGATGTTGTGAACAGGCATCAAGGAAGAAAGGGTATTAGTCCAATAGGTTATGAAGTTGTTTTATGTGAATTACAGATTTAATGTAGTATACAATAAAGAAATGTATTTGTTGCCATTTAAAACAAATAGACATTTAGAAAGCACCTCTATTTTTTTTGAGGAGCTGGGCACAGTTGCCTAAAATCAGCCAGGGGTGGACTGGGAAGGAATACCCGTGTCCTGGCTAGGCCCAGTTGAATAGGGAACAAGCGTCTCTGCACTTGAAAGGCTGAGTGAGTGGATGTTTGTGTGAAAGGACATCAGTGGGGACTGGTGCACTGCAGATGGATAATCCCGCTGAACGTGAGCTGTACCATAGCTGGGACAAGGCAGGCTTCAGTGAAGAATTGTTACTAAATATATTATGCCAACACAAATCATTAAATCATTAGAGGTTTTATACTATGTTTGTTTAATAAAAAAATCTCTCAATGATTCCACTTCATTTACGTAGCCCAATGTTAACATGGGGCTCCTCCGGCCTCAGTTTTGACAGTGGCATTAACGCAGGAGGCCCTAACATGAGTGTGAGAGAGGTTGTGATACACAGGACACAGAGAGGCCAATGCTGGAAAGAAGGGACAGAGGGCTTTGTGAAGAGATTCTTTTGGAGGGAGCTGTTGTCTATTAACTACCTTTTGTATGAGGATCCCTTGCAGTGGGGGTACGACCCTTCACCTCAGGCCTAGTAAGAGTATTCCCTGCAAAAGAGCCATGGAGAGCCTTGCCTGCCGTACATGACGTGGTGGCATGGTGAGCAGCTCCCTGGGTTGACCTGCAGCAAGAGAGCCTGAAGGAGAACCACAAGGGAGCAAGACTCTCTTGGGTCCTAGACTCCAAAAGCAAGAGGCTAGAGACGACCCACCACTGCCCTGGAGCCCAGAAGAGGTTATAGCCACTTCACCCCTATAAAGGAACCCTAGGAGAGGAGCCCCCTGTGACGGGACTCTGAAGAACCAGGAAACTACTCTCTCTCCTCACCTCTCCTCTGTCCCCTAGTTTTGACCATGGTGCAGATGAAAAGCAGCTAGTCAATGGGGAATGAAATAAGTTAACTATAAGTCTTAGCATGGGAGTGGGCGTTCAGGAAATCAGTAAGTCTTAGCTTTAAAACAGGATTAAAGCAACAGTTTAATATTTGTGCCAGAAACTCTAATTCCTGAATCAAGACTTTGTTTTTAGCTTAAAGTGCTCATATACCAATCTTTTACTTGAGTCTGAGAATAAGTTACGGGGTCTTCCATCCAAGGGCAGTTGACGATTCTCCCCACAGCCTAAATTTTAAAGGAGCAGGAGAAGCAAACACAGAGTAGGATTTTATCCTATCCTAGACATCATGCATTCAATATAGCAGTTGCATTTAGGATTGCCTGCTCAGCCCTTCCCAGACTACAAAATTGCTATGTCTAATTACATAGGTATGAAAACCACCACCATCTTTCATATGATGTGAAAATCTAGTTTTTTAAAAATGAAATCTCAGTCTGTCAATCTTGATTCCTTGAAACTTCTGTAAGCAGTAAAAGCAGTTTCAGAGATTTTGTTTTCTCACGTGTGACCAAGTAGAGCCAACTCTTTCTCACCTCTAACAGGTCATTGAGGCTTAGAATTTTAAACTAAGATAGGAGATTATAAGATTATAAAAGTACAATATTCTGGTCTGTCCATGAAGTTTGCAAACTACTCTTTTCTACTATAACTATTAGCTGCTATTTCTTTAAATGTCTGACTACTAAAATTTCCTAGATAACCAAGTTCTCATTTCTCTGCTAAAAGGAACACTTTAGAAACCTAAGTGGCAGAGGTGTGAATGGGGACTATTGTTCTCCCAGAGTTAAAGATGAGAGGGGGATGGTACCCTTGGTTGCAATGTGGTTACCTGAAGTGGGCTGCTCCATACTAGAGGGCAATGAGATCTTTGATTGTCAAAGTGGGCATTCAAAATGACTTTTTTATTAACAACCCCAAAAATGATTAAATATAATTCTTCATCTTCAAAGTGGCCTTTTGAAAAATTGTGATATTTCTACAAAAGATGACAATCTGCCAACACAGAATAACTTGCGAATGCAAATATTGCTCACTTCATTGTTCCTGGTTTCCTTCAGAAGCGACATAATCTTACTTTCTAAAAAATGTAGGCTGCAAAGTTAATAGAATTCAAAAGGACTACCTTTCAATCTGAAAAGTTATAAAGATGTTAGTTCTCTGAGTCTTTAAGGAAATCCAATTATAGGTCTTTTTTATTATTATTATTATTATTCAAGCAAAGACCAAAAGAGGAGCTTTTATTCCCTGGTGTCATTTGCTCAGCAGGAACTCACCTTGACATTGCAGCTGATTTCCCTGCATTTCTCATTAGGAAGTTACTACCAAATACCCAAACATAGACAGAAACTCAGTTTGAGCAATCACAGGTTGCTCTGTACACCTCAGGTGTGCACCTTTCACACTAGTTTATCTGTGGAACTCAGGAATGGTACTAGGATGAGGTGCATGAAGGGTCTAGGGCTCCAGATTTAAAGAGGAGCTCACCCTCCAGCGCATGCACGTGTAGGGTGAGAATGAATTATTCCTTTAATTTTGCATCCTCAGCACTTCACCCCCTCCCCCAGTCCTGGCCTTGGTGACACTTATTTCTAAATATCCCCAATTTTTAAGAAAGAAAATGAAAATAAAATTTTAAGAGTCTACTATAATGTATACTGAGTTTCTCTGGAGACTTTCAAAAAATAATGATTTCATATTTAATCTTTTTCACACAAACAAGAAGTTGAATGAAGCAGGCATTGACTGATGAAGGCTTCTCTAAATTACATAGAAAAAAAGTCATCCCAGAGAAAAAGAGTAGGGCTCACTGATGTGTTCTGAGCACAGATGTGTCTGGAAACATTCATCTATGCCTTAGGAGAGATATTATTAGTTTTGTGTAAACTAGCTGATATATTTAATATATTGACAAGTCTATAACTATCCTGGCTGTAATTGCCTTTTTCCTCCATCTTTTCATCACACTAATTTAACTGTTTCACCACACAAATTTTTTCATAGTGATCAATGTTTCCCATGCCCATTAGTTATGATCGATTTTCTACTAATTTTTAAAATGGTGCTGTTTATATAACTTCACAAGAATATAGACTTCTGTCTTTAAGATTACATGAGAATGTTTGTCTATTGGGTTTATTTTAGCTCAGTCTTTAGAGTGTACTGACTGCAGGCAGCTGCAAAGAATAGTGAGTACCAATCAAAAGGGGGAGATTGGGTTTTAACAGAAAAGTCCTTCGACTAGCAGGTATATCTATTGCACAGGTTATTTGGTCCATTGTGTTTTTGTAACACTAGCAATAACAAAAAATGTAATGTGTTTATTTATTGACAGTTGAACATCCTATGGCTCATTTTTTAGTTTTATGAAGTACAAAATGAATGGCATTTTCTATTTCCTGAGTAAAGCTTTTTTTTTTTTTTTTTTTTTTTTTTGCCCACTATGTACCAATCATACTTACCCCTTTTCATCAAGTACAGCTGAAGAAAAGTCAGAAACTTGTGTCTCTCTCTGAAATCAAGCTGGCAATCATTAAGAAACAACTCTTTGGCCAGGCACAGTAGCTCACACCTGTAATCCCAGCACTTTGGGAGACAGCGGTGGGCAGATCACTTGAGGTCAGGAGTTCAAGACCAGCGTGGCCAACATGGCAAAACTCCATCTCTACTAAAAATACAAAAAACTTAGGTGTGGTGGCGTGTGCCTGTAGTCCCAGCTACTCCAGAGGCTGAGTCAGAAGAATTGCTTGAACCGGGGAGGCAGAGGTTGCAGTGAGCTAAGATTGTGCCACTGCACTCCAGCCTGGGTGACAGAGACTCCAACTCAAAAATAAAAATAAAAAAAAGAAACAACACTTTGATGTTTCTGAATGGCAGAAGCAAAATGTCCCACATTGACTTAGACAAGAAGAAAACTGAAGCACCCCAGTCATTTTATAAGAGCTTACCAACACACAAAAAAAAGGATTACTGATTCCTCTTTCTTAATAGGCCACAGGAAATGTCAGGTTTTCCAATAGGCTCCATCATTCATAAATCATAGTATGTGTGTTTCTGTCTAATGATCTAATTTACCATCTTGTACAAGACTGAGGGATTTGGCATCTACATCAATCAGGTAATTGTTATAACAAATAAACCCTCAAAAGTTCAATAGAAGTTTCTTTCTTTTTCATTTACCAGCACTATGCAGGGTTTCTGGTAGATGGGTAGATTTTCTTCAAGCCGGAAGGATCCAGGCTTCATCCAGGCTTCGTCCAGGGTTCTGCCATCCCCCAGGGCTGCTGAGTCCGCTACATCTGGTCAAAAGAGTACAGACTGTGATGAAGGCATATTCTATTCTTACATTCTAGGCCAATAAATGATGTATGTTCCCTCCCACTAATAGTCCCCTGGCAAGAATAGTCACATGATCCTAGCAAGAGGCAAGGGCCTTGGTAATGAGGTTCACAATTGGGCAGTCACTTTCCAGTGTCACACTATGGGTGAAAAACATAGAATTTGGTGAACGTCTCTCTCTTCCAAAGCGTTCAACTGAACATAACGATTTTCAGGAATCCATGACATGCACTTACCTTATTTTTCACTTTGAAGTAGTTTCTCATTACCAAAGCTTCTCCATGACTATATGTTATTGAAGTTTCCAGAAAAATTATCTACTCTTTTAGTGGATACTCTTTAGTATGACAAAGAAATGGCATACTAAATGTTATTCAATGTCCCAAAGATTGAATACACTTTTCAAATATCTCAGTCCCCGAGAAAATGGCATATGTGTTCAAGTTTGATGGTATGGCATTTCTTTTGTTGTCTGTCATTTTTGACTGTATTTTGTTATATTTTTATGTTTAACTTTAAAAGTTCCTGTAAGTTGGAACATTGTTCGTGGAGCCTTCAATTCTTGAAAAGAAGAACATAGTTAAGTTTTAATTGATTAGCCAGGCAGTTCCCTCTATCACCTGTCTGCTCTGTTGTGGATCCATAGGACCACGATATGCCAAAGCTGGCAAGAACCTTGGACTCATTCCAGCCCCCAACCCCTCATTTTACAGACCAGTAAACATGCTAGCTAACATTATTGATTCCTGCTCTTCTTCAAATGAGTTTTCCCTTTGCTTTCCAATCCTTCGTCACTTCTTTTTACCATCGCGGATGCTGGGTCATTACCTGAACTAGCTTCCCTGTGACTCAACTACCCTTGTCCATGTTTACTAATGAAGTAAAAGGGCTTTTGTTATCCAAGCAATTTCCTAAGTAATACGGCAAGCACTGTGTGTCCTACCTCGATGTTATTAATAAAAGAGATCGACTGATATTTTATTTAACTCTTGGCATTGTTCTTCAACAGATACTAGCCAATCAGTATAAAATAAAGCACTCTCTCTCTCTCTGTCTCAAAATAGAAGCTATGAGAAAAATGCCCTACACAATATCTTTACCTTCTTTGGTTAATTCCTGCCACCAGAAGCTAGAACTTTAGTTAGTCATAAAAGACTCATTTTTCCCCATCACTCTGCTTTCCAAATTTTCACTGACATTCCAGCAAGAAAATCACAGAACCAGATTGCTTCTAAAAGTTAAAGAGACTCAGCCAGGCGTGGTGGCTCACACCTGTAATCCCAGCACTTTGGGAGGCCGAGGTGGGTGGATCACCTGAGGTTAGGAGTTCAAGATCAGGCTGGCCAACCTGGTGAAACCCCATCTCTACTAAAAAACACAAAAAATTAGCCAGGTGTGGTGGTGCACACCTGTGGTCCCAGTTACTTGAGAGGCTAAGGCAGGAGAATCACTTGAACCTGGGAGGTGGAGGTTGCAGTGAGCCGAGATCACACTATTGCACTCCCACCTGGATGCCAAGAGCAAGACTCTATCTAAAAAAAAAAAAAAAAAAAAAAAAAAAAAAAAAAAAAAAATTGTTAAAGAGACTCATTGCTACTTTTTGCTTTATGTTTTACAAGTTTGGGTATTGAGCGTCCCACTTCCTCATCCTAGAATTTCCATCCCCTTGTAACAGAGTATATTTCATTAAATGCTTAGTAAGTCTACACTTCTTCTCACCATAGGGCCCACTTAGTCATTGAAATGCAATCCCTTACTGTTTGATGCCACCATCTGTAGAAAACCCCTGAATTCCTTCCATCGCCACGCACACAGTCACAAGGCAGATAAAGCTCTCTTCCCTTGTATTTCCATTGTGGCTTCTAGTTACATCTGTCTGAACACTTATAACACTATATCGTTCAAGTCTATTTTGTTCTTTCTCAGGTCATCATGGTAGTGACTAAACCGCACCACTTAGTGAAATATGGAAGATTGTGTATTGGTTAACTGAATGCACAGGAAACACTGGATGACATGATTTAGGTTAACACAGTTATGCAAATTAACACAGATTCCCAAGCCCCAGAGGTGCAAAAGAACAAACTAAACAACAGAAAGATTCTTTGTAATTGAAAGGAACAATAAAGTTGTAATTAGTGGACCTGATGGTAAATTTTCTTAAGCTACTGATGATCACTGAGCTCACAGGTGTACCTGTAAGACTGCTATTCGTTTATTCAATAAGTACTTATTGAATGCCTACTGCTTGCCAGAAACTGTAACTAGGAAGAAGAATGCGGACAATTTTGCTTGATGAATAAAAACCAACGGTAAATTTTGAATTCTTGGTTAATTGGCTTTTAAAAGAGCTCTTTTCCATGGATTTTCTGTGGTGGTCTCAAGGGATTATATCTTCAGGAATTCTTACTCTACAATGCCTCTTTATAAAAAAGAGGCATTGTAACACTGCTAACACTAATCTGAGTCTTACTATGTGCCAGTCTCTATACTAAGCACTTCATATGAATTATCATATTCCATCCTCATAACACCCCATTTTGAAGATGAGGATCTGGAGACACGGAGAAGTAAAGTCATTTTGCCCAAGGCCACACAATTGCAGAACTGAGCTCTAGGCCTAGGTAGTTAATCATGCCACTGTGCTCCTACACATGGTTTCCAAATAGCACCCCCTTAATCTGCCCTCTGTATAGGGGGCAGTCATTCTCCATATGCCTTTGCAAAGCTTGGCTCTGGGTCAAGATTTAGCCCTTATGTCTTCCTGCTGACACCTCATTTATTACTCTTTGTGTTCAGATAATCTGATGTCTCCCACAATCCCACCACTGAATATCCAGGGATTCTTTGCACAGTGCTAATCTCCTGCTCTAAATGTGAAAAGACACAAGTAATAATTTAGGACCCCTGTAGAAAGAAGAACAAGACAGTTCTATGGAGCATGTCGAGGTGAGAAACTGGGCACATTGGGCCCACACGAAGCCCATGAGATTGTAGTGTCCTTTAAGGCCTTTGGGGGAATGGAAATAAGCCTCCTCATTCTGAAGAAATGAAACCCCACGGTGAAGGGATGTCTGCTTCACTTGACTCAGCAGTGCCCCTTCGACCACAGACCATTGACTCTGGCAGGCTTCAGATGAAACTTTCTCCAGCCTGCCTCATCAAAGGGAAGCCTGCTACTGTGCAGGGAGGCTTTGAGGCTTGAAGAGGAGAAAGAATATAAAGTGAGGAACTGATGGGTCTCAAAGGACATCTCTCCCAACAAAAAGCAAAAGAACATGAGTATAAAAGACCCATGATTTCTCTAACAGTACGTAAAAAATACAGGTTGCTAGTTTGTCATATCGTAAATGTTTTCCCCACTGACTCTGAAGTCATCATGAGCTGAACCAAATCTGAATTAAAAGAGGCTTCAAAGGAAGCTTAACAGTTGGTCACAAGGGGTAAATTTCCCTCTACTGCAAAAGGGAAGGCTCCCCGGAGGGTGCTAAGTGGTAGGGTCCCCTCAGTAGCTTAATACAGTCGAAAATCATAACTCTTCACAGGCCAGAGCTGGATGCCACTGCCACCTTCACCAACTTGCTCAAAGTCGCAGTAAAACAAGAATGCAAACCCACAGCTGTCATCTCTGATGACGGATTTACTGACTTTGGATGGCCGCTTCTCTTTTTAATACTTTCCTCTTCGAGCCAGCATGTGAATGACAGAGGCACCACACCACTGAGGTTCAGAAAACTCTTCCCACAACTGCTGAGCTTCTGAATAAAGAGTCACCTTCTCTGAGAGTGGGACACCTTTGAACAGTGCACATTTGCAAACAAGGCAGGAGGAGAATATTTGGGCTCCTCAAAGGGTTACTCATGTCCCAGCTGCCTATCTGCCCAGGAGCACTTCCATGAGGATTAGTTACATCCCCCCTAAAAGGAAGAGGAATGTCCACACTGTTCCCATTAACTAGGACTTTTGACTCCCATCAGGAAAATTGTATGTGTCTATTTAGTAAGCATTTTAATAGTGCTATGTGCCAAGCAGTATTCTAAATGCCTTATGACTATAAATTCACTTTGTCATACTAGCAAGCCATTATACCAACAAGGAAACTGAGACATAGGTAAGTTTAGTGACTTGCCCTAAGTCACATGGATGGTAAGTGGCAAAGCCATGTACCCAACCCAGCTCTGGGTCCAGAGTCCAAGTTCTTTACCACCCTGCGACTCTATTGATTCTCTGGTTCCTAGGCAAACAAAATTCATGTCCCCCCTATTACATAAGCTCTTCCTCTAGGTATGATATGCCCAGCAGGGCTCATAAGTTATGAATGCTTCAAAGTACTATTCTACAAAGTGGTTCAAGATGACTGAGGGCAAGGAAGAAGAAAAGGAAGTGGAGGACCATTGCGGTTACACTGTTGGCAGTTAACTGAGGGCTTTGTTTCCTTTCCTATTTTTCCAGTAGCCATCAGGAAATGAGGGAGCTTCTGATTCATCTGCTGCTTGGGGTGAGACATGTTACATCCTTTGTTTGCAGGCACCCTGGCTCTTTTATATCCCCACTAGTTGCTACTTGGTCTCCCTACTTCTGAAATGTCCCTGGACGCTGTTCCATTATGTAGAGTCAGGCAAAAGACAGACAGATGTGTGTGTGACGCGGCGATGAAGCTGGCACCAGGTCTGCTGTGTCTGAGGTAGTTTATTACTGCTGCCAGAAGAGGAGAAATCTGATCCTGGCAGATGCAGCCTGCTGTGAATCAATATTTTACAGGTAGTATACTTTGAAGAGATGACATCAAGACAGAATCAAAAGAGAAGAGGGGGCGAGAGACAGAGAGAAAGAAAAGGCGCAAGTAGGAGCAGCGAATTCATCTTGACATCTTTTGACAGTCCTTCCCACAAGGAGTGAGGGGAACAAGCCCCAGCAAGGCGAGCTGACACTGACGTGGGGGAGGACAAACTCCTGACAAAAGCCATTACTCCCCACTTGCCTTCACCACACACACGTTGTCACAAAAGGGGAAACACAGCTGCCATGCCCTTCTGACCAAAGAAGCCTATTCTTAGGTGCAGGCTGAGAAAACACCGTAGACACAACAGGAAACAGATCTTTGCTTCCCTGAGTTACCAATTGGGAAACTGAGAGAGCACTGAGAGGAGAGACGAACGCACTCCTCAGTGCCTGGCTTGATCTGTGCTTTCCAGAGGTCCCTGAAGGAAGCATTCCAGAGCTTCCATCTGGGGGAGAAAGGGATAGGGTGGGTGAGAGAAGGGTGCCAGGGTTTTCCGGATCCCAGTGAGCCGAGCACTGAGTACGGGAGAGCTCTCCCTGGTTGTCTTCCCTCCAGCATGCCTGCAGGCAGGGAACCCTGACAGCTGCCTAGACAAGGCTGGGAGGGCTGCCGTGCTGCCGAAGATACAAAGGAGCTGCATTTATACGTGGTCTAGAATAGTGCGAGTGTGGCTTCTAAAGGGGTGAGAATTAATGAAACATCAATCAAGCTTCTCCTTTGGACAAGGCACTTTCCCAACATTAGGAAAAGACATGGGGAATGTAAGAAAGACCTAGAAACTAATAACCTCTAAACCTTGCCTTCAAAGGGGAATGAAGACACACATACATCTGCTCAAAGACAAGGTAGTCTGATGAGTGCCCAAGACATTTATCAATCATGCACTATAGGAGTTCAAAAAAGACAGAAGCCTCTGATAGCCTAGAATTGTAGCCTTTTAAGATCTGAAAGAAACCTTGGCTTAGGGATGAAGAAAGCTGACTCTAGGTTTGACATTTGAGCCGGGACTAGAAAGATGGCTTGGATTAAGGTCTGGCAAGATGAGCTGGATTTCAACAGGAAAATGGGCAAGGAGGCATCCCAGACAGAGGAAATAAATTTTAAGTCAGCAGTTCCCAGATTGTGTCCTAAAGAACAGAGGGCAAGCAAGAGGGCTGTTATATGAAATAGCCTTTTGAAAAATAAATGTTGGAATTCCCAACTTACCTAGAGATTAAAAAAAATTAATGTAGGGTTAAAATTTTTAGTAAGAGAAAGCTTTTGGAAAAAAAAAAAGTAACCAATAGCAAATGCCTATAGCAGTTAACGAGAACTTAAAAGGCAAATCTGATCCTTCCACACCCCTGCTTAAAACCTTTCCATGCTTTTCTGCTGCCCTTAGAATTAATTCCCACGTTCTTAAGCTAGTTGCCTTGTGCCCTCTCTATCATTTTGAGCTTGTCCCTTTCCTCTGTGATTTAGACACTAGCTTTTCTTCTAGGCAAGACAAGCATGACTCTCATTCTTTCTAATGTCCTAGGCCTTTCTGTCTAATTCCTAAAATTGTTTTGGGATTCAGCATAATCAGACTCCTGAGTAGGGCTAAAATCCCTTATCGTGTGCTCCAGTGACCCTTGCCTTCCCTCCATGGTCTCTCATGCAGTTAGGACCTAGCACAGAGCCCCACATGCAGAGAGCTCAATAACACAGGGCAGAAGGTGAGCCTTAAAGCATCTACTAGAACCAGATCATGGAGGGCCCTGAATTTCTAGGAAGGAGACTAGCTAGTATTAGTAGACAATGTGGAATATTGAGGATCTGGGAGAGGAAAGATGCACTTGAAGCTGTGTTGTAAGCTGACTTGGCAGGGATGCAAGGTGGCATAGAGCACAGAGAGGCGGTTGAGGAGAAGCCACATGAGGATAACATTGCAGGAGTCTAGCTAGAGGTAATGAGTCTGGTCTAGCTGGTTACTAAGGCATATGAATGGAAATGAGAGCCTGGCAGAGAGTGAGTCTATGGAAATAGACTCTATAGGGCTTCCCAAAAGGTGGCCCATAGAAGAGGAAAAGAGGTAGAGCTGACCCTAGATTTTGAACCTAGATGATTGGAAAAATGGTGATCCTGCTCACAGAATGGCAGTCAGGAGGAGGAACTGGGGGTGGGAGGAAGGAGCTGGGAGAGGAAGATGAAAAGGGGTTCATTTTAGACAGGTTGACTTTAACTTTCAGGGACTAGAGAGACATCCAGGTGGATTTGATTCTCCCTAGAATGCCATTACTCAAGCCTAGGAGCTGATCAGCCTCAGATGTTCCCCCTCCTCACCTCCTACAGTATGGTAGTGTGAAAGGGAGTGAAAAAATGAAACTGGATCCCTATTTCTCACCATGTACAAAACTGTCTCCTGCTGTTGTCTCCCTCCTAATCATAGTTCAACCTGGTCCTTTCCTCTCCTCTGCACCACCTGACTG
This sequence comes from Macaca thibetana thibetana, assembly GCF_024542745.1. Taxonomy (NCBI): domain Eukaryota; kingdom Metazoa; phylum Chordata; class Mammalia; order Primates; family Cercopithecidae; genus Macaca; species Macaca thibetana. Next base: position 96,182,766 of record NC_065581.1, read on the forward strand.
CTGCCTTTATGTGAGCTCTATCCACCTCTCATCTGAATTCCATATGTGCTGCTCCTCTCCCTGCCGACCTTTCCCCTAGCTTCCCACTCTCACCATCCTACGCTCAACATACAAATTACTGTTCCCAAATTAGCTCACTTCCAACCGTACTATTCCCTGGTGAATGTGGATTAGAAGGTGGGAGGAAGATGAAAAAATCATCTAAGGGAACCAATAATCTTAGAGAGAGAACATTTTAAGAAAAAAGAGGTGGTCAACAGTGAAATATTATGAAACATTGGGAAGATAAGATGTAGAATAAAGCCACAGTTCCACAATGAGGTGTACTAGTCATTTGCAATGGATCCATCTCTGCAGACTGCCCAGCTAACCTGAAGTTGAGAAATGCAAGGCAGGGAGGAGGGAAAGTCTAGAGCAGGGCTTCTCAAGCTCTGCTGAGGAAGAGTCAGCTCTCCATCCCAATCAATTGCAGATTAATATTCTTAAAATACAACAACAGCAAATTATTTTTTAAATATCCCATGCTTTACTGATATAAAAGTAGACACATAGACAAATGGAACAGAATAGAGAACTCACAAATAAAGCAAAATATTTAAAACCAACTGATCTTTGAAAAAACAGACAAAAAAATATTCTAGGGAGAGGAAAGCCTGTTCACTAAATGATACTGGGAAAATTGGATAGTCATATGTAGAATGAACCTGGATCCCTATCTCGCCATGTACAAAAATTAAGTCAAGATAGATTAAAGACTTAAATCTAAGACCTGAAACCATAAAAATTCTAGAAGAAAAGCTAGGAAAAACTCATCTGGACATTGACCTAGGAAAGGAATTTATGACTAAGACCCCAAAAGCAAATGCAACAAAAACAAAAATAAATAAATGGAACCTAATTAAACTAAAAGGTTCTGCACAGCCAAATAAATATTCACCAGAGTAAACAGACAACCTATAGAATGGGAGAAAATATTTGCAAACTATGCATCCAACAAAGGACTATTATCCAGAATCTACAAGGAATTCAAATCCACAAGAAAAAATATAAATAATCCAATTAAAAAGTGGGTAAATGACATGAACAGATATTTCTCGAAGGAAGATATACAAATGGCCAACAAAGATATGAAAAAAAATGCTCAACATCACTAATTATCAGGGAAATACAAATTAAAACCACAAGGAGATACCACCTTACCCCAGCCAGAATGACCATTATTAAAAAGTCAAAAAACAATAGACATTGACATGGATGTGGTGAAAAAGAAATGCTTACACATTGCTGGTGGGAATGTAAATTTAATACAACCTCTATGGAAAACAGGATGGAGAATTTTTTTTTTTTTTTTTTTTTTTTTTTTTTTTTGAGACGGAGTCTTGCTCTGTCACCCAAGCTGGAGTGCAGTGGCGTGATCTTGGCACACACACTGGGTTCACGCCATTCTCCCACCTCAGCCTCCCAAGTAGCTGGGACTATAGGCGCCTGCCACCTCACCCGGCTAATTTTGTTTTTGTATTTTTAGTAGAGACTGGGTTTCACCATGTTAGCCAGAATGGTCTTGATCTCCTGACCTCATGATCCACCTGCCTCGGCCTCCCAAAGTGCTGGGATTACAGGTGTGAGGCACCATGCCTGGCTGGAGTTTCTTAAAGAACGAAAGTAGGTCTACCATTCGATCCAGTAATCCCACTACTGGGTTTCTACCCAAAAAAAAGAAGTCATTATCCCAAAAAGACACTTGCATGTGTATGTTTACCACAGTACAATTCACAATTGCAAAGATATAGAATCAACCTAAGTGCCCATCAACCAATGAGTAGATAAAGAAAATGTGATATAGATTTACATATAGATATATACCATGAAATACTACTCAGCCATAAAAAAAGAATGAAATAATGTCTTTTACACAATTTGGATGGAACTGGAGGCCATTATCCCAAGTGAAATAATTCAGGAATGGAAAACCAAATACCACATGTTCTCACTTATAAGTGGGAGCTAAACTATGAGTACGCAAAGGCATACAGAGTGATATAATGGACACTGGTGACTCATAGCAGGGAAGTGTGAGACAGGGTTGAGGAACGAAAAACTACTGATTGGGCACAATATATGCTACTTGGGTGATGGGTACACTAAAATCCCAGACTTCACCACTAGACAATTTATCCATGTAACCAAAAACCACTTGCACCCCTAAAGCTATTGCAATTTTAAAAGTTTTAATTGATTCCATGCCTGGATGCCATGGCCATATCAAATTGAAATACAACCTATTGGGTACTATGCTTATTACCTGGGTGATGAAATAATCTGTACACCAAACCCCCATGTCACACAATTTATCTGTATAACAAACCTGCACATGTACCCCTGTACCTAAAATAAAAGTTTTAAAAAAGCTTTTAAACATGTCTTCTTAATTTCAGAACTTATCTCATTGTGAATCTATGGCAAATAGCTCATGGAGTGGCATCTATTCACTGACTTCACTGTAACAATGGCCTAGATCTGCACCGTCCCATCCACTGTGGTAGCCACAGCCACAAGTAGCTATTGAATGTGTGAAAGGTGGCTAGTCTGAATTGAAATATGCTTCAGATTCCAAAGACCTAGTATAGGGAAAAAATGTAAATATCTCATTAATACTTTTCATATTGACTACATGTTGAGATAATATTTTGTATATATAGGGTTAAATAAAATAAATTATTAAAATTAATTTCACCTGTGTTTTTTAATGTAGATACCAGAAAATTTTATATTACACATGTGGCTCACATCATATTTTAATGGGACAGCACTGGTCTACATGGTGAAACACTTCTAAGGTCAAGCATCCTTAAACATACATCCATAGGATTCACACCAGGTAATTTGTTATTTTTCCATAGACTCAAACCACACCCCATCCCTGTTTTATTTATTCCTTTCCTAAAAATATTTGCTTCCACACTGAGCAGAACTGAATGAGCACACAAAACAGGGGTCTGCAGGGACAGCTGTCCCAATATGGGAAAAGCCTCCTTTTTTGCAGGTGCAAAGAACAACAGTGGAAAAGGGTAGGAAATAGCAGTGGACAGGGAGCAAGGAGGAGATGAGTCATTAGAGAATTAGGTGAGCTACCCTGTAAATGTCAACAACATCTCAGCCTGTTGACATGGCTTACTAAAACCCTAGTGGGGAATAGTGTTATAAGATACTTTGTTAGTCTAAATTATCTAACTAAATATTCTCTGCACAGCATGCTCTGGTCAGTTTCTCATGTTAAAGAAGACAAATTGTTCTCAGAAAACATGAACCATCAGGTTCTGTTTGGGATAAATTTGCGTCTTCAAGAACACCATCCCAATCGAAAGGATCTCTTCTGAACAGATTCATTGGGATTCAGTATCTGAAGAACATCTTTAATTTGACTAATGAAGTTTAGCTTAAATATGGATTGGGGAGGGAGGACAGGGTACAATGTTAACTTTATCCAAAAGTGGTGTCCTCTTTAAGCAAATGAGCAAACAAGTATTCAGCCAAGACTCTGTTAAAAGATTTTCTAATAAATTAAAGAATAATAAAGAATTATTCTTGCCAATTGAAAATAATCAAAATTACATATTTTTCTTTCCCATAATGCCAATAACAATAATTTGGGTTCACTTCATTCATTCTTTTCCCTCAAGACAGCCCATTTCTTATTAGCACATAGGACAGGTTCTTACCGTGGCAATTTATTTTCTGTTTTGAGAACAACTTCTTTTCCACCTTCATTATCACTAGCAGGTGGTCTAACCAGAGATCATCAAGCAAATTATGTCCACCCCAGCTCCACCTCTTCCCTTTCAGAGATGCTTTCCTCAGGCAGAGACGTGAGCATGGGGCAAGGGAAGTAAACAGCTTGAAGACATCTCTTAAAGCTGTCTTAAGTCACTTTGTTAGCCAGCTGAAGCCTCAGGGCAGTACTGAGTTTACAAGCTTTGGCTTAGCTCCTTAAGCATAGCATAGAGCACAAGTAAAAGACAGTCTGGGCTGGGCACAGTGGTCCACACCTATAATCCCAGCACTGTGGGAGGCCGAGGTGGGCATATCACTTTAGCCCAGGAGTTCCAGACTAGCCTGGGCAACATGGTGAAACCCCATCTCTACTAAAAATACAAAAATTAGCTGGGCATAGTAGTGCTTGCCTGTAGTCCCAGCTACTCTCAGCTCCTCAGAAGGTTGAGGTGGTAGGATTGCTTGAGCCTGGGAGGTTGAGGCTGCAGTGAGCCATGATAGCACCACTGCACTCCACCCCAAGCAACAGAGTGAGACTCTGTCTCAAAAAAAAAAAAAAAAAAAAAAAGTCTGTTGGGAAGGTCATTCTGTGACTTTATCTTTAGACCCGGAAGATAAATGGACTTAACGTAATTGACGGTAATACAAGGAGCAAGAAAGAATGAAGGTTCTTTATTCATATAACTCATCACTGTATGACCTGTATGACAAATCCTAGAAAATGTAGTAAGTGTGTGTGATATCAAATACTGAACCCCTAGGGTGATTGCTCACCCCAGTTCATGTCTGTTTTCATAGCATAATTATGAATAGTGTCCTCGTTCACTCTCGAAAGTGCCCCTATTTGGATAATAAAGTATATGCACGCTACGTAACCCAGAAAACAAGATGAGCAAAACAACTGATCATGCGACCCACTCAGTCCCATTGCCTCACTTCTATCAATCACAGTTATAAAAAGCCGTGTACGCTAACTGAATGCTGCATAACCATAATTATGATTTCCATCGGGAAGTGACCATTGATTAGGAAATGGAGTTATTTTTATTGGAGTAGTGTAGGGCTAGCCAGAGGTTAATGGGGACAAAAACAGGCTGGCCTGGAATCCTTGATAGATTAATACTAATTTGCATGGTGGAGGTTAAGTGCTTCGTGGGCTGCCAAGGGAAATGCAAGTGTCTTAGAATGATTCTGGATAAACAGGAAGGTCAGAACAAGAACAGGGGCCACAGGGGTAAAATTGTTGCCTTTCCAGGAGCCAAGCTCCTCAGCTCTTGAAAACTCACCTAATGTGATACCCTGGGAAGATTCACTGGAAATACTGAAACACATGCTTTTACAGTAGAAACATCCTTGCCATGACCTGTAACCAGAGTGAGCACCAAAACAGCTAACACAAAGCATTGACCAATCAAATGGATGCTCACTGTAAACAACCAGTGCGACTATACCAGTGTATTCAGACTGGGAATCATTGCTGTCAACAAAGCCTGATAAGATCTAACCCTGTCCCATGATGGCTGTGCTTACCACATCCATCACTCACTTTGCTCCAGACACTCAGGCTCCTTTTCCATGCCTTGAATAAGTCAAACTTGTCCCCATCTCTGAGCATTCTCCTGTTTCCATAGCCTGGTATGGTCTTTCTTTAGGTCCTGGAACAACTGAGTCTTTCCCTTTTGTCAGGGATCAGTGTAAACGTCAATACCTTAGAGTGGCCTTCTCAGATGACTCTATAGCATCATTTTCCTAGGATACTCTCTGTCAAATTCCCATTTCTTTCCCTCATTATTCCCTCAGATAAACTTATTTTGTTATTTGTTTCCTTGCTCATTGTTTCTCTCTCTCTCTCTCTCTCTCTCTCTCTCTCTCTCTCTCTCTCTCTCATGTGCTCCATGAGTACAGTACTCTTATTCTTCTTGGCCACTGTATCCCCAGTGCCTGGAACAGTGCTTGACACATGGTACTTGCTGAGTGAGAAAAAAGTTGAATGAATGAGATTAATGAATGGCATCTACAGAGAAATGGGCAGAAAGATCCTCAGTGGAGAATAGCTACCCCAAAGCTACCTTATTAATGTTACCCTAATTGAGCCAAAAATTACTGAGCAAATAAGAAACAACATGGAAAAAAAAATAGAAGAACAAATAAGACTTACTATTTGATAGCTCAGCAGGGTGACTATAGTCAACAATAACTTAATTGTACCTTTAAAATAATTAGAAAATGTAATTGGATTGTTTATAATATGAAGAATAAATGCTTGAGATGACGGATACCTCATTCCCCATGATGTGATGATCATGTATTATATGCCTGTATCAAAATGTCTCATGTATCCCATAAATATAATACACGTACTGTGTACTCTCAAAATTTTTAAATTAAAAAAAAAAGAAAATTTTAAAAAATAGCATGAAGTATCTTCTTGCTGGATACCCAGTTCAAGTCCAGTGCTGGGAAATAAAAAAGTGGTCAACTTCTGCCCAAGATACTCTGACCATGGGTTGTAAACTACACATAGACTTGTCCACAGTCCCCAGCTCTCTAAGTTTTCATTCCTACAAGCAGAGTAACATGTTGAGGAGGGGAAAGTTGAGTCAATGACCATGCAGTTCATGGAATAGGACACCGTGAGAAAATGAGCAGGGAGGGAAGAGGGGAGACCAGAGGAGTAGAGAGGGCAATGTCCTGCATCCATCAGATCTGTGGTCTACTCTGAGCACATTTGCTTCTCCATCTATCCTCCTATCCACTCTGCATGGGCAGACATTGTCTAAATCTGAGGAAGTTACTTAATCCCTTGAGTTTTCATTTTCTCATCTGGAAAATGATAATAGGGAAGAATCTCCACAAATACTGTGAAGAGTGAGCATTTTGCAGTTGCAGATGGCTCAAAATACTAACAAGCAGGGCAGTTTGGTGGCTTTAAGTAATGCAAGTGATGATACAGAAAACTCCCAAAAGATAAATGCTGTTATCCATCCAATTACATCAAGACTCCTTCCCAGCTTCTGAGGTGAAAACGTTACCTTAATGAGAAAGGGCCATTGTCCTTTCCCTTTGAGAGGAAAAAGCATTTAGATTTTTAAATGTAGGGTTTTCCTGAGGAGAGACAATTTAATCACATCTCAATACAAGAGTATTCTATCTTTTGTTGGGATTTGACAGAAGAAAACATTAAAGTTTTGACACCTCAACAAGCCTGAGTAACAGACCCGAGGTTAACATGGACTGATCAGAGTTGATGACACTTCAACCAACCTGTGTTTTTGAGATAAATCGCCAGAGAGCTGTGATATTGGAGGTAAAGAGAGGCATGTGCTTTCAACTATCTAGTTTGCTTAAAAACTGATTTATTAAAAACTGATACTTGCTTCTGAAGGATACCATCTGAAATACCTCCTCAAGCCCTACGTTTCCTACCATCACCATCATCATATCATTATCATATCCATGCCACAGTGACAAATGCTCCAAGGTTCAGAGTTACATGTGAGGATAATTATTACAAAAAGCACATGAACTCCACAATGCAGTTTTGGTCAGGTATAAAAAAGATGATTTGATTTGATCACAGAATCATAAACTGAATTATCTGTAATATAGGAGATGTTATTCGTGAACCCAGTGACTTTTCCAGATGCATTTAAAGTTTTGTTCTTAAAGAGAAATATAACTTTTCACCAAAAATTTGGACATCTCCTTAATCTACCCATGCATACCTAGAAGAATTCCTGATGTGGGCTTATTTTTAATCTGTGCTTTCAGATGTGCTTGCTCATGAATCATCATGTAGCAGAGTAAATAAAAATGTAAAAATCTCAACCTGGAACCTTAATTGTTTGGGAACTAAAGACTAGACATATACTAATGTCTCCATATGACAGTATGATAAAATTGTGACAAGACAGTGTGAAAAATATTCTGGAGTAAACATAAACCATTAACAATGTTGCTATTGTCTGAGGGCTCTGATGTGGGGGTTTCATGGTGAATTCAGTATTATATGCATGTATATAAGCCTATCCCCCACCAGGACAGCACCCCCCCAAGCCATCTTGGGGGTGCCTGCAAGCTTACCACTGCAGGTTCACACACTTTCTCAATGCGTGGAGTCATGGTCAGAATTACCAGTGCTTTCCCTTTCAGCATTTTCCTAATTTATGTTCATAACAGCAAGGCTTTGCATTTGAGTGTTTTGTCTTAAGTTTGCCCATAGATAAATTTAACACTCAAATAACCAGTCCTCTGTCCGTTGCCCTGGGTCGTTTTCACTAGCGAGTCCGGTAGCTGATGGCTGGGCTGCAAATGCTATAATACACTCCCTCCCATTGTCTAAATATGCAGTGAATGCCTTCCCTGAGTATATGTGACAATGACTTTCTCTTTCTGTTTCTGGAAACCTTTTTCATTTGTATTCCTTCTATGGGATATAGAGAACCTATTAATAAGGACAATTTTCAAAAACTGGCCATCTGTGCTCATTGGGACAAGTGAGGAAAAAGCAAGCTGAACATAGGACCCCACTCTAGAGTTAATCCAGGGCCAAATCAAAGCTCATAAGACCAGATACTCATTCTAACCATTTTAATGTTTCAACATCATTATAGAGCTTTTATGAAATTAGACAGAGGTTACTTTTTTTCCTACTTACTGATATTTTATTTAGAGTTTTCAAACTGGCTAACATGTTTTGTTAAAGGTTTTAATTTTGTAATAACAAATAATGACGAATCTATTTAACACATTATTCAGTTTATTAGTTTATTTAAGACATGGCCTCACTCTGTCGCCCAGGTTGGAGTGCAGGGGCACAATCACAGCTCACTGCAGCCTTGATCTCCCAGGCACAAGAGATCCTTCCACCTTAGCCTCCTAAGTAACTGGGACCACAGGTGCATGCCAGCATACCTAATTTTAATTTTTAAATTTTTAGTTTGTAAAGATAGGCTCTCCCTATGTTACACAGGCAACTGTTATTAATGTCTATTTTTTGCTTGTAAAAGTTAAAATACCCATAGAGAAAATTTATATCATATGGAAGGCACAGCCATATAAAAGAGTGAAATCATGCTCTTTGCAGGAATGTGGATGGAGATGGAGGCTATAATCCTAAGCAAACTAACACTGGAACAGAAAACCAAATACTGCATGTTCTCCCTTATAAGTGGGAGTTAAACATTAAGCACATAAGGACATAAACATGGGAGCAATAGACACTGGAGACTATTATAATGGGGAGGGAGGGAGGGAGGGAGACATGGTTTGAGAAACTACCTATTGGGCACTATGCTCACTACTTGGGTGCAATATACCTGTGTAACAAACCTGCACATGTACCCTCTATGTCTAAAATAAAAGTTGAAGTTAAAAAAGATACTATGACAAAACAGGGATAGCAAAGGAAACAATCAAGAGTGAAGACACAACCAACAAAATGGGAGAAAATATTTGCAAACCATACACTTGATAAGGGGTTAATATCCAAAATATCTAAGAAACTCCTACAACTAAATAGGAAGTAAACAAATAACCCAATTAAAATATAGGCAAAGCACCAGAACTGATATTTCCCAAAAGAAGACATATAAATGGCCAACAAGTATATGAAAAGATATTCAACATCACTAATCATCAGGGAAATACAACTTAAAACCACAGCGAGATATCACCTGTTAGAATGGATAATAAGTGTTGGAAAGGAGGAAAAGAAAAAAGAACCCTTATTTACTGTTAGTGGGAGTATAAATTAGTGCCGCCATTACGGAAAACAGTATGGAAGCTCCTCAAAAATTTAAACCTTAAACTACCACATGATTCAGCAATCTTGCTACTGAGTATGCATATAAAGGAAATGAAATCAGTGTGTTGAAGAGATGTCTGTACTCCCATGTTCACTGCAGCATTATCCACAATAGCCAAGATATGGAATCAACTTAAGTGGCCATCAATGGGTGAATGGATAAAAAAATGTGATACACATACATACAATATGACACTTCATATATATGATGGAATGCTGAGCCTTAAAACAGAAGGAAACCCTGTCTTTTGCAAAAAGTGGATAAACCTGGAGGACATTATGCTAAGTGAAATAAACCAAACAGATATACAAATATTCATGATCTCACTTATATGTAGAGTCTAAAAATGTTAAGCTCATAGAAGCAAGATAGAATGGTGGTTACCAAGGACTGGCGATGGGGAGTAGGTGGTAAGGGCAGAGGGGAGTGGGGGGAACTGGGGAGATGTTGGTCAAAAGATAAAATCTTCAGTTAGATAAGAGGAATATATTGAAGAGATCTATTGTACAACATGGTGACTATAGTTAGTAACAATGTATTGTATTTTTGAAAATCAGAGAGTAGATTTTACCTGTTCTCACCCCCAAAAAATGTTAAGTACGTGAGATTATGCATGTGGTATTTACCTCAATTTAATCATTCCACAGTGTATATATATTTCAAATATCATGTTATGCATAATAAATACATACATTTTATTTGTCAAAATGTTGATTTTTAAAAATTGTTAGAAAGAAAATATAGAAGGCATAAAAACAAAACAAAAAGTCATCCAGAATCCTACTACCTCAAGTTGCATGGCATTGCATTTTGATATATTTTCTTCCCTTTTTTCTCTTTTCATGTATTTAATATTTTTACATTTATTTTAGGTTCAGGGGTACATGTGCAGGTTTGTTATATAGGTAAACTCATGACTCAGAGGTTTGGTTCACAGATTATTTCATCACCGAGGTACTAAGCATTGTACCAGACAATCTTTTCTTCTGAACCTCTCCCTCTTCCCACTCTCCTCCCTCAAGTGGGCCCCAATGTCTGTTGTTCCCCTCTTTTGTCCATTTGTCCTCATTATTTAGCTCCCAGTTATAAGTAAGAACATGTGGTATTTGGTCTTCTGTTTCTGTGTTAGTTTGCTAAGGATAATGTTCTAGAAAAGGACGTTATCTTATTCATTTTTATGGCTGCATAGTATTCCACAGTGTATATGTACCACATTTTCTTTATCCAGTCTACCATTGGTGGGCATTGAGGATGATTCCATGGCTTTGCTATTGTGAATAGTGCTGCAGTGAACATGCACATGCATGTGTCCTTATGATAGAATGATTTCTATTCCTTTTGATATATACCCAGCAGTGGGATTGCTGAGTCGAATTGTAGTTCTGTTTTTAGTTCTTTGAAGAAGTGCCACACTGCTTTCCACAATGGTTGAATAATTTACACTCCCACCAGCAGACAAACCAGCTGAGAGAGCCAAGAGAAAAGCCCCAATGCACTGTAATCTTTTGCTGAAGAAGCCACAAAAGAAAGTCTCACAGAGCCCTGCCTCTGGGTCACAATAAAGGAGGTATCTCTTTCAATAAACACATTTTGAACACCTACAGTGTAATAAGCACTCTGGTATGTACTCGTAACACAGAGATTTTAAAAATCCAACCCCTGTATAGTCAACTAGAGCGGACAGAGATGTAAATAGACACAAAATGGTATTGAAGAGTCAGTGGCAGAGGTAAGCCTAGAGAATGGGGATCAGGGAAATTTTTATGGAAGGGATGGTGCTGGGCTTGAGTAACCAAGGACTAGGAGAAGATAATTAGGCAAGGAAGAATGCACATGCCACACAGAGGTTACAAGCAGCATGTGCAAAACCTCCAAGCTTTACACAAATCATCAGATTCTGGGAACTGCTAGTTCTACATAGTTGAGGCAACTAAAGGGGGTTATCAGCTAGAGATATAGTCAACTCAGTAACTTTCTCATGTAGTTTTGAGAAATCAGATTGCTCTTATCTGGAACACTCTATGTCAAAAGTCAAGGTGTTGGTATCAAGACAATATTGACCTTCTGGATCTGGAGCTATGACTTATGGACTTTCCTCAAGTCCCTGATGGACTTGAATCAATCATTTTTAAGGGTGGCCAATGTTCAGGTCAATTGAAGATATTTACTAAATACCAGCTTAGAAGAAAGCAATCTTAATCAGGTTTACTTTTTTCCTTTCTACTTTAAATCTATCAGTCTCATCAATTATAGAAATAATACATTTAGACGAGTTAATGGGTACAGCACACCAACATGGCACATGTACACATATGTAACAAACCTGCACGTTGTGCACAAGTACACTAGAACTTAAAGTATATTAAAAAAATTATATGAAAAAATACATTTAAACTAAAAGGAAAAAAAAGAAACAATCAAGATTGCCTTTTTGTATGAAAAAAAATCAAGATTGCTCTTTTTGTATGAAAGCACAGGTTCCTAAATTATCTACTTCAATAAAAAGTCATATAGAACAGTAGTCCCCCGTTTTGGGGCACCAGGGACCAGTTTCATGGAAGATGATTCTTCCACAGATGGGGAAACAAGAGGATGGTTTCAGGATTAAACTGTTCCACCTCAGATCATCAAGCATTAGATTCTCATAAGGAGCATGCAACCTAGATCCCTTGCATGCACAGTTCACAGTAGGGTTTGTGCTCCTATGAGAATCTAATGCCACTGCTGATCTGACAGGGGGTCGAGCTCAGGCAGTAATGTTCCCTTGCCTGCCACTCACCTCCTGCTGTGTGGCCCGGCTCCAATACTGGTCCATGGCCTGGTGCATTGGGACCCCTGACATAGAAGCAAGGAAATAAGTAGTGAAAATAACCTCTAACATATGTATGGATATATTCTCTTATTCATGTCCCTACAATCCTCATCTCCACTAGCTTTCTGGTAAGAGACTGTGTTGAATGCTAACACTGCTAATAAAACTATAATGGATGACTAACAAGACATGTTAAACCTGGGATGCCAAATGGTTCCATTTCACCTGCCAGATCCTACTGATTGTTAGTGATTGCCTATCAATGAATAATCAGTACATTTTTTTCTATAAAGGTTAATCAGAAGTAAATATTTTAAGTTTTGCGTGCTGTAATATTAATATATGGTCTCTATGGCAACTATTCAACTCCGTCTTACGGTATGAAAGTGATCACAGATAATACACAAACAAATGGGCATGCTTGAGTCTCAATAAAACTTTATGTACAAAAATAGGCTGAGGGCCAGATTTGATTTGCTGACTCCTGGCCTAGCATATTGAATGAAAGGCTACATCTCAGCTAAGTGGGATGAACAAGGGCACAAATTTGCAATCCCTGTGTTAGATTAACTCTATCTAAGAGCTGAAACTTGCAAATGAGACAGCTTAGTTTTAATTCTGATTCTTTTTCTAATTTGACAGGCAGTTTTAAACCAATTGTTTAACCCTTATTTTTGGCTAACGTTCTTGGTTGCAAGCAACAGAATCCACACTGGCTAGTTTAAGCCTCAAAGTGAAAAACCACACAGCAAGGATCAATAGGGTAACTAAGGAGCTAGGAGGTCCATCACATGCCCCTACAAGACCAAAGGCCTGCACCACTGTGCTGACCAGGGGATCCCCTCACCTGGACACCATCTCCTGTTGCTTATTTCTATGTTCAAGTCTCACTCTTGTGTATTTGAATAACAAAGCTTACGTGACATATCTGTTCCCCAGCTAAAAGGGAATGTGAGAAATACAGGTTTTGGATTCTGTTGGGAAAATGATATTCAATATATGAGAAACTACCAAAATTTAGAAATGGTGCACAAAAGATCCTGGGTAAGCATGGCTGGCAGAAGTCTACTGTAATCTCCCCATCTAGATTTCTTCCCCTATCATATTGGTGATCCTATTCCTGTACCAAACTGCTCACTATGGTAATTTACAAGTAAGATAAGGGAAGATATTTTACTTTGACATAATTCATTATTTAAAAACTTCCCAGGATTCCGATCTAACATGTAAGCAGCTTTTGAAAAGCATAACAAATGTTTGGCTTATAATCTAATTTCATCACTGATTTTACTTGTAATTCACAACTTTATTTTCATCTTACCTCTAAAAATATAGCTTCCCCATACACTAAGAGGTAGAGGAAAGCAGAAAAATATAACTACTCTTAATAACAACAAAGCTAATAACAAGAGCCTGCTGAGTTATGCATTTATTATATGCAAAAAGAAAACTGATGACATTTTGTTCTCCTTGCAATCTTTAAATCTTTCTTTTCCTTCCCTTTCATTACTGTCCTCTTTTTAAAGTAAAGCAGGCCAGAGGCCCTGGCACTCCGTGTGTCTCCTTTGCCAGTCCTGGCAAGTGTCCTTTACACCTTGACAGCTTTATCACCTGCAGTCAGTCTTTTCCGTAAGCCACGCAGGCATATTATTGGAAGCTGGTGTGTCGGTTCCTCATGTGCCTTTATTGCTGTTCTCATCTTTGTCTACAAAGGAGAAGGTTCTTTTATGACTGTGGAGATAATTGATTCACTAGACTTTCCTCAGGTTTTTCAAAAAGCTTCTAAACCCTATAGCTTATTATGATGGTAAGCTTTTCTCACAATTCAAGCAGTAGGGTAATTTTCCGGACTTGAGGAAAGCTTCCCTTCTCTGACTTTTTGGCGTAGGGTTCTCTCAACTATTCCCTGCACTGAGGAATCTCCATTCCTGCCGTTACAGCTTTTACAATTAAAGTTCATCATGTTTGCCTCCTTTTTTCAGTCTCACCACGTGTTCTTTCAGAGCACATTTTACCTAATCCAGAAATCAACTGCTGACATTTTTTAAAGAAAAAAATGCAAAAATATGTATACACTCCTCCAGGTCAACTTTTCTCACCCAGCGAGAAATCATTCCTTTAAAAAAACAAAAGAAGACATGCAAAGTTTATTCCTAGTCATTTGTTCATTACTACATCCCCAGAAACATGCAGGGCCTGGCACATAGGGGTCCCCAAAAAATACTTTCTGAATTGATAAATAATTGAAATAATAAATCCTAAATGTCAGTTTACATTGCCCCCAGATTGTTCTTCTGAGCCTCTATGTTCTATGGCACAAATGTCCATGTTATCCAGTAGTAAATTAAAATATCAGTCACAATAATGAAAATAGAAATTATTATCAATATATTTCTTAAAGCAAGAGAAACAGAAAATTGTTCACCAAAAATGTATTTGGTCAAAACGTTATATTTAATACATATGTCCTAAATGTACCATAACCATTTTCTTTGCTGTAAGTAAATGAAACAAAAAGAGTCAATAATCCTTGGGCAAGTCCCTACCACCCCTCAGTCCATCAAGCTAAAGGAACTAGATCTCTTAGCTAATACATCACTCTCTGTTTATAGTTTTTTGAGCCATGGGACATAGAATATGGGCTGTTCATTTCATTTTATATTTTGCAATACAACATCTAATGCCTGAGTTATTCATGGGAGTTAATAGATGGGTTTCAGAGGGCTAATACACAGGAAAACTGTTTGTATGTGCAAAATAATACAGACAGGGAAAGAATCCATAGCTTTAATCAGCCTCTCAAATAAGTTAGTGACCGAAAAAAGTCCTGGTCTAAATGTGGTGAAGTCTATCTATACCCATTTTTTCTGTCTGATGTGGCCTGGGTAAGGTAGTTTGAAAGGAACTGGTGGTGGATAACATTTCTAGCCTTCTGGGAATTCTCTGGAGCATCACAGACTTAAGAGGTTAACTAATTTAAACTATTCACCTTCCACTGTGCAGTGGAAGGCCATTACAAGAAATTATGAATTCAAGTCAATCAGATTTTAAAATGATGTTTCTGAGGTGAGATTTAATCTATACCTAAAAATTTCTGCCAAAAGCACTAAGCTCTGCCAGGTGGTCCACATACAACTCAAAATGAGAGATCATAAAAGTAGAAAACCACATCAATAAGGTCAACAACTAGAGGCATAATATGGTACGTAGGAGGCCTCCCTTCAGTCCATGTTGATGGTGCAGAACTGAGTTGCTATAGGATGTACTGGAAATCAAATGACTCTCTGAGGACGGGGAGAAATGGAGACACTAATATAAAAATTGAAGTAATGCAGGAGAATTGAATCTCCAGAAAACAAAATCATAGTCTTTTCAGTAAATATATACAAGCTCTCCTTATATTATAGGCATGCTTAACTCTCTTCTGTTACCAAATGTTGTGAGTTTCTCTCTGCAATCCACATGTGCTGCCGAAATTATCCTTACCTTACTCTTTTCAGCTTGTATCACTGCACTCTCTCACTAAAGGTAGGAGGAAATGCTTCCTCATCCCTCACCAACACACAGCTTCTGAGGAAGGCATTTGCTTCGGCTGGGACTGAAGAATATTTCTTTCATGCATATGTTCCAGCCCAAGACATGTTTCCTAAGAAATATATTAAAAGACTGAGAAAGCTTAGAAACAAACTTATAACTGGTTTTTTTCTCTCTCTCTTTTGTTTTTCACTTTAAAGCAATAAGAAGAAAATTACCCATGCCTTTTACTGG
This sequence comes from Macaca thibetana thibetana, assembly GCF_024542745.1. Taxonomy (NCBI): domain Eukaryota; kingdom Metazoa; phylum Chordata; class Mammalia; order Primates; family Cercopithecidae; genus Macaca; species Macaca thibetana. Next base: position 96,198,924 of record NC_065581.1, read on the forward strand.
CTATCAGGGTATATAGAACCTGGTCTCTTCAAACAGATAACTGTACACCAAAAAAAAATTAAATCTCAGAGGAAAAGTCTTTTCCCTTCCTAAACAAACACATGAAGCTAAGTATGAAACCCAGCAATTCTTTTAGCAAAAAAAAAAAAAAAAAAAGAAAAAGAAAAAAACCTAGGTGTCACCTTGGAAGGTAGAGAGCAAGAGAATGAGATGTAGAACAAGTATGTTTTGATTTATAGGATAGAAAGAAAATCGGGAAATGTAGACTTCAAATGGTCTTAACTGGAAAGGTGAAAACTGAAGTTACCACTATTTGGATGATTAGCCCAAAGCATTCCCTGGGTAGAATTATCAAGTACCCAGAAAATTGCATCAAATTTCCATTTCATACTACAAGTATATATCTGGACAAAATTATTTACTAGCCAGAGTGGGGGCTAGGGATGGCAGGGGGCAACTGAGTCAAAAGTGAACTAAGAATGGGAAAGTTTCTCATTGCTTTCAACAATCATTCTGCATACCTTAACACTGGGGATATAGTTTTATAAGTGGAATATTTCTACAGCATCCATAAAATTCAGAAAAAATAATAAAGGTGAGTATTAAAAAATAAAGCTAAGCAGGTATCATTTCATTTTACATAAAATACAGATTGTATTCCCAGTTGGTCTGAAGTTAAGACAGCTATTTCCATTTACTATGCCCCTTAAAGCAGTTTTAAAAGTATCAGCCTCTCTGCTCAATTGTAAAATGCCTGCTAGTTTTTGAAGGAGTGCTTTGGACGGTGAGAAAGATTCAACTCTAAAATGGCTAAAAGACAGTTTTATGAATCTCACTGTGTCTACAAGATGAAGTATTCAGGCCGTTATCATGTGCTTATATTTCCAGGATGTGAACAGACAGCTCCTGACTCGGTATTGATGACTGCTTACTATGCTGGCACCTTTTGTGCCGCACAATAGGTAACACATCTGCAAAACCGCTCTCAGAAGCAAGAGAGGCAGCTGTTAAAATTACACTCTTCCTGCATTAAAACCACCCCCCAGTTGTGAGCCTTGTGAGTACTGTTAAGAAGTCATCTTACCTGATTCCTGTTGATGAGCTCTTTATATATGTAGTCTTCTGAAAATATCATCGAGGCGTGTTGCCAGTCTTCTATTATTAGCAAGAATTCCACTTCTTGTGAAGCAACAGAAGCCAAACCATTATAGCTTACAGACCCCCTAATTCCCACCTATTAGGCAACCAGTCTCCTATTGGGTTGGAAAAGACTGAAATTTAAATGCATATACAGTTTAACCAGAAGCATTCATTTCAGTAGAAGAGGACATCCCAAGGTAATAAAAATCAAGTTTCCCATCCCCAGCCTCTTCTTATACAAATCCCTTTCCTCTCCCTGGACTACTACCCAGTAGCTCACCAGAATCATGAGGTCCAGTCCAGATTGTCCTTAACACTATCCTGGAGGAATTGGGCCCCTTGCCTTTCACCAGATGAAAAACTTTTGGAATAGGAAACAGGAGGTTTTCCATACTGAAACCAGGGTGCTTGGTTAAAAACTGAGATCTGACATAACCCCTTGTGGAAATTTCTACCCACTTCCTAGGAAGCTGGATGCCTGGCCAGCAGCATTCAGGAAATGGTGGCCCAGGATCCGCTCACATTTTTCACTAGAAATCTGTATTTCCTTCCTGGGGCTGCCATAACAAATTATCACAAACTGGGTGGCTTAAAACAACAGAAGATTATTCTACCACAGTTGCACAAGCTAGAAATAGGAAATCAAGGTGTCAGCAGGGCTGCACTGTCTGCAGAGGCTCTAAGGGAGAATCTGTTCTTTGCCACTCCCATTTCTGCTGGCTGCTGGCATTCCTTGACTTGCAGCCACATCACTCCACTCCCTGCCTCCATGACCACAGCACCCCTTCTACCCATCCTATCTCCTTTTGTTCTCTCTTAGAAGGACACTTGTGGTTGAATTAAGGGCTTACTCAGATAATCAAGGAAATTTTTAAAAACTATATCTGCAAAGACCCTTTTTCTAAATAAGATACCATTTACAAATTCCAGAACTTGGTATCTTTGGGTAGTCTTTATTTAGTCTACTACAATATCCAAGACCCTAAACCTTGAGTAGCTACAGATTTTGAGGAGTGGTGGATGTTAGACTGTTGCAATTGCTGACCGACATGAAGCTGTTGGTTTATTTAATATTATCCTCTAATCTGTGCCAAAAAGTTTGTGCTTTCTTGATGCCTCACTGCATAAAGATTTGGATGAGACTGGCTTTGCCTTGTCTTCTTTTAACCCAGCTACTCACTTTTACCCTCTCTCTCATCCCCTTCTCACTGCCCAACACACTGACATTGCTGCTGTCAGTAAGAGGGCAGCCTGTAAAGTGCTTTATCTCTATATTTTACTAGTTTCCCCTTAAAGTGAGTTGGCAAGAAAATGAAACACAATTCGGTGTTCTTAAGCCACAGGACTATCAGTCTTATTCTCAATCTGGCTGCCTTCCCTGTGCATCATAGTCTGTTTCATGTGTATTTGTTTACATGCTGCTTTATTCATAAACCAACCAGGCTAAGAGAACGTGGTTGCCCATTTGCTTTGAGTCTATTTGCTCTGTCATCTCCTAGACAAGGTAAAGATGGGCCGATGTTGAGGTTGGAGGAGGATTTAAGCCCACACCTCTCCCCAGAAATCCCTGGCTACATCTTCCCCACAAAAGTTCCCCAAAGAGAGTAAACACAAAAGGATATTGTCCAACTTTGGTAGTTTCCCCACACCTGCAGTCACCTGCAATTTGCGTTCATGGTCTGACCTTGGTTTCCAATACTTGCACAATAACAAGGAGGAAAGTTTGTTCAGCACAACAGATTGCATCATAAGCCCACGTGGCTTAGGTGAATTTAATGCGCCTGGGTGAGGGTAGGGAGAAAGAAAGAACATTAATCATGGGGTGTTTCCACCTTCCATTCCACTCAGTGAGCATAAGCTCCCAGCTAGAATGAAATGAAAGGCACAAATATCTATTTTCTCAGTCAGTCTGGCCTCAGTTTTCCAATAACTCTCAAAATATGAGCATCTTGCTACACTATGTGTAATTCTAGAATTTAAAGTTGTGTATTGCCATGCAACATGATTCTCAAAAACACAATCCAACGGCTTCATTATAAATGTATATATATCACTTATAGAGTTGCATATATACTACACTATTTATTGTTCTTTGTGAGTGTTTTAAATTGTTTTCAAGGGTAATTTTCACAATTCAGGATTTTTCATTGACTTTGTAAATTCTGCCAGTTACAACTCAACTGTGATGAAAGAAGTAAAGGAATTAAATAGCTAGACATAAATGATACTGCAGCCAGTATCACATCCTGAAATGTTTCTTATCAAAATATTTATAAAAACTCAGCTATGAAAGTGGTTTTAGAGGTCACCTCATACAGAATAGAGTCTGTTATCAGTCAGGATAGGCTCTGTTATGTTCAGTAATATACAACCCCAAAATCCAATGGTTCAAAAAACATCAAAGGTTTGTTTCTGCTCATGCCACGTATCTATTGCAGGTCAGCTGTGGGTCTGCTCCACATTATGTTCACCTGGAGCCCAGGCTGATTCTTAACAATTTTACTTAACAATTATACACACTGACAGCTATTGTGTTAAATGGGAAAGAAACACGACAAACCATACCATTTTTCTTAAACCTTCTTCCTGGAAGTGGCAGATGTCACCTCTGCTCATATCTCATTGGCCAGCGTAAGTCATATGATCACTCCTGAGTTCAACAGATACATAATTCTCCAGCACAGAGAGGGGAATGGAATATTTAGCCAACTTACAAGGATTCTCTCTTCAATATTTCCCCCAAAATAGTCATTGGACAATGTTTAGGTGCTCATCATGCCTCAAGGAAGCCTACTCTACTTTCAGTCAGTTCCAAGTATTTAAAAGTTCTTCTTTACGTTCTCATGTAGGGAAAAGTTCTCCTTTAGGTCTGTCTCCTCAGAGCTTCCACCTATGGGTCCTCGTTTTGTGCTATTATGTCAGTGAGGACAAATCTAGTTATTTTCCATGGGACAGCTTCTCAAATATCTGAAACACCTAAGCCCTTCAACTATTTCTCATGTTTCAGGGCGTTAGGTCTTTGCTTAATACGTTTGCTTTTCCAAACCCCTATTCCAGTAATAAATTTCCTTAGCATTCTTTCACCATTCTTTCTGCCTCATAGAACTTTCTACACATTGGCTTCCAGTGATGTGTTTTTTTACCATCAAATTTATTTCACTAGGTTCAAATGCCTGTCACAATGCCTGCAGTCTGCCTCTCAAGACCCAACGAACAAGATTCAGCAGGAAGATACATGGTTATGGCACCCTAGGTATCCGTGTTCCATGGCACTGTTTGTACCTCATTAGTAAACATTTTCTTTAAATTATCTTGGATACTCATTAAATATTATCAGCTACTTAGAACCAAAGGATAATTATGAGTTTAATGAAGCGTGCACCAGCTTGCTCAAGTCTAACGTTTGTTTCTCTGCTGGGACCCCATTTTACTTTGCACTTATCCTTCAGCAAAGCTACTCTACAAAGTCACTTTGGCAATAAGAAGTATTTAATTAGATTAATGAATTTTTATCGCCTCTCCTAGGGATTAGGCTTGTTAAATCCTGGCGACCATAGAACAACAGATTTTTTATTACTAAATGTTTAGGGATGTGCTGGTTGTGCTGCAATGGCAGTCCTCATAAGTCAGGCTGCTCTGGGCAGTTCTACCTTGGATCCCTTGGTAGGCCAGGGATATTTGGCAGAGACAACCTGTGCCTTCAGTTAAATCACAGAAATCAAAATGCAAATGAAATCATGTGCAACCCAGACAAGGCTTTCGGCAGCTGTCTTTCTGTCAGAGGCTGCTGACTTATTGTACCCTGAGAAAATGTGCTCTCTCTTCCTCTACTTGCAGGTGTTTGGTACGAAAGGGAAGACCCTATAATGAGTACTTCCAGCTCTTCATGAGGGCATGTGTAACCACCGTTATTTTCCTAACTCACTGGTGTGGTGAGTAATAAGGCATAAGGGGTGGATTTTTTTTAAGGATAGTATGCAATTCATCTAAAGACGTTAAATGATATACATATGTAAAGCAATTTGGTATCCGTTTTAGCTAATGCTTTGAATTATGGCAATATCTTTCATCTAGAAACTTCAAAGCACTTAAAACACACACACACACACACACACACACACACATATTTCGCCCTATCACATTCCTATGAGGCAGTTTTAAAGTACAGATATTCCCACTTAATAAACAGAACAACTGAGGCACAAAAGCCCAGAATCAGCCAACGTTGTAAAATAAATCAGCATCACAACAAAAGAACAGTCTCATGGTGACAGGACTGATGTTCCTTCAGAAGTGTGTAAATCCAAATGTAATCATGGAATCATCCTTCAGAATTTTAAAATGATGTCCCAGGAAGAGACAGGAATAGGAATGGGGCTTAAAAGGAGATAGGAGACTTCCTGGGTGATAAATTTTTGATCAGAGCAGAGAGGGGAAAACAGAGAACTGGAGCTGTTGAAAGTAAGCTGTATGGCAGTTCAGAGGAAAATTCAAACTAAAATATAAACAAGGAGGGCATCCTTAAATTTAGTCAATTTGTATACACTTAGGATTTAGTACAAAACATATAATTTATACAAACCATATAATTTATCACCCATACTATGACATTTTTAAGAGACAAAGGGAGTACCATCAATAATTGCACTAACTGTACCTGTCTCACTTCTTTGCACTCAGGCCAGTAAGCAGTTTTGCAGTGTTTTAAATAAGTATTCTCCTTTAAACACCATCCAAGTGTTTTTGAGACCTCACATTTTGAATGAAGGAACTGGGAGAGAAGTAAAAAAAATGAGTCTGGAGAGGGGCTTTCCATAACTGCAAAAATGTAAACCAAGTTTGGCATGTTTTCTTACCTAAGACCAGTTGTCTTTTCTAACACTTCAGGTGGGAGAAATGCCACCTGTGAATAAATTGTACCAGGCTAAATAACCTATTTTCCCTTCTTTCCAATTATCTTTTTTTAAACTAATGTTCCCTGCAGACTGTGTTTGGCCAATCTGACTGAAGAAGTCACAAAAAAGGCGGCATTTGGGGACTGTGGTTACCTGTAGACACAGACATTTATCACCACGCTAACACTGCCAATAGTTTACAGGGAGAGTTGGACTGGACGACCCTGCAAAAACAGGCATCCCACTTCCCACTCAGGTGAGGTGATGAGTGGAGACAGTAGCATAAGGGTTTTTTTGGGGATGGAAGGTTTAGTGTAAAGACCAAGAATAAGTATCCACACACTGCCTCTAGTCCAGTTCTGTCCAACAGAACTTTCTGAGGGGAGGGACATATTTCACTCATGCATGGTCTTATACAGCAGCCACCCACCACATGTGGCTATTCAGCATTGAGATGTGTCTAGAGCAACTGAGGAACTGAGCGTTTAATTGTATTTCATTTTAGTGAATTTAAATTTAAAAGTCATGTGTGGCTAGCGGCTTCCATGTAATACAAATCTAGACACTCAAATATATATTTTATATATATATATACACACACACACACACACATACACATATATAAAACTTTGTTGTCTAGTAATCAGCAGATGCTGCACTTTTACAATTTTCTAACACCTAAGAACAGTTTTGCATGTTAGGATCTATCTTGTCTTTAACTAGAGAAGGGGTCAAATCAGGAGTTCAGCCTGCCAGGAAGGGAGCAGGATGAAGGCCTTCCCATTTTTATGCTGACATCCACCATCGGAGCAATGATTTGATTTAGCAGTGGTGGCTCTGGGGCCAACATCACAACCTTAAAGGGCAGACTCCCAAGAGGTGAAATAAAGTAGTGCAGCTACAACACCTGGAAAGTAGAAGCAAATGTGAATCTGCCAAAGCATGAAGTGCTTGTGCAAGAAACTAAATGCTATCTTTCATTTCTTTTATCTGCAGTTAAGACACAGTTTAAAACAGCTGAGTAGTTGCCTTTGTGCTAATATCATTTAATGCTATGTTTGAGTGGCAGGTCTGATTCATCAAGCTAGCAAGATCTGTCCTGGTTTGGATGGCTCTTCCTCCAGTGGAAGACATCTAAGTGACTACAGATTGAGAGCTCTTTTTCAATGCCTTTTGTAAATAACGCTGGTGTCAGACTACCCCCTGCTGGACAGAGAAGGAAGAAAAAAATTAGGTACCTTTCCTAAAAGGAACAATATCCTATTTCCTACAGGGATGGGTGTTTTGTTTTACTCTCAGTTTGGTAGATTATCACTATAAGCAATTTGAATAATATTATAAGGCACTGCCTTGGTCATATCCTTCTGTTTCTTCTAGATCTTTATGCAGCACAACGCTGCGGAGGTGACCCACCAAGGGTAAACCTGGACTGGATTCTGTACCTTTTTATAGTAGGCTTACCACTTATTACAGGGCTGTTATAAGGAACGGCACAGGCTTTGTGAAAAATCTAAGCTAAATAAACCATAGAGGAGTTTACATTCATGCAACTCACTCACACACACATAAAATCAGTTCAACACATGGACATCAGTTGACTAACCACTTGACATAACATCCTTCAGTCACCAAACCATGCTATGGATGTAGTTATTGTAACTATTTGGCCTCAACTCATACTTTGCAACATCAATACAGCTTCTTTGCTATTAAGTCATAACAAAAGGACAAATTTCCTCTCCTATAAAGGTATTTCCCAAAATCCAAAGTAAAACCAAATGAACTTAAGCACATCTCTGACCTACAGAGTCACAATATACACTAAATCCAATGCAATTCAGAAGTAAGCATTTATTTCTGAATTTCACATATTTAACTATTTGAAATCTTATTGAACTATCTTTTTCTTTAGAATTATGATGCTTTCTGTATCTATTTTTTCCACTTTCAAGACAGAGTAAGATATATAATTAAATATAAACTTGCTTAAAACTTTTAAAGATTATCTTACTACATCCTTACAGAGGAGTTATAGCTAGGACTTCATCAAAATAACCAACTACCATGTAAACAGCATAAATGTGCTACATGCTATGCAGCTTCATTTAAATGGAACTTTCCCCCTGGCCTTGAAGTTGTGAGACAGCACTGAAGACAGGTTGCACTGAAAGAGCGGTGGCCTGGATATTGTTAAAAATCTATCACTAATTAATAAGAATTGGATGGATTACTCATTTTGTTCATTTCCCTTGGCTTCATGACAATTATGCATTGACAAGATCCTAGACCACAACTACTGAAACCTTACAACACCATTTAAAACAAATTCGGTTTCAGAGAAAATGACACATTACTGAAGCAATCACACATCCAGTCATTAAATCTGCTGCAGTGTCTGAACTGGACAGGCTAGAAATGAAGTAATGCTGCCACTTGTAAAACTGTCCATCTGCTAATGGGCACCAGCCAGCTATGACCAAACCTGATCTCCACAGGGTACACAGAGCAGTGGATTGTTCTGGGATAGTGGTGATTTACCACATCTCAGGTCCTTGTACTCACAGAGGAAGGGGGTGGAAAGGGGGAAGGTAGAACATAGATTATTTTGCCAAAAGGCAGATGAGAAAACCAATGCTAACTTTATAGTCATCACCTCTTCAAAGAACAAAAGAGAAGACTCCATAGGCAAACGGTCAGGCTACAATACTAACAAACTTCAGTAAATTCAGGAACTTCACAAAAGATAACCATCTTCAACTTGTTCTTGACCCTGTCTGCTCTTCTCTTATTTGGAACTTCATGGGTGAACATCATTCTCTAACCTCAAGACCATACGCACATGGGTGGACACACACACACATGTATCTGTCTTGACCGCTTCAGTAATTCCGTAGGTCTGACGAAGTCACATAAGAGATACTGGGCCAGGTGCAGTGGCTCACACCTGTAATCCCAGCACTTTGGGAGGCCAAGGCGGGTGGATCATGAGGTCAGGAGTTCGAGACCAGCCTGATCAATATGGTGAAACCGTGTCTCTACTAAAAATACAAAAATTAGCCAGGCATGGTGGAACGCCCCTGTAAGCCAAGCTACACTGGAGGCTGAGGCAGGAGAATCACTTGAACCCGGGAAGCAGAGGTTGTAGTGAGCCGAGATCGTGCCACTGCATTCCAGCCTGGGTGAGACTCTGTCTCAAAAAATAAAAAAACAAAATGAGAGAGAGAGAGAGAGAGATTCTGAAACCACAAGTTACAAGAGTGTATATGCATGTGGGGGTATTTTTTGTCACCTGGTTAGAAGAAAGGCTTAGTCAACTGGTTGGGGAAAATGCAGAAATCAACTTCTCCTGCTTTCAGGAATAGGCTCCTCTGCCAATGCTAACACAGGAATATTTGGTTGATGAAGTGAATCTCTTTCTTGCTTCCACCTTTATCTCCCTCTGTATGAAGTAAAAACAGGAATGTCTACTTCCTTAACAAAGAGGGTTTGCTAATGCTTGAGAAATGCCTTGATGGTGCAAAGTGATAGGTGTTATTGGAGTGAGGTGCTACAGGAACAGACAAGCCTGGGCATGGCTGGCTGCTGGCTGCTCTGGTAACTGACTGATGGTACACCTGGGTGTTCTGTTTGGACCATAGTACCAGACCTGCTCACATACCCTTCTCCCTTCCTCACTGATACTCAGTCTCTAAAGTGAGCAAATGCTGACAGTCAGTAGGAACAGGTCCCCAGCTTTCCTCCCCAGGGCTACCATGGTGCATGGATAGCCTTATTGTCAAACCCTTAAAGCCTAGTAAGATGAAAAGGCATAAACAGTAATGAGCTGCAACTTATTTTCCATCATGAAGTTTTCACTAACAAAGACTTTACATCTCTTCAAGCACATGAATAAAGAAAGCCTTTTGTTTGTTAAAAAATGAGCCATCCAAAGACAGAAGCACATGAAAGAAAATCTCTTTTAAATTTGTCCATCTTTTTAAAATTTGGGAGTGACCATGAGGCAAGATAAGTTTATAAGGTATTTTGATAGAAATTATTAAGATAGACTTAAATTTATGAAATGAATAGGTCACACCTAATCAATCTATTTTTTTGGCCACCCTCCTGATCAATGTAGGTCAATCTCATTTTAGCCATTGTGTTTAATTGGGTTTTTTCAAGACGGTAGTTCCTGATCAGAATCATGAGTCACAGCTCAATTCATCCACTTCATACTAAACTACGTCTCTGGTAATGACAACTCATAGTGATTATACACTTAGCATACGCCAGGCACATGCTGGCCCTGCACATATATTACCACGTTCAGTCTACACAACAGCCTTGCAAGAAGGGTTCATGTTTATCCCCATTTACAGATAGGGAAACTTTGCCAAGGTTACCTAACAAATAGGGCGGAGTCAGGACTGGAACTCAGTGGACTCCCGAAATGGGCCTCTTAACCACTATGACATGCTCCATAAACCCATGGAATCAAATCATTGATTCGTACACAAATATATAGAGAGACATATAGAGAAAGACATATATCTGAATGTACATATGTATACATATGTATTACATACACACACATACATGTAGACCCTCTTAATGGTCAATGCAAATCTGGTCCATTTGGCTTTACCAGCCCATCTCTGGAATAATGAAAATTTACCAAGCTGAATACCCTTAGCACAACCTTCGGATGTATTTGTCTGCATACTGTATAATACTATGTATGTTATGAAAGGGGTCTTCATGCTGCACACCATCTCTGACAAACCCCATCCTTGAAGTTTGGTGCAGTATTGTTAGTTTCTGATTTAATACCAAAAATAATTCCAACCTTCTAAATCTGTTTACCAAGGAAGACAGAGATAAAGACACAGGGTATGAGTGTGTCTTCACATCTGATATTACAGGTGTGAGTTTAATCAGACCTAAAGTTTTTATTCCATTTGTTGAAATGTACCCTGTGTCAATAGGGCTATCTCTTTCTCTCATCATCTGTGACAAGGATGTTGTTAATTTCTCATGAGTCACGTGTGAAGCGACCAGGGAAACAAATACAATCAATCCACCCAGAAATTGAATCTGCAAAGGTACCTGGTATCGGAATAGAAATACTATAGAATCTCCTTAGAGTTAAGGTCTGGACAACATCTATTCTGCTTGGCACTGAGAAGAATTTTTTAAAAGAGAGGAAATGAGAGAAGGATAAAGTGGAAATCTAATTTTGAGAAATAAGGATTAAAGGTTCCATTATTCATGCTGTTTTCACTGTATATATTGAGTTAACAACATGTGATTTTACTGGATGAAAATGTGGGCCACATGCAAGGAGAGTGTGGTGCAGATAAATCCCCACAGCGACAGTAATGAGTGAGGG